>NW_024871297.1:600000-975000 GCF_019054845.1 Dipodomys spectabilis | reverse complement strand
TGTTTACTGAATTTCAATTGATTGTCAAGGCTGCTAAAGGGAGGGGCAGCCTCTGGATCTGATTATCCAGTTAAGAAAGCCACTCCTGGGGCTGGCGCCCGAGCTGGGTGACTTTTCCCTGGGTGTAGCTGAGTCTGGCAGGTCAGGTTAGGCTCTTGTGACCTGCTAAATGACTCTAGTTTTATTCCAAGGCCTTAGTTGGAGCTAGCAGCTCCGCCTAGCTTAGTCAGCATTCAAGATTGAGATCTCCGGTACTGGGAGGAGGAGGGGGGGTGGCCTTCCCTCCTCTGCTCCCTGAGAAGGAGTGAGGACGTCAGGATTTCTACTCACGCCGAGTTTTGGCTCCTGGGCTGTCTCTGGTCTGCGAACTGCAGGATGAAGATGTCCGCTCCTTGTCAATTCTTGCTGGTGTTGAGTAGAATCTGCTCGTCTGCTGCGTCTGGCTCCTTTGTCCTGGACTCTCTGTCATTCAGGTATGGCTGCGACCATCGCCGCCACTGCTGCCGACAGCGGCGGTGGTGACTGCTGGCAAGAGCTCAGATCTGTCTCCTTGCCTGGATTTTCCCTCTCTGGCCTAACTCTCTGTCCTGTGATGGCACACTTGGTGTGATTCTCTGGCTTAGGACTGTTCACCTGGAACTCTAAAACTGCTTTCTATGCGAGAGCTTGTTTAGCATCTAGCTTCTCTTCCGCCATCTTCCTGAACTCTTATTCTATTTTTTATGTACATCTACCATTATTGGGGATTCAATTCAGGATAATACCATTTTGCTTGGCTTTTTTCATCAAATCTCCTGTCCTACCACTTGAGGCATAATCTACTTCTAATTTTATGCCATTTATTTTGAAATAAGAATCTCTCAGCTTTGTCTGCACATGAGGCTCCCAAACACCAATTTTAGGTCTCAGCCTATTGAATAGCTAGGATTATAGGCATGAGCTATTGAGATCAGACTTAATTTTATTCATTTATTTGATTCACATCAATAAGGAAAAAACCTGAATGACAGACCTTAAAAGAACTCAGTCATCAACACAAAAAATTTTGAATATTTGAGTTTATTATCTTTTTAAGATTTTTAGAACAGTGATTAAGCTTAAAGTACCACTGTAGAACAGAAAAGTAGGGAGAAAATTTGATCTTTAATATATTTTTCTGATTATGTAAATTAGCTTATTTGTAAAGAAGAAAAGCAAATTCAATATGTAATCTATGCATTCCAGTCGAATATATGTATCCCATACATTTCCACTAAATAAAGATTTCACCTTTAAGGACTTTTTTGTTTTGTTTTTCTTTTTTAAACATCAACTTTATTTTGGGAAATTGTATGTGCATTATTCTTATGAACTGATTTGGATAATAATATTTTAGGTATGCAATTTTGCACTTATTATAATAATAATTTTGTCAGTTGTGGGGCTTGAACTCTGGGCTAGGTGCTGTCCCTGAGCTCTTCAGTTCAAGGCGAGCATTCCAACACTTGAGCCACAGTGCCACTTCCATCTTACTCTACTTATGTGGTGCTGAGGAATTGAACCCAGTGCCTCAATGCAAGCATTCTACCACTGAGCCACCTTCTCAGCTCAGTGGGTTTTTTTTTTAAATGTATATTTCTGACTTTTTGCTAACAATCCTAGTAGAAGGATTTCAGATCTTCTAGGAGCACTTTCTTTAGTTCAGTTCAGTTTTGTAACATTCATATCTCCAATAAACAAAGGAGGAGGTAACAATGTTTGATAGGAAATGTACTCATTAACTTACTCATGCAACTGTAACCTCTCTATACAGTAACTTTACAATAAACAAATGTATTTTAAAAAACATTATAAAAAGAAATTTTTAATGGAGAGTCTTCTTGCTAGTTATAAAAAACAAATATTCCAGTGTAAAAACTACACAAAATCTTACCTATAGCTAAGTGTCATAAGATAGTGTTTTACACTCATGGACTTTGTTGGTCAAGAATTTGACTTAGTTATGACTTGTCTGTGCTCTACGATCTGTAGGACCTTAAGCAAAGGCTTTGGGTAAAGTTGTCTAAAACCCCCCTCACCTATATAGAGAATAAACCTTGGCTGTTGATTAGAACTACTCTAGTGGTTGAAAGAGAGGAAACAGAGTCAGAGAGACAGAGTCTACATAATCTTTTACTACCTACACTGAGAAGTCCTGTAGTAATTTTTTACATTGAATTTGTAATAGTCAGTAACAAAAAGCCACAAGGTTCTTTTGTTGTTGTTGCTGTTTGGTCCAGGACCAGGAATTGAACTCAGTACCTAATGGTTTCACTATTACCTAGTGTTCTACCAACTGAGCAACTCCACTAACCCCACCACATGGTTCTAGGAAAGGTTTTATTACCCATCTCCTATCAGACCTTGTTTTAAATAATAACTGAATTCACACAGAAACGTTAGAGAGTATTTTTCCTTTCTATTTTGTAAGTAGGAAAACTGAGAAACATAAGAGTAAGTGAATTGCCAACTCTTACACATCTAGTATTTGGCACAATCAGGATTTCAATGCTGGGAGAGGAGCTCTAGAAAACATGATCAAAGACACAACACTTAACTATCTTTCCTTTCAGATTTGATGGGAAAAAGTTCTATGACTTTGTAAAAGACTGAATATCAACTTTTCTCAAGAGAAAAGAGAATAATGTTCAAGGGCATCATTGAACTATGTTCATCATGGCTGAACATAATAGAAATAATCTTGTGATGATTCAGAAACAGTTTATGAGAAGAATATGTTCAAATGCCCTCAGCCTCTGAAGCCGTCATTGTTCCACAACACAGATGGGCAAAGTAGTTCAATACTTAATGTGTCATTGGTTTTATCTTAGAAGAGCCTGCATGAGATTCAAGTAGAAAGAACTATATATAAGGTAGAATTCTCCAACAGAATGACCAAGCCTGTCACACACTGCCCTTTACAGACTTAATCAATAAATAAGGTAGTCTTCAAAGCAACTATTTTCTCTAACAAGAAACATGTCAAAGGCAAATTGAAATCTGGGAGATGTGTATACCTAGGCCTAATTCTTACCCCTTGAGGTCTCTGGGACTTCAAGAAGGCAAACATCTCTCCAGCTGAAGGGAGTTCCCTGAATTGAGCAGCCAAACAAGGAGTGAAATTAGCCTTCAGACCATCTAGACATGACTATAACCAGAAATTTTTAAAAAAGTAAAATAAATTATAATAAAAGAGGAAATATTAAGAAATATATTTGGTATGAGAAGTTTGCAAACAGACGTTTGTAGTTTGATGGTGTTGAATGCCAATATGAGTCAGATGTTTCTGAAATTAAAGAGACTAGTGAATCATGTTTTACTATGTTCTTAGCTGAAATGTAGTTTTTTGAGAGCAGAGTGTGGGTTTACCTAAACTTCAGAGTTTTGTCATTTCTGTATGATTAATTAATGAGTGTCAAAAGTACTAATAGTGTTTGTGAAAGGTTTCATCACGGAATATAATATTTATAAGCAAGAAAGAGAAAGATGAAGGCAATAATGAATAATGAAAAATGTATAGTTTGGTATTATTAGTTTGCCATAAATCTCTTTGGGTACATTTTCCTTCCTAAAACTTCACAAAACTTTTCTAAGTGACTACTTATGATTGTTTTCTGTGAATAGTACTGACTTATAAGGACTTTTAAAGCATTTATCTTTGGTTACCATTACATTCTAGTGACTTTGCTATGATGTTAATTCATGTGTTGTTAATGGCTCATCTTCATGATGATCTCCCTTGAAAAAGCATTCTAAAATTTAGAGTTCAATCTTGGTCTCTTCTTCTCTCAGTATGTTCATTCTTCCTGGAGACTTTATTTTCCTAAGAAAATACGTTTCCATTTTATCTGAATTAGCTGATGGATTAAACAATACTATTAAAATATTTAATATTAAAATATTTAAAAGTATGACACAAGGTAATCTGACGATTATAAAATGAGATGCATATTAAATACAACATTTGAATAATTACATATTTGTGAGGGTCAGCAGAACTCATTCTGTTTATAATCTTTATGCCCTCCTAAGAAAACGACTTCTTTTGCAGGTACTATGTGGAGGAGGTAAGAGACATATTTGTGGTGATAGCATTCAAATTTTCAAATTAGTTGCATGGGTGAAATTAGAAATGCAGTTTCTAGCTTAGCAACTCAGTATACGCTCTTGTGGATGTTGAGGCAGTGCCTGCCTTTATGTCCTCCATTTGATGTCAGCCATAGTACTAAATTTAAAATAAATCCAGAGAGATGTGTGTCTGACAAGGTAAGAAGAGTAAGAACCAGTTTCACCTCTGGAATCATCCTAGTGAAGTGCTTATTCTGGGCTTTGAGCAGAGCTGTTCACCTCTGCTTCGAGCAGTTCCTTGCAGGATGACCTTCCTGCCAGAATTTCAGGGGTGTTGAGAGCATCAGTCTGCTACTATAATCATTAAATTCTTCCTCAGGATTGCACTTCATATGAAGGATATTCAAGTGTAGGACAGACTTTCTATTCCTAATGACTTTGAAATTGCAGCTTTATGTTCTCAGATAAGATAAAAACAGAGTAGAAATAAACAATAGTTTATTATGCAGAAAAGGCCTAAGTTTGCTCAACACCATTTTCTACTGTAAGAGATAGAACTAATGACCACAAATCTATAGTATATAATAAGAAGATAGGACTATTAAAAAATATGCATCCCCTCTGATCATTTGACTGGGCAGGAACTAAAAGATTCCATGGGTTAAAAGTAAGGTGGAATGAATGCTAACTGACCACTTGCCTTTTATATATACATAGGAAGTATTATCTATTGTAAAAGGCAATCAAGACTATTGGTTACGTGGAATGTATAGCACAATCCCCTAATAATCTCCATAAAGTACAACTAAATCTTATTTTAAGCCTTTTCTCTAACCTTCACTTCTTTTCCCTGCTTTCTTCTTTTCTCCCTCTCATTCCTTCTTCTCTATTTCTGTTTTTTCTCATTATCCGTCTTTCCTTCCATTTCTCCCTTCCTTTTCTCCTTCCTTTCTCTCTTATTCTTCTCTCTTTATAAGACAGTGTATCCTAGGGTGGTCTGCTCCTCATAATACTTGACTCTTTGGATGCTGAAATTACAGGGGTGCAGTACATTCTGGGTATTCATCTGTTTCTTAATAGACTCTGCAATAGCCAAACTGATTAGAGATATTACCAGATATTACCACCCTGAACACCTTGTTCCTTTGTGTTCTGTTTGCTTTGTGTTAGGGGGAATTTTTACTCTACTCATTTTATCTCTTTAAATCCTTAAAAGAGAAAATGTAAGGTTTTATTCAAAGACTAAAATAACAATTGAACCAAACAATCCTTAATCCTTGCTATGATATATTTATTATATTTGTAATATACAAAATAACCTTGCATGTTAGGTGTTATTAATACCCTACTAAAATAAAAACTTTGAAAAGATACTGGAAGGGCTTAAATTTGGGGGTGGAAAATCTATTTTATCTCTAAGTTATCTGGCCAAAGCACAGAAACACCAAGTTGCAATTGGGTGTGCTTCACCAGAACTATATCCTGAGTGAGCAGTTACTGGAAAACCCTCTAACATTCTATTTGAAGATTTGCTTCTATGAATTATATTATTATTTCTGCTTCACAAATCAAGGAATCAGAATAGTAAGGAGTTTTTACACATGATGAGATCAAGATTTGTATGCAGAGCATTCCGATTTCAAAATCAAAGAGTATGTATTGCATCTCAGAGTACAAACTGTAGGGATAAAATACTCTGTAGCATTCAGTCACTTCAAGTGGTTTATATCGTATCTCAGTGGGATATTTCATTTGCTAAAGAGAAATTGGGGGAACCCATAGTGCAAGGGTAAATTACATGGACTACAAAATAATTCTTTGGAACTCTTTCCATGAATTAATGATCAAATCTGATCAACCAAAGGGTTGTTCACACTGATAATGATATCAGGGTTGTTATGACAGAGAAATGATATTAAATAGGAAAATTAATTTGGCAGCAGGTCCGATGTAATCTGCGGCTTTTCCAATCATATGTAAAGCACATTTTCCTTACATTTAGGGAGATTTCTCTGACAATGATCTGTGTTCTCATGTGGTCTGAGTGAAAGCCATTTCCTTCTGTGCCATGATGAAAATTTCCTTAGTGACCAATTGGTGGATGTTCCCTGATGCTCAGGCAGGATATGGCAGTAATGTGCAGGGTCTCATTCCAGAGTTGAGGTAACAAAACTGTATATTGTGGGGAAAACAGCAAAGGCATGATTTGTGGAAGAGAAATGTCTTTCAGATATGCTATCCTCATTCTTCCTATTAACTAGTTTTTCATTTACATGACATTAAAATCTTTGAATAATACCAGATGTTAGTGGCCAAATGTATTCCATTTTAATTGGCATAATTTCTGAAAACTGCCAATGTAAAAGTTCATTAACTTTAATGACCTGATTTTGTACACACTACTGGCTCTGTATTTTCAAATATATTTCTGAGAAACTACATATTACCTGATATCCTGTCAGCCAGAAAGCTTAGCTAATTGGCAAGAATGCAATTGTAGTTCATTGTATATTACTTCAAAGCATCACAAAATAGTTTAAAATAAATAAAGTGCAAGGCACGGGATAAAGTTGGAATGCATTCGCAAAGTGGATTTAAAAGTAAAAATGTGTTTTATACAGATGAAGCATTAAATTCTTACCTTGTATTATTTTCTGAATGTGGAAGCTAATTTTGTTTTCTTATGGAATTACCCTTTCTCAAACATCACAAATAACTACAGAGTTTGGAGTTGATGGAATTCTAGATCTCTTTATGTTTGAAGTATTAGGCACTAAAACTTAAGGCTTTCTCATGTTGGACAAATGCTGCACCATGCAAACTCTGTCCCAAACCCTGTATTCATTCCTTTAAATCTCTAGAAGAGGGCTAGGAAGGTGGCTCAGTGGTAGAGCACTTGCCTTGCATAACTGAGGAGCTGGTTTTGATACCTCAGCACCACATAAGCAAAAAGAAAAAAGCAGGAAGTGGCGCTGTGGCTGAAATGGTAGAGTGCTAGCTTTGAGCTGAAGAGCTGAGGGACAGTGCCCAGCCCCAGAGTTCATGTCCCACAACTGGACCCACCCAAAAGAAAATCTCTAGGAGAACCAAGCAAAACCCACATAAACCTTAGTTATAAACAACAAATATTATTAACTTCTGTCCTTTATTTAAACAGCTTGCTAAGTTGAGTTACATACTTAGATTATGCTCCTTTCTTTTATTTTATTTTTCAGAAGCATCTCCTTTGGTTCTATGAAACACAGAGGGGTGAGACTAAATGATAATTCTGTGGCCTATTGCAAATTTCAGAATAACAGAATTTTGTTGATTTAGGATAGTTCAGTTCACAGAACACTTGGGTTATGAAACTCAGAACTTTACTTGTCCTGAACTAGGCATTTAAAGACACTTCTATTTTGATTCACAATTACTTATCTTCTTAGACTTGACCAAATATCTTGATCATACATTAAATGATCTATTGCAAATCTGGCTTCATACCATCTGCTAGTGGCTCATGCATCTAATTCTGGCTAGTCAGGAGGCTGCAGAGGATCATGGCTGTAGGGAGGACAGATGGTTTCAGTAAAAGGCAAAAGAGACAATAGTGACACATCATCATAGAGGCAGTTTCTCATTATTTTACAGCCCAGGCAACAAAGTCCACTAAACTTTATTTCTAAAATGCTCAGCAAGAAAAGCAAGACTGGAGACATGGTCCAAGTGAAAGAACACCAGATGAACAGGTACAAGATATTGAGTTGAAATAGAGATGGGGGAAGAAAAAAATAAAGAAAAATAGACTCTCTCTTTAAATACTTTCATATTTGACAAATATGAGTAATCTCAGTAACTTCATAATTTTTATTTCTTTTAAAAATTCTGCATATGGATAATACCACGTCAATTCTTAATTCTTCCTCAGGCACAAAGCTTAAAATAAGTATCTCTGTATTGTCTATATATTTCTTCAAATTAACTGTATGATTGTCACTCTTTTCTGTTTTGCCTGCTTCTATAGTCACACTATATTCCCTAAAAATGGCTTCTTCAATCACGTGAAAGTTTCTTCAATACACTCTTGTATTTCTCTACATAGAGAACTTGTTTTCAGGCTGAGAAGGTGGCTCAGTTGTAGAGCACTTGCCTTGCATGACTGAGGCCCTGGGTTCGATTCCTCAGCATCACATAAGCAAAAAGAAAAAAAGCTGGAAGTGGTACTTTGGCTCAAGTGGTAGAGCCTTGAGCTGAAGAGCTGAGGGACAGCACCCAGGCACAGAGTTCAGGCCCCACGACGGGAACCCTTCCCCCCGCAAAAAAAGAAAACTTATTTTCAACATAACCATTTACTATTTCCCATTCTACTCTGGAAAAGCTCTTTCCTGGAGTGAGTTGTTACTCTATTTATTAGTGCATGACCTTTAATAATCACATAACATTTCTGATTAGTTCCACTTCCCTTAATCAGGTATTGTGATGTTACTTAATAAACACACAGAAGTTAAATGTAACCATATGTTAAACTACAAAGCTTCATTCTTTGGTATATTGTAGGCAACCAATAAATACATCTAGTTGTATCATCTTGGATTTATTTGTCAGTGTGATAGAAATTTAGCACTAAGTTTCAGAAACTGTGCTGAGTATGATATTAAAAAGAAATAATATTTTTATTAGTTAGCGTGTTTTTGGTTTTTGTTGCTCGTGGGGCCTGAACTCTGGGCCTGGGCAGTGTCCCTCAGCTCTTCAGCTCAAGGCTACCATTCTACCACTTGAGCCACAGTACCACTTCCACCTTTTTCTGCTTATATGGTGCTGAGGAATCAAACACAGGGCCTCATGTATGCAAGGCAAGCACTCTACCACTGAGCCAACTTACCAGCCCTTAATTAGGGTGGTTTAAGTGAGATGAATCATTGCATAATCATTAATTATTCATTAATGTATTAACTTATATACTTCATTCTAATCATATAAACCAATTTCATACAAACTGGATGAATTCAATGACAAAAAGTTATTTCTTCCTTTTGAAGCATATCTGTGGTTAATTGCAGAGGTAGGAAAGAAGACACTGGACCAAAATGTGATACATTATTTGAGGAAAGTATTACAGTTTATATCAATATTTGATCTAGACCTAAAAAATGTTGAGCAGGTAACACTAGAAGCTTCAGAAAGGCATCATTAATAAGACTATGAAAGATAATCTTCAGATATGGGATGTAGGGTGAGAATGCAAGTAAACCACTTAAGATTTCAGTCAAAATAATTTACAGTAGGCATTGAAAAATTTGAAATTGATCCGAATCCTACCTGTATGCTGACAATTCATCACAATTTGCTCACAAAGCCCTTTCTGTGGTTTGATTTTTGTTCCTGCTGATTGTTTTTTCTTAAAAAAAGAACCAGGGTCCATGTTCCTTTGTTATCTGTGTCTCAGACAAATATCAGTTTTAGTGAACTCAAAAAAATTTCATAAACTCATAAACTTTATAAATCAACAATGCACACATTATACTTCACATTAAAGGATATAAACTTACACATCCCTTATGAAAAATGGTTATTTCTGAAATCTATGTTGAAATAACTAAGTGCTGAATGTTACCTGAACTTGTTTTCCTATAGACACAAATTACTGAGTAAATAATTCATGAAAAGTCAACATACTTGAATGATTCATTATATTTTAGGTAAATTTCCACTTAAAATATATAAAGTAAGACCTAATGGCATAAGCATTCTATTTAATGATTTAAACCTGTTCACTTGTCAAATCAGAAATTAAGTGATGAAAAAGAAATAAGATCCTCAAAAGCAATTCTGAATATTTGCTTACAATTGCTGATTTTTTCACTTCGAAATATGTATGTTAAGATCACAGAGACCATTAACACCATGCCATTGTTTCTCAAAATGTTTCCCTTCTCTCTTTATGATAAGCTTTATTTTCTTACACTCTGTGGTGATGACTGCTTACTTGCATTATTTTTGTGAGGAACTAAGTTAGCATCTTGGCATTCCTATCTTACAATCTCTATCCTGGCCTCTGAAATATTTTTATTTAACATGAAGTATTTAGGATTTATCATAACGCTTATTTATTTTAATAAGTAAGTTGACACACCTATATTTATCTGTTCAATAATGGCACAAAACATTGCATAGCTTTATAAGATAAATTAGAGAGCATGGCAAGTAGTTCACAGTAGATAATTTAGAAATGTTTTTAGAAAAAGTATAGAATCAAGGGTGCCAGCTCATATGTGTCATCCCAACTACTCAGGAGGCTCAGATCAGAGGATGATCATTTGAAGCTAAGCTGAACAGAAAAGTCTATGAGACTCTCATTTCTAATTAACCATCAAAATGCCATAAGTGAAGATGTGACTTAAGTTGTAGTGCACCAGTTTTGACAGGATATACCTAAGTAAGAGGGAGAGACTCCAAATTCACACTAAAAGCCTGTATACACACACACACACACACACACACACACACACACACACACACACACACACACACAATAAAAGACAATGCAAACACAAACCACAAAGACAGAATAATACAAAATCATGCAAATATAGAGACACATTTTTCTTATTTTTCTCCTTTAGGGTTAGTACATGTACTACTATATAGGCTTTATTTTTCAGTTACTTATTCATTTGTACTTGTTAAGCTCTAGTCTTTTGTGGTAGGAACTCTTTTCTCAGGAAGGTTTACTAAGAAAATAATGGAATTCTACATTCCTACTGACAGTGTATAAATTTCAATATATTTTTTCTTTCTTATTTTAATGTTCCTTTTAAAAGAAGCTACTTAAACCTTATCCAGGACACATAGGATTTTGAACAGGTTGCACTGCCCTGTGATAATATTTAAATAATACGAACCATCTTGAACTTACTACAGAGCTATCAGGCTTGCAACTATTTACAGGAAAGGTACAAGGATAGACTGTCCCAGAAGGGCTGCTTAATGAAACTTATTGTCTTCTTGAGGGGCAGGGATAGCTAAGCAATTTAGTGAAACCAGGTATACAGTTCACAACTGTACTTACATATTATGTGTTAAAATATGTGGCTGCAAATGCATACATGTATAAACATGCTATTGCAATAGCAAAATAAAGATTGAACCATCACTTACTGCATAGATAATGAGTAGGTATATAACTTTGCCATTGATGTGAAGCTGAGGTCAAAGTTTAATTAAATTGCCGTGGTATGTTTTCCTGATTCAGGATTTGTAAGGCCCTTGGAGAGAACTGATAACAACCTTTCAGAAACACTGATTACAAAGTAAGACAGACTGAATATTAATCACAGACTTTTACCCAAGAGGCTCTAAAAAACAACTAGCATTATTACATAAACAAAGCAAAGGGAAGTCAAGAATACTTTGGGGGTGGGGGAGTCAAGTAACTGTCTTTGAATATAATAATTAAGATGCACTTTGGTACAAGAATGCTAAGTTATGAGCATTACAAGGCATAAAAATTTACAGTGTCTCTAAGTAGAAAAGCGTATTGTTAAAGACGAGGGGAGATTTTAATCAATGCAAATGATAATTATTGAACTGTAAGTTAAAGACTCTGTTTAAAAAATACACTTTTCAAAAGAAGTATTTATGTTACATAGGACTCGTGAAATAAGAAGTGCACTTTTGGAATATGCCTAAATAGACATATGTATACAATAGAAAGTATCAATATGATTATATTAAATAATAAAATAGCAAAGGCGTGAAAATGATGTTTATATTTTTCATCTGAAGAAACATATCTGTATTGATAAAAGTACATAGTCATAAAAAATGGACTACTACTTTATTCATTTGTTTTCATGATTGTTTTACATAGAATACAATTGTTCTGAGTAGGGAACAGTGCTTCATAGCTGTAATCTTACATGCTCAGAAGGTTGAGATCTAAAGTTCATGGTTCAATGCCAGCTTGGACAGACAATTCAAGAGACTCATTATTTTCAGTTAACTAAGGAAAAGTCAGAAGTGAAGGTGTGGCTCAAGAGGTTGAGCATCAAACTTGAAGGTAAAAAATTAAGCAAAATTGAATTCAAATTCCAGTATAGGATAAAAAAACATAAATTAAATTAAATTAAATTAAGAAGAACATAATGATGCACCCAGAATTAAAATGCCTTCCAAGAGCAAAATTATACGTATAATTTCAAGTTTTATATATTTAAAAATTATTTTCTTGAATATCATTAACTATCATTACATTTAACAAAACATTTTCAATGTACTTTGGAGGGGTTTTTGAAATGTAAGAGTTAACTTTCATGTCCATAATCCTCGCTACACATGAGCCTGAGATCTGAGAATTATGGTTCAAAGTTAGTCCAGACCAGAAAGTCTATGAAATTCTTATCTCCAATTAACCTCCAGAACATGGGAAGTGTTGCCTTAGCTTAAAGTGGTAATTTGCTAGCCTTGAGTGCAAGTAGCCTTAAGTGCAAGATCTGAGCAACAGCATCCAGGCTCTTTGATCAAGCTCCATGACTGAATATAAAGGAATTATATTTCAGAATGTTTAATAAAAAACTTAAAAAGAAACTTTTAATTTCATACATTTTACTTACAACACAGAATTTATTTAATACTTACCACTAAATACTATGCATAAGACAATTCAATATAAAATGACTAAATTACATAGCTCTTTTGCACTGGATCTTAATGTTTTAATAGGAAATGGGCAAATAAATTTTATAGTACAATAGGACAACCCAGCCATTGAAACATATAATGAATTAAGGG
Organism: Dipodomys spectabilis; assembly: GCF_019054845.1. Lineage (NCBI taxonomy): Eukaryota > Metazoa > Chordata > Mammalia > Rodentia > Heteromyidae > Dipodomys > Dipodomys spectabilis. The sequence goes on along the minus strand of NW_024871297.1, from coordinate 962,145 downwards.
TACCAGAAAATCAGCTAAGTCTAGTAGAAAAAATTGTTAAAGATACCCTTTATTTGAGAAATTGAACAGGTCAGGATAAAGCACAAGGGATCTATGCAAATGTGGAGAGTAGGACCAGAGCCAGATATTAACAGGAGTAGTAGAAGAATTGTGAGTTACATTCTATCCCTGTTAAACACAGCTTACACCTTAGATACATAATGCCAAATATTGGGAATTAACCTGAAACAAAATTAATAGATAACACTTTCACCCACTTAAAATTAAATTTTAATGCATAAATTAAGGAAAGCATTTCACAATGGAATTATATGTAATTCAATAGGTACATTTCAAAATGCATTCATATAAAAAGAAGGAAATATTTCATATTCACGTGACAATCTGTAGACACATTATTATTAGTTGTGTGTATGTGTGTGTGTGTGTGTGTGTGTGTGTGTGTGTGTGTGTGTGTGTGTGTGTGTGTGAACAGAGGCTTGTACTCAGGGTCTGGGTGCTTGGGTGCTGTCCATTAGTGTTTCTACTCAAGGCTGGTTCTATACTACATAAGCCACTCTTCCGTTTCTGGTTTTGGTATGGTTAAAAGAAGGTAGGAGCTCAGGATGCCTTAAACAACAATCCTCATCTCAGTACCATAAACAGCTAGGATTATAGGCTTGAACCATCAATATGAAGAAAATAAAGGGAGCTTTTTGTTCTTAATCGATGTTATGACTAGAAAGAAAATTTACTAGCAGATCTATAAGCGATGCTCTTTTTACTATCACAGGAGTTCTGTTACAGGAGTTTTCCTTTCTCAGCAAGAGATATATATTCCAAGACCTTCAGTGCATATTTGAAAGTGGATACCTCAGTCTACAGCTAATACTGAATGCTCTGTGTGTTATATTTTTTCCTCTACATATTCAAGCTTAATGCCTTTTAAAAAAATTCTCAACAAAGGATTCATCACACACTGTGTTTATATTATTTGTAGTTTGAGGCTTGACAGTAAAACTAACACAGATTTCACTTTACAATTTCATAAATTCATTTTTTCCCAGAATTCGGCAATCTCAGTACAGAATTTGGACTTTCCTAGGAATGTCCTAATAGTTCATATATATAGGAAGGGAGAAAATAAAGCTATGCATTATATTGGCCCTAAGAATTTGACAAAAAAAGAATATGTACGTGTACTTCAAATTACAGAGATAAGCTATGAGTCACATCTGCTTTGTTCTCTTTCCAATAAGTGCATATATTTATATGCTTAGTTATTATTGCTGAGATGTTAAATTCTTATTAAGAACTTTTCACATACAGTTCTTTAGTGTATTCAAAGTGGGAACTTCAAATGTGTTTTGAGCAAATTACCACATAGACAATCATTATTGACAACTGTACCTGACATATTATTCCAATATTATTATAACAATTGAATAATTCCACTAAAACAATAGAAGTGTATTTTATATCTGAGAGATATTGACTAGTGGAAAGGTAGCTTATACGGTATTGTTAAACTATGTACAAAAATAGTTCCTTTTCTTGGCAAGATGGGGCAGGGTGGTGTAAATTATTGTACAATTAAAGCCCTAAGGACTTTTGTTTTTAAAGTTTCTTATTTAGTAGTCTTACAGCATGCCAGACTACATATTCTAAAATCTGAAAAAAATAAAAATATTGGTTCCAAGAATTTCAGATAAGTAATATTGAGATACTTGGTAGATAGATAACAGAGATAGAAGATAACAGCTAGATATACAGTGGGTGATAGATATATAGTAGATATGTAGATAGTCTATGTGGCAAGAGTTGAGAGTTGTGTTTGTGTATATATGCATATGTATATATATATATATTTCAATGTTTGATTTCTTAAATGGACAAAAATCATTCATGTATTTCTCTTCTTAATTTTCTGTCTTGAACCACTGAGACAATATGTTGCCTTTTATTTTATTTTATAGTAACCATTTGATATGAGTTAAAAATAAGTGAAGTTATAAACAAGCATAATCAGAGTGAAAGAAAATGAAATTAGTAGTGTGAACACAGTGCCATTTCCATATCACATTTTTTGCACTATAAGTAAATAAAGATGAAAGTAAAGATAACATTGAAAATAGCTTTTAATGAGTATACTATAATAAATAAAACAGAAGTAACATATTATTAGAGAATATAATTTTTCATGAGTTTAAGGAAACACTAATGGTGTAAATATAATAAGTGTGCCTTGTTATTAAAAAGCAACTTATATGAACGTATGCATTAATTGGAAAGTGAACAAACAGTTAAATACAAATGTGATTCAGATCTAATCTCCATAATTTGAACTACAAGTATCCAAAAAGTATAGGGATTCTAGTTCTATCGTTTTGTTTTGTTTTGACTTACTTCTAAAGCTTTATTTTCCAGATCCAATAAAAGACAGTTGAATTAGTTATATCTCTCAGAGATTTTTTTTCTTTTTAGCACTATTAACATAACCTATTCTTTTGATCAAATTCTCAGGCCCAGTACACTAATTTATTTGCTCCCTTTCTGCAGAAGTGGAAAATGCTTAATTAGAATAACATTTCTCATATTGAAGGTTGGTTGCTTTAAAGATTAATTACTTTCTTCCAATCTTATTTGGAATTGATTATAAGTTGTAGGGGATTTTTTTAAAGAATGTACAACATGAAAATATAAAACTAAAATAATATTTTGGTTATTATTGCTGACATTTTAGCATTCCAAATAAAATAGCTATTTTCCTCACTCAAAGCATCATTGTAATTATCTTAAAGAAGAAAATGCTAACAATCCAACTAAAGCTCTATTCTGTAACATTTTCTGTGTAATGTGTAAAACAATATGTAGTTCTTAAAAATTCAATTAAACACACACATACATATGTACTAGACCAACTTGTAAGTATTTGAATGTGAGATAACATCAGTAAGATACTTGGGAAAGTTCTTAAAGTATTATAATGGGACATAATCCCTGTGTGTATGCAGCCGCTCAAAAACTATGTCTAATCAAATGGGCCCCAACTATACTTTTGACCTGAGATCTACCTCAGCATTAGCATATAAATTTTAATCCTTTAGGGACTGGGAAGGTGGCTCAGTGGTAGTGTGCTTGCCTTGCATGAACAAGGCCCTGGGTTCAATTCCTCAGCACTACATAAGGAGAAAAAGCCAGAAGTGGTGCCGTGATTTAAGTGGTAGAGCGCTAGCCATGACCTGAAGAGCTGAGGGACAGAGTCCAGGCCTAGAGTTCAGGCCCCACGACTGACAGAAAAAACAATCTTTTAAAACCAAAACTTTGTTAAATGAAATTTACTGGTTTATTTGAATAAAGAATGATTTGTGAATTGGGAAACACACACTAAACAGAATTCATAATCAATAGAATTTGGGAAAGTTCCACTTAGCAATGTCATTAGTGAATTTTGGAGGATCAAACAGAAGAAAAACTTTAAAAAGTCTTATTGATTATAGTAAACATTTGCTTAGTTGCAGAATATCCAGTTGGCTGCCAATGATTGGCTAATTCTCAATTATGTTTATTTTTTTCTTTTTCATTTATTTTTTATTGTAAAAATACTGTACAGAGGGGTTACCATTACATAGGCAAGATAATGAGCACATTTCTTATCAAGCATTGTAGCCTCCTCCTTTGTTTACTCTTCCCATTCCTTCCCAGCGTCCCCCAGAATCCCCACCCAATCTTCCCCTCCCCACACCAAAGTTGTAAAGTTCGTTTTCAACATGACTACTTGTACTTCTCATTGTTGCAACAGGTCCACCTGTACCCTTATTTAAATGACATGTTTTTCTCCTTCCCCTCCACAAATTATATCGACATCAAATACAGTGAAAGCAGGGGTTATACTGTGGGGGAGGGACATACAAAGCAACAAAGAAATAATGTTATAAATGCGTTAGAAACAAATGCATGAAAGAAAAAAAAGCATTTAAATACATATCTTAGGGTTCATTTTCCTAACATCACCTTATCTGATCTTTTCTGCTTGACTCATACATATACTAATTATTGCAATAAGGGAAACCATGGACCTATATTTCTTTGGGCTTGGCTTACTTCACTTAATATATTTTTTTCCAAGTCTTTCCATTTCCTAACAAATGGGGCAATGTCATTCTTTCTGATGGAGGCATAGAATTCCATTGTGTATATATACCACATTTTCTTGATCCATTAATCTACTGAGGGGCATCTGGGTTGGTTCCATATCTTAGCTATAGTAAATAATGTTGCAATAAACATAGTTGTGCTGGTAGCTTTAGTGTGGTCTTGTCTCAATTATGTTCAATTAGTTGAAACTTGCCTGTTGACTAGAAAAATATATTCCAAATTAGTTTTCAGTGTGCTGATGCAATAAGCTACTGTTAGTTATGTGTAATCTCAGTGTACTTATGGGTTACATATGTGATTCATCAGCTTCCAACACAAACAGGTCCTGAACCAATGAGAAAGATGATTTCATATGCTACATCTTTCAGAAACCAACACTTAATATCTGAGCTTCCATTTAGATTTTATTAGTTTGTAGTATAATCTATTATTCACATGAGTGTGCTCTGATAAGTCAAAATTTTATTTCACTACAATTGATGATAACTAGCCATCTGCAAGGAGCTTAGAAACAACACATTTTATTCACAATTACAAAAATAAAAATATATTTTAAATATTATTACATAAAATATATGGAACTCAAACCAGATTTCCCTGACAAATATAAAAGACCAGAGAGGAAAGTAGATAAAGAGGTCATAAGAATGAGAAAATTTACCATTGTAAAGATGCTTTCTCATGGTAAGTAACTTAGAGATTAATTCAGTTTTAAAGAAACTACATGCTGCATATTATTGTTAGATATACCTCTAGATGTTGATGTGTCACCTGGGAATAAGGACTCTAACCCAAAAAGAAGTTGTCAAGACAAAGTAAATATGTTGGGAGTTATGCAAGTGGTTATAAATGAATTAACTGATGTATAATAGACTCATTGGAAAGTTCAAGTAGCATAATTTTCAGAAAGACTACATCAAAGCCCAACAAACTAAGCACTAGGAAAGAGGTATATTAATGAGAGGGGATGAGGCCAAGAAGAGAAAGGGAGACAAATGGAAAGGGGAAGAGGAAGAGAATACAGTCAAGAAGTAATTGTACATAATACAAAATTAAGAAAAGGAAAGGGGTGGGTCAAAGGGTGGTGTTAATGTTCACATGGTTAACACTGATCAAGATTTACTGTATTCATACATATCTTTGTTAAATGGCACTTCCTTTGTATAACTATTTAAACATGGTAAAAAATAAAGAAAAAAACAAATGTTTACCTCTACAGAATTGTGTACCATCAGCCAAAATCTAGCAAACAAGCACAGAAAACAGTTAGGCTGCTCCTCTTTTATCCATAATGCAGAGGGCCTTGTCCCCAGTTTGGATTGGCTAAGCTCAGCTTTAAAATCAGCAACAGGATGTGACATAATTAACAGGAACAGGATACATCCGTTAACAGGAAAAGGATGTCTTATTAGCAGGAACTGGGCATCTTAATTAAAAAGTGTACCAGAAATAGAATGCAACTAAACCACAATCAACTAGGGCCAAGCCATCTGGCCAAAGCAGGAATTTTTCAGGACAATTCTCTCAAGATGAACAGAAAGGAAGCCACACTTGCTGATAGAAAAGATGCCCTTTCTCACAATCCCCCTCTTTGTACTTTCTGATGTTTTCTTCAAATTCTTTTAACATTATCTGCCTCTCTACCTCAGCTGTACTTAACTAATGGTATAATACTGAAATTTGTCTAAGGAAGTATTGATGATTCTATAAATTAGTCGCATAACTCCCAATTAATGCCATTGTCCCCATGAGGGACATGTAAAGGACATAAGAATTAAGATCATAGCCAGCACCTGTGGCTCACACCTGTAATCCTAGCTACTCAGGAGGCCGAGATCTGAGGATTACAGTTCAAAGCCACCCCAGCAGGAAAGTCCGTGAGACTCTTATCTCCAATAAGCCACTAGAAAACCAGAAGTGGTGCTGTGGATCAAGAGGTAGAGTGATTGCCTTTAGCTTGAAGAGGTGAGGGACAGCACCCAAGCCCAGATTTCAAGCTCCACGACAGACCCCAAAAATAAAAAAGAATTAAGTCCATAATGCCCTTCCAAATGATTGTGTTAGCCAGTTATGAAGGAGGCTATCTATCGCTGACTTTTTAGTTGATGGTCCCATCTAGGGTTCTAGGTTCAGAAAACATGGTACAACATTGACGTTCCCCCCCCCCCCCCAAAAAAAATCAGGGTATATAGACCCACCAAATTTTCTAGCAGAATTGTATTAAGAACCATATACTGCTTCCCGTGCCATCTTGCTAGTGGGTCATAATTGTACTACAATTCCATTTACTATAAAAGTGACAAAACCTCTCTTGGTTATAATAGATATAATTGACCTAGCTCACATTAATATTAATAGTGGCATCAAAATAGTCGTGGCTCATATCCAGCTGCTATTTGATTCCTAGGCTTGGAGACAGCTTTGGTTTTTAAAATGCCAGGGTGAAGGAGATAGCCAAAAGTCAACCAAAGGACAGCCTCTGCTCCATTTGACAGAAGAGCTTCAAGCATTTAACTCCTCTACTGTCACGACCACCTCGACCAGCAAGGCAGACGCGAACGCGACACCGAACTCTTCTCTCTGCAGTTTATTCAGGACCTTTGAGTAATCTTCTGATCCCAACAACGGGGAGAATTCCCCACAGCCTTAAGTACCCGCTGGGTAGCCAACCATGATACACCACGTGGGAACCACCAATAGGTTCAGGTACGCGGAAGCAAGCCAGATTCTTTGCCTTAGCCATATAAGGAGTTGTTTACCACAGAGAGCACTCGCCATCGGGAAGGCAGAGGGCGGAAGCCGGCGCCATCTTCCAGGTGCGGCCTCTCGCAGCTCTCTACACTCTACAATATTACCAAACATGAGCTCTAGCAATAGTGAGAGCAGATGCATTCCCATCTCCTCAAAAGACGGGATTTCACTGTATCCAAATATCTTTCTTAGGAACTCTTGATTCTCTTCACTGCCTAGAGAGGCATGAGATGAAGTTACATTTATGGGAAACTGACTTAACCAACCTAGTTGGCTTTAATTCATCTGAGTCCTTAATCATAGGAAATAGTAATGACAACATGTTATTGAACTTGTTCCTCCAAGTTATCTTGTCTTAGAAGAGGGCTATCATGCATGCCAAGCCAGCAGGATCCATTATTCATCTCAAAAGGAAGGGGAAAATCTGAGATCTTGGTCTACCTGCCACACATGCATAATAACTGCCAACAGAATATTTTATCCATTCAATCAAGCAGGCATTTGTTTCGCCATACCCAGTTTTTGGTTGCTTCTTTTTGGTTGGTCATGGGGCTTGAACTCTGGGCCTGGGCGCTGTCCCTGTGCTCTTCTGCTCAAGGCAAGCGCTCTACTGCTTGAGCCACAGCACCACTTCTGGTTTTCTAGTGGTATATTGGAGATAAGAGTCTCATGGAGATCCCTGCCCAGGGTGGCTTTAAACCATGATCCTCAGATCTCAGCCTCCTGAGTAGCTAGGATTACAGGCATGAGCCAATGGCCATACACAGTTTTAACAGCCATGGCTGGTCATAAATCTTTTACCCTTGTTATAGTTACCTCATAATAATTGCCTTAAGGCCTAGGAGGGAGTGTTGGAAGGAGGAAGACATCAGAAGGCTCCATATAGTGGGCTCCATTAATTATAAATAGATTTTCCTAACTGGTAAAAATTCCTAGTCTGAAACAGCTAAACAGAAGGATCCCTAAAAGGATCCTTACAGTGACCATAGGATTATACTGATTATTCTATCATTGATGGGCAGAGGAGAAAGTCCTGCTATGCCTGATTTTATTCCCCATGAATCTATGTTTACTCCTGGTATAGTAAGATCACTGATTGTTGTTAGTTGAGTAGTTCACCTAACTCTAACCCTAGTGGGCTGGATACTCATCTTTCGGGATGTAAAACTCAGGATACAGACACATATATTTTTATTCAGAGCTTACAATTTCTTAGATTACCCAACCAGCCCTAGAAATTTCTAAGTACATTTTCAGTTCTTGATAAGCACCCAGCTGAAATTTCTTCTATCCTCTCAGTGGGCAGTCAGCCAATTCCCTTGCTGATTAAATGCCCCAACAACCCTACTTCATCAACAAATTGTAACTCTGATTTTGAGACTCACAATTCTTGCTGCTCATTGCCTCAAATTATTTGAACAGTCCAGACACAAAAAAAAAAATAGCAAGTAGAACTTCAATTTGCAAACAAACAGGTTACTAAGAACAGATTACTAAGAAATAAAATCGATGTGCAACTCAACATTAGCATGCTGAATTTAACATTTTTAATTTATTTATGCTATTGTAAAGGTGATATTCAGAGAGTACATTTCTTTTTAAAATATTTTATTGTAAAGGTACTGTACAGAGTGATTTGCAATAACTAGTATATGTCTAAGATAATTTTACCAGACAATCAGAAAAGCTCAAAAGCTATGTACATATGACCATAAAAGATGTTAAGTGAAATGACTCTCAAGATTCATTGGGTCATAATAAGGTGCTAACTGTAAAGATACTTAACAAATCAAAGCTTACTTCTACAGAAGGGTGGACCATCAGCTGAAATCTAGCAGGCAAGCACCTAAAGGAGTTAGGTGTTACTTTTTTTTATTCCTAAGGCAAGGGGTTCTGTCCCTTGCCTCCGCTCAGAGTGGTCCACAATTTGCAACAGGATGTGGCTTAATTAACAAAAACAGTTGTCTTAATTAACAAGAACAGAGTGTACCTAAAATTTCATGAGCTTTAAACAGGATTTCTTAATGAAAGTTTAACAAGAATAGGAAGCAACATAAATACAATTAACCAGTGTCAAACAACCTAGCCCAAATAGTGAGTTTTCAGAAACACACACACACACACCCACCCACCCACAATTTTTACAAGATTGACAAAAAGGAAATGGCACACTTCAATAAAAAATGAGGTTTCTCTCATATTAATGTTAACATGGAATAAAACTAGTGAGTACAAAAGGACAGAACAATAGGGAAATATAGCAAAGACCTGTGCTAAAAATAATACCATTTTCTTCCAAACGGGTTCAATCTGACAATGCCACGGTCATCCCAGCTGCATCTAGCTGATATTTTCTATGCAATGGCCAGAAATAGATGCAGGCCCAGGAATTAGAGATGATAGTGTAGAAAACATTAAAAAAGGGTGCTTTCAATTGCAGATCTAAGTGCAACCATGAAGAATACATTTAAGGTTAAAATAAAACTACAATGTTACCAAAGATAATCTTACAATCCTTTTTACACTAATAATTTTTTTCTTTTAATAAGGTTATTTTAAATTGTGAAAATACCATACAGAGGGGTTACAATTACATGTGCAAGGTAAAGAATACATTTCTTATCAAGCATTGTTGCCTCCTTCTTTGTTTCCCCTTACCATCCCTGCCCTCCCTTCTTCCTCCTCTTCCTCCTGCCAAAGTTATAAAGTACGTTTTTCAACATAACATCTTATACCTCTCATTGTTGCAATGGGTCCACCTGTATCCCTATTTAAACAATTTGTTTTTTCCCTTCTCCTCCACTAATTATACCAACATCAAATAAAGTGAAAACAGGGGTTATTATTATTATTAGGCTAGGACTCATCAAATTATTGACAGTGTGCCTTAGATCCTCTGAGAGATTAAAGTTATAGTAAAAAAATGTATATCTCTCAATGCAGACAGTCTCTATTTTAAACGTCTTGGAGATCTGCAATATGGGTTATTTGGTCTTATTTTCTTTACTTTAACAAGTGAATATACCAACATTTTTTTATGTATCAAGAAGTATTGCATACATTCTCTGTCAAAATTAAATAATGCGTTGGGAAATAGAGGTTATTTCTTTTAAAAATTGAATTCACTGCCAGGTACCATTGGCTCACATCTGAAATCCTAGCTAGGATCCTTGGGAGGCTTAGATTTGAGGGTCCAGGTTCAAAGCTAAATAAGCCAAAAACTCTGTGATTCTCTGATTAGCCAACAAAATGTCATAAGCAGATCTGTGACTCAGTAGAAAGAGTTGAATGACCACGCCCAGACCTTAAATTTAAGCCCTGGTACCAACATGCACACAAAAAGTATTTCTTTCCTTTTTTTTTGTTGGTGTGGGGCTTGAACTCTGGGCCTGAGCGCTGTCCCTCAGCTCTTCAGTACAAAAAGTATTTCTTGCACTAATGTATTCCTAATACTTTAGAGGCTGTAACCTAATTGTAGATAAATAAATTTATAGTCTGATAAATCCATGCTTGACTATGTAGTAAATAAATTTATAGTCTGATAAATCCATGCTTGGCTATGTAGTAAAATACATTTAGTTACTTAATTTGTTTGATAAATATTATACAAAATTTCAATTCATCCTGAAACTATATTTAAATATAACCATTGTCACTATGTTGCAAAACAAAATACTTAAGATAAATAATCAGATATTCAAGAATACTCCAGTTTCAAACCAGGTGATCAACTGAGGATTGAAACCTTTGATTTTATAACACCTATAAATATGTGAACAAAGCAGTCGAAAGTTAACAGATAAATGTTCAAAACATGTATTTATATATGTGGTAATGTACAAAGAGGAGAAATCCTAAAGTAGAAGACGAGAAAGGTAAAATGTGTAAAAGACACTGGAAATGCTGAAATAAAATACAATAAAATGAATAAAGCTATTTATCAAAATGATAAAACAATTTATCAAAAATGATAACTTTATTAAATACTGTATTTTGAAATAAGCAAGGTTACAAATCTTTGAATAAGGAAGGGCTGATAAATTGAACTGAAAGAAATCATAAAGGAAATTATGACAGTCCTCACACATAACTTTCAATGTATAATCTGTTATATTTTCTTTCTTTTCTTCCTTCATTTGGGTACAAGGACTGGATTTTTATATGCTAGGCTTTTGCCTTACCACTTGATCTACTCTTCTTCCAGTTGAATATAAACAAGTTTTCCTCTGGTTTATTGGTAGAAGAGTTTCACAGACGTTTCTGCCCAAGTTGGCTTAGAGCCACAATCCTCAGATCACAGTATCCTGAATTGCTAAGGCTCACGCATGAACCATCAGTAATGGTTTATGTTATATTTTGAATAAACATAATACTAAAGAATTTTACTACATATGGTATTACACTTCTTGGTGTAAAGGATACCCCAATCAGATTATTTTAAAATTTTTAGATTTTTAAGTATACTTAAATGTGTCAAATTCTTAGAGAGAGAAACGACATCAAAGTTAAAAAAACCGATAGTGAAGAAAATTTTCATAGAAAAGTTATTTTTGACCCATTGTAACAATGAGATGTACAAGACACTTGGGGGAGGGTAACGTGGGGAGGTGGAGAGGGAAGATATGGTAGGGGACAAACAAAGGAGAGGGTAACAATGCTAGGTAGGAAATATACTCATTACCATACTCATGTAACTGTAACCCAACTGTACAGTATCTTTACAGTAAAAAAAAAAATAAAAAGAAAATTTCTTATTGAGTAAAAGCATAGATCCAATGCTCTGTAGATATTTAACTTTGTTAGGAAAATTTCAGGCCACCATATCATTCTTAAATACTCAAATTCAAGGCAGGAGTGACACATAAAATGCTAGAGGCAAATTACAAATAGCCTTTTCTTCTTCATAAAGGGGTTATTTTTCTAACCCCTTAATTCTATAAATTAGACCATAAAAAGAGGAATAATATTGACTTCATAATCTAAAAAGAAATGCAAGTCAGACACCAATGACTCATAGCTATAATCCCAGCCACTCAGAATTTCTGAGATCTGAAGCATTATACTTTGAATGTATGAGCAGAAAGTGCCATGAAACTCCATCCCCACAATAACTAGCAAGAAATTGAGATTGGGTGGTTGGTTTAAAAGGTTTGGTGCCAGTTGAATGAGCAAGCCTAGCAAGCTTGATTCCCTGAGTTAAAACCCTGGTACTGGTAAAAATAAATACTATACTAATCTAATAAACTGAAGATTAGGGCTGGAAAGGTAGCTAAGTGGTACCTCATGCCTTGCATGCATGAGGCACTGGGTTCGATTCCTCACCATCACATAAGCAGAAAAAGCCAGAAGTGGCGCTATGGCAAAAGTGGTAGAGCACTAGCCTTGAGCTGAAGAGGTGAGGGACAGTGCTCAGGCCCAGAGTTGAGGCCCCATGACTGGCCAAAACAAACAAAAAACAATAAACAAAAACTGAGGATTAATGAGTATCAAGAACATTACAAGAAAAGTTAGTAATTATATATAAGAAAAAAGAAAAATGCATATAAATGTATCAATAATGTGGAATAGAGTGATGATTTTATTAAACTCTAATAATATAGGTGTGAAAATCCATATCAGATTGTTTATTCTATGTTTTTAAAATTCAAGTAGGGTGGAAGAACCATTGCCAATACTTTGCAAGTGGATCCTTAAATACTATCCAAGTATTTGGAATGTTTGGGTAACCAGATGAATGAGACATAGAGACATTTTCCCTGAAAATAACAGATATTCTGGTTATCCAGTCATTTATCATCTCAAGTTCTTATAAACAGTCAAAGCTGAAAATCTATTTCTCTCTTGTGAGAACCATATTCTTCTTTCTTCTGTCTTGCTTTCAGCTGAAGTCTCTGAAATTCGTTTGAAAAATTGGTTTGTCAGGATTTTACTTCAGTTCTGTGAGGTGCTGCTATTAATGGACAGGCAATTTGCTCAGAGAAATGGCAGATTCTGTGTCAGGGTTTGCCACAGGACTGGCTAATTGAGAAAACCTTAAGTGATTCAACACAGAAGTCTCTGACACAAGTTGTATTCAGGGGAAAGCAAAATAAACAATATCCTCTAATGTGGTGCTCATTTTGTTTGGGTTCTGGCCAGATACACCATACCTTCCTCACATTTTGCACGCTTGTTTTAGATGAATTTCCTTAGAGACTGTCCAAGTGTCATGATTTATACATAGAAAATATACAAAACTGCTCACTTTGGGGCATTTACCCAAATGTTTACAAACAAGACCACACTAAAGCTACCAGCACAACTATGTTTATTGCAGCATTACTTACCATAGCTAAGATCTGGAACCAACCCAGATGCTCCTCAGTAGATGAATGGATCAAGAAAATGTGGCATATATACACAATGGAATTCTATGCCTCCATCAGAAAGAATGACATTGCCCCATTTGTTAGGAAATGGAAAGACTTGGAAAAAATTATATTAAGCTAAGTAAGCCAGGCCCAAAGAAACATAGGCCCCATGGTTTCCCTTATTTGCAATATCTAGTATATGTATGAGTCAAGCAGAAAAGTTCAGATAATGCGATGTTAGGAAAATGAACCTTTGGATATGTATTTTAATGTTTTTTTTCTTTCATGCATGTGTTTCTAACGCATGTATAAGATTATTTCTTTGTTGCTTTGTATGTCCCTTCCCCGCAGTATAACCCCTGCTTTCACTATATTTCATGTCAGTATAACTTGTGGAGGCGATGGGGAAAAACAAGTCTTTTAAGGATACAGGAGGACCTGTTGCAACAATGAGAAGTACAAATTGTCATGTCCAAAACGAACTTTACAACGTCGGTGCGGGGGGGGGGAGGGGGGGGAAGGTGGGGGGGGGTGGGGGGGGGGTAGAAAGATTGGGACTTGGGGGGGGGAGGCTGGGAAGGGATGTGAAGGGTAAACAAAGGAGGAGGCTGCAATATTGGTAAGAAATGTACACATTATCCAGCCCATGTAATTGTAACCCCTCTGTACAGTATGTTCACAAGTAAAATAAAATATTTAAAAAAAAAGCAAATTAAAAAAAAGAAAGAAATTGTACAGAACTGAACTGTGTCCTGCTTATTATCCCCACAGATGGAGGACTGGACAGAGAGAAGAGTGGATTTGTAAGCCATTGTAATGGATACCTCACATGCTCTATATCTGGTGTGACTTTCCGATGTTCTATTCCCCAGGGGAAATACTTACAGGCCTTCATTTGCTATAGGGATTAGTCTTCTGGATGTCGGTCGCTTTTAGTAAAGCAGCCTTAGTTGAAGGCAATGACTTGATAGGGTCTCAGCTAAGAAACTACGCAGCTCTCTCCAATTGCTGAAGAAGTGAACATCCCAATACATGAACTTCAGGACACAACTGTAACGTGGGGATCTATTTGCTTCCTCTGGGAAGTTGCAATAGCATCTTCTCCAGGATTCTGGTCAGTATCCTTCTAGGAATTAAACTTACAAAGGAAAAGATAATTAGGATAACTATAATAAGACTGACCCTTGGTACAACTGACATCATTTTTTACCCTACTCTGGCATTTCTGCTGGGTTAGATTAGTTCTCTGCTAGGATATTCCAGAACCTTATTCCAAGCAGTCTGAACACCTTGGTCACTGTGCCTTTCTTGTTGGTGTTTGACATGACAACTTGTACTTCTCATTGTTACAATGGTTCCACCTTTATCCTTATTTAAACGACTTGTTTTTCCCCTTCCCCTCCACAAATTATACCAACGTCAAATACAGTGAAAGCAGGGGTTATAATGTGGGGGAAGGACATATAAAGTAACAAAGAAAAAAAAAATAAAGTAACAAAGAAGTAATCTTATAAATGCGTTAGAAACAAATGCATGAAAGAAAAAAAAACATTTAAATACATATCTTAGGGTTCATTTTCCTAACATCACCTTATCTGACCTTTTCTGCTTGACTCATACATATACTAAATATTGCAAATAAGGGAAACCATGGGACCTATGTTTCTTTGGGCTTGGCTTACTTCACTTAATATAATTTTTTCCAAGCCTTTCCATTTCCTAACAAATGGGGCAATGTCATTCTTTCTGATGGAGGCATAGAATTCCATTGTGTATATATACCACATTTTATTAGGTTGATTTCTTTGTCCCAGGCAGCTCTTTGCTGCCCCCTTCTGATTTTTGCTTGCTAGAAGTTCTGCAAATTAGAATTAATTGTCAATTGGGGTGAATTTCAATTATGTAAAGCCTTACAGCTCATGCTTATCACCATGCTAGGTGTCTGGCTTTTTTACTCTAAACATCCATCATGTGTAACTCTATTGATTCATCTGAGTCATCCAGATTCATTGTAATGATTCCTTTCTATTTTCTTCATGTTTTTTCCATCTTGAATTAGCAATAGCTTCCTCTGTAGAGTACATATCAATGGATGATTCTAAGTTATTTTGTTATTATTAAGGTATTGTACAGAGGGGTTACCATTGCATAAGACAGATAATGAGTACATTCCATGTTTTGAACACTGTCACCCCTTTACTTCATCAATGGATTTTGACTGGTATGAGGAAACCTATAAGGCCATTTCCAGTGAAATCTTGAAATAGTATAATTCTTCAGGCCTAGGAGTTATGGATTTTCTGAGTGTCTTTGAGCCTACACTTTTCCAAAATTAACTCATTGTTGTCTACTTTCTAAGAACTAGATTCTAATTGTTATATGCTGTGATTTAAATCATGAATCACTGGATGGTAAGCACCTTTCTATGTACCAAGTAATGAACTAGCTTAGCAAGATTGCATTATAATTGTTTTTTGAAGCTTAAGTATTTGATGCTATGCCTTAAGTTACTAGCTATTAATAGTATTTAGTCTTGTTTATATTTGAATTTTTATGTACAAGAGAAGTTTAGTACATGCTATATCCTATATTATTTCTGAAATGAATCAGTGGATGAATAAATAAATAAATGCCCTAAAATCTAGCCCTTTTGTCTAAAATATTATGGTTGATCTCGTATCTACTTTTAAAAGACAAAAGTTGTATACAGTCGTAATCTCTATCTAATATTTAAAGGTCGTTTGCCTAAACTGAAATTCATGTAACAGGTGCCACAAATTTCTTGGCCTGATTAGCCCATGTCATGTTTGTCTCTGCATCCTAGTAAATCCTAGGAATTTCCTACATTCTTGTAATAGTAATGTCTTCTATCTCTGCCCCTACTGTCTTTCTGTCAGTCTGTTTATGTCTCTCCTCTCCTCTTCTGTCCCCTCCCTTTCCCTCCCCTCCGTCCTCTTCTCTATCTCCTACCTGCCTGCTTGCCTGCCTGTCTGTCTGTCTGTCTATCTCTGTCTCTGTCTTTCTCTGACCTTTGCTCTGCATGTGTGTGTATATATTCTACTAGGAAGAACTTCAAATAATACAAATAATGTCATTCCCCTCCTAATCTTTGACTGATATTGAACATACAACATGCCTTAAGGCTGAATATATTATAAAGGCAATGAAACACTTGTAGAAACCACTGATTACATGATTTTTCACAAGCAAATATCAAAGATTAGAAATGTGGAACATTGAATAAATAACTCAAGATATACTTTGATATAAAATACACAATTTCACCTGGAAAAGCAGGCAAAATTAGAGTGGTTGCCTAGCATCGGTAAAATTTTAAATTTCATCCCAACAAATATATAAATATATAGGTGCCAGTCCTGGAAACTGAGCTCTGGATCTGGGTATTGTCCCTGTGCTTTTCTCTTTCAAGGGTACCCATAGCTCTACTTTTTTCTTTTTGTGTACTGGTGGCTCACTCTTGTAATTCTAGTTACTCAAGTGGCTGAGATATGAGAATGGCAGTTAGATAACAGCCCAGGTAGGAAAGTCCTTGAGATTCTTATCTCCAATTAACCAGTAGAAAACCAGAAGTTGCTCTGTGGTTCAAAATAGTAGAGTATTAACATTTAGGAAGAAATCTCAGAGACAAAACCCAGGCCCTAAGTTCAAGCCCCATGATTGACCAAAACAAAAATAAAAACAAAAACAAAAAGAGCCTCATGGCCTTTCCTGCCTGGCCAGCCTTTAAACACCGTTCCTCAACTCTCATCCTCCTGAGTGAATAGGGCTATAAGTGGGAGTTGCAGACATCTGGCTCAAATATTTATTTTTTTGGAGACCAAAGGCATAGTTCAGGAGGTAAAGAACAGGTTGACAACAGGAAGCTCAGAATTCAAATCCCAGTATGATTCAAAAATATTGTAGTAGTATGTAGAAATACCTATCAAATTCTTAATCTAATTCTAACACTATCACAAATGCTGTGTTTGTTACTGTCTAGTGTGTGTTCTTTCCATAGTACAATTGCTTTATAATAAACATAATTCATATTAGGGTTAATGTCTTAATAAGAAGGCTGGTAAGTAGTGAGGGACTGATGACTCACTTCCATAATCTTTGTATCTCAGGAGGCTGAGTTCTAAGGATCATGGTTCAAAGCCATCCAGGAAGGAAATCTATAGGACATATCTCCAATCCACCACCCAAAATCAGAAGTGGAGCTGAGACTTTAGTGGTACCAACCCTGAATAGCAAAATCTGAAGGACAGAGATCAGACCCTGATTTCAAGCTTCAATACCAGCAAACACATGCACAAAAAAAATGTGGCTGGTAGGTAAGTAATTTTAGTCATAGCATCATATGCACACTCTACCAAGTATTTCTGTATTGTATTTAGTATTGACTTAAATGAATTCAAGTTAAAAATTATTTTAAAATGTATTCTTCTTTGCAACATGACATCTATTACCTGACAGCTTAAATCGACAAAATGTAAATTAGTAAACAGAACATAAGTGGGCCCTTTTAATGCTAGCCGAATCCACCTGGCATTTTACTTGTAACCACAGGAGACTTAGCAAAACATGGGTAATGTTTTAAGTCCATATTCACAGATTAGACAGCTTGACATTCACTTTACTGAAAATGGCATGTAAAGAAAATGCCAGATATACTTCAAGAGAATTTTTCACTTCGGGTACTGCAAATAATCTGGTCAAAATGATAGAAATTGACATCTCAAATCAATCAAATATGATACCATTGATCATACACTAAATTAACTAATAAGAGTGAAAGAATTGCTGGATGTTAGATAGAAAAGAGATTTTGAGGTTATTTAGCTCTAAGCAAATACACAATTAGCTGAAACAAAATGGGTCAAATCAGAGTACACATCATTAAATTTACTGTCTAGTAAGAAATAAATTTCAGCATCATTCCATATGCTATTTACCCACTAGTATTTCTCCATGCATATGTGACAGCTTATATGTTTCATCTGGGACATGATTGATTCATGACTTATTTAAAACAAGAGGTTTTTCATATAGCTCTAATAGTCTTGTCCAGAAATCTCCTTAATAATCATCCTGGGCTTTATAGTATTTTCTGGTTGGTCAACTGCATTCTAGACTTTCCAACTTCCCTTTTTGGAGTACTCCATTGTCCGGAGGGTGCATAAACTCTCAAGGATTAATCAGAAAGGAAGGATAGTAGCAATGTGGATAGCAATGTGGTAGCAATTTGGAGAATGTGGATGTATGAAAATGTCTTTATTTTCATGCATTTCACTTAAATTTGACTCTAGAAGGATAATTTCTAAGTAAGGAATAAAAATTCCATTTTCCTTAATACCTTAATAATCTAGAAAACAGATGCTAAGTTAACTAATACATGGAAACTGTGGCTAATTGGGGTTGTTCAACCAAGAGTTTCTGCAGCAAAGTGATACAATTAGAGAAAGGAGAAGTATGTGAGGAGTTTCTGGAAAAGAATGTTTGTCCTCTTTCTTCATCTGTTGTTGGAAGCTAGTCTTCTTTTGTCTCTCTGCATGATGACCTGTGCAGAATGAAAGTCTCTGTCCATTTTCCCTGTAGGGAGTTGATATCTTTGATACCAGAGTTGATAGATAAGAAAATACTGGTTTGTGAATGAGAAATTGAATAAGCACAGTCCTCAAAGCTGTCAACTGAGTCATGAGAAAACAAATACTATTTACATGAAACCCAATATAAACTTGTTGCCTGTAATTTACCCAGAAAGAATTCTAAGAATGAATCACATTGTATAGGACATACATATTAATCACTATGTGGTTTGTTTTGTTTTTTATCATTCTAAGAACTACAACCTTAGCAATCCAAATGATCAAAGGGCAAGTAATTTTTCTTTTGAGTGTCTTACAGACTTCCTTTTATACTTGATGTAAGAGTCTGAGCATCGACAATAGCTTTAGTGATTGCCTTAAAAACTGCTACAGTAGCAATAACAGCAATCAAGAAAATGTACACACAATCCATGTAAAATGAAGACAACAATTAAATATCAAGTTAGTGTGTGTTTGTGTTATTGTGATGAATGTGATATGCATGTAAATTTAGAAGAGATGTATAAAGAATTTCCAACTGGTAAGAAAAGTTCAATTTGATGAATTTCAATGGTCATTTTATGATATATTCTTTTTTTAGTATTTGTTGTTTATGGAATATTTATTCCATAATATTCTCTTATGCCATGTATAAATGAAAACTCAATATTTTTTAATATTTTTAGAAAAACTTCTCAAATATTTACCTAATTATGTTCCTAAGAGTTTTCAGAGAATCATGAAAATTAGAAAAAGCATTTTAAGGTAGTTTAAGATTCCCAGTTTATTACTCATTTTGGATTCAGAAAGTCATTTGATTTAGCCAACTGTCAGATGATTTTAAAAATCAGAGAAAATTCTGTTTTTATGAGTTCACTTCTAATATTATCTTTCTTTAGAATTATAGGAAATGGAAAGACTTGGAAAAAATTATATTAAGTGAAGTAAGCCAGGTGCAAAGAAACATAGGTCCCATGGATTTCCTTATTTGCAATAACTAGTATATGTGTGAGACAAGCAGAAAAGGTCAGATAACATGATGTTAAGTGAAATGAACCCCAAGATAAGGACAAAAGTGTTTTTTTCTTTCTTGCTATTGTTTCAAACATATTTATAAGGTACCATGTGATTTTTTGTTGCTTTGTATGTCCCTTCCCCATAGTATAACCTCTGTTTTCACTTATTTGATGTTGGGAAAAGGAAGGGAAAAAACAAATTGTTTAAATAGGGATACAGATTGACCCATTGCAACAATGAGATGTACATGATGCTATGTCGAAAAACGAACTTTACAATTTAGGCAAGAGGGGAGGAGGAAATGTAGTTGTGGAGATGGGAGAGAAGGGATGGTAAGGGGAAACAAAGGAGGAGGCAACAATGCTGGATAAGAAATATATTCATGGGCTGGGAAGGTGGCTCAGTATTAGAGCGCTTGCATTGAGTGTCTGAGGCCCTGGGTTCGATTCCTTAGCACCACATAAGCAAAAAGAAAAAATCTGGAAGTGGCGCCTTGGCTCAAGTGGTAAAGCGCTAGCCTTGAGCTGAAGAGCTGAGGGACAGCGCCCAGGCCCAGAGTTCAGGCCCCACGACTGGACCCTAAAAAAGAAAGAAAGAAAGAAAGAAATGTATTCATTACTTGCTCAATTGATTGTAACCCCTTTGTACATTATTTTCACAATTAAAAACTTATTGTTTTAAAAAAGCAATATAAAAATTATTATACGTCAGTGCTTACATTCATGTTATGTAAGTTTCACTAAAATTTAGGCATCTAATATTATGGCAGAATTAATTCAAACCTATTGAAAATTTCCCAAGTTACACAAATATAAAACAAAAAAAATTCTCAGAAATTGATGTCTGGGCCAACTACCATGCTAAATTAATTACACCTAGATACTGCAAACTTAACTTCAAATGTTACCTGTGGAATGAAAGACATCATGAATAATCGTAGAATGTGTTACCCTAGCCTACTACTTAGCCACTATTATTTGATTAAAAAAAAAAGGGACACAGGATGGCACTTGCGCAAATTGTCCTTTATCTGACAAAATGCCCAGTTTCTAATAGCACCTAATATATATAGATGAACTAGTATGGAAGGAATTGAAATATATTTTCATACTCTGAAGACAATGTGATTACAAAAAAACTGTGGATAACTCAAAGCAAAGTTTCAAAGTTAGATATTTAAAGGAGAAATTGCAATACCATCTTAGTTTGGTTAATAATTTGTAGGTCAGAAATTGTTATCTGTTAAGGTAAGTGCTTATATAGTAAGCTTAAAGCTAGCTGCCTGTGGCTCATTTCTGTACTCCTAACTATTCACCAGGCTGAGCTCTAAAACCTGAGGTGCAAAACCAGTTCAGGCAGATAAATCCAAGACACTTTTATTTCCAACTAAATAGCAGAACCCCAGAAGCAGAGGTGATTCAAGAGATACATTGCCAGACTGAGCAAAGAAAGGCAAACAAGAACACAAGGCTCTGAGTTTGTCACTGTACACACACACACACACACACACACACACACACACACACACACACACACACACACACACACACATACGCATTAACCCACACCTACAAACAAAAGTAAAAGAAATATGTAAACTTAAAAAATCTGGTGGCTCTACAAAATATTGTATTAATTAGAATACTGCATTATGCCTTATTTTCTATATCCATTCCTTTTTGTTGTATGGGTTGATTGCATATGTTACCTACTGTAAAAGAACAAGAACGTGCACCTGGTTAAAAAATGGTGTGTTGTGTTTATTGCTGCAAATTTTAGAGACATGCCCCTTTTGTAAAAGAACAAGAATGTGCACCTGGTTAAAATATGGTGTGTTGGCTTTATTGCTGCATATTTTAGAGACATGCCTACACATGTCCGTAAAATCTCAATATTTTTGATAATATTGGAATTCTATGCCTCCATCAGAAAGAATGGCATTGCCCCATTTTTAAGGAAATGGAAAGTCTTGGAAAAAATTATATTAAGTGAAGTAAGCCAAGCCCAAAGAAACATAGGTCCCATGGTTTCCCTTATTTGCAACATCTAGTATATGTATGAGTCAAGCAGAAAAGGTCAGATAAAGTGATGTTAGGAAAATGAACCCTAAGATATGTATTCAAATGTTTTTTTTTCTTTCACGCATTTGTTTCTAACGCATTTATAAGATTATTTCTTTGTTGCTTTGTATGTCCCCCCCCCCACACACACACTATAACCCTGCTTTCACTGTATTTAATGTCGGTATAATTTGTGGAGGGAAGGGGAAAAACAAGCCGTTTAAATAAGGATACAGGTGGACCTGTTGCAACAATGAGAAGTACAAGTTGTCACGTTGAAAATGAACTTTACAACTTTGGTGGGCGGGGGGAGGATTGGGTGAGGGGGTGGGGACGGCTGCGAAGGGATGGGAAGGAGAAACAAAGGGGGAGGCTACAATGCTTGATAAGAAATGTACTCATTATCTTGCCCATGTTATTGTAACCCCTCTGTACAGTATTTTCACAATAAAAATAAATAAAAATTAAAAAAAGAAAAAGTTTTCAAATATCAGTTCTCAGTAAGAATGGTAAGAACACATAAACATAAAGATAAAAGGTTAAAGAACAATCTTTATTGAACTGAGAAGATTTATTCTTACTGTTAAAAAATAACATTTGGAAATAGTATATCTGAGAATATTCCTAGATAGATAGATAGATACATAGATAGATTAACTGATTGATTGATAGATAGATTATGTATGTTTTAAAATATATAGCCTATAGAGTATGTGGGTGTATATATGTTATAGAATGTGTATCCTATAGAATGAACACACACACACACACATCTACAGGAGAAAAGTCTGCAGGAAAATCTCCTTCATATTACCATAAGATTACCATTGCCCTTACTATGCACTTCATTTCTTATTGTGTTGATTTCACATAATTTCAAATCAAATAGGATCCACATATTCAAAACATTTTATTAAAATATGAACTTTTAAACTGATGAATACCAATGCCATTGCTATTCTTACTATTGCTAATGAAAGTAATATTGATAAAGATGACTATAGCAATAATATTATCTTGTTACAGTGTTAAGGTGTAATAAGCATTCTGCTAAGATATTCATGCACTTAATCACTTAATTGTGAAATTGTAATTCATGTTGCTATTTAAAATTAAACAAGTATTTTCATGGCTTGTTTAAAAGCTCAGAATCCAATTGAATAGATTAATATGTATAGATTTTCATCATTATTATAAATAGTCCCCTTCAATTAGGTCATCAAGTGACAGATTTTCAAACTGTACTTTAATGAGTCTTTTCTCTCCAATATCTCTTAATCTGAGTAATAAAATAAGTACTTATAATAAATATAGAATCAAGTATATAAGTTATGCTTTTCCAAAAACCTAAAACTATTATAAAAGCTATTTGAGATACCTCACAGTTGAAATAAATAGAATATCCTTTTTCCTAAAAAGTATACATATGTTTTTTATACCAGATTCTTTACGCTCTTTTCATCTTCTTTTTAAACTTAATAGTGTAATAGACAGGTGCTTATGTTTTAATAAAAATAATGTTATATGTTAATAATATTAAGCCTTGGTTGTTCCAATAATGTTTCACCATGTTGTGCAAACCATTTAATTTTTCATAAGACCTCTGAAAAATGGATGCACTCCTCAACTTTACCGAAAATGCTCATGAAGCATGTGAAGAAAAACACCTGTGTCGGTAGGCACTGCAGACTAGCCCGGTGGGTCATGTGGATAGCTGTAGGCCAGGTGGATAGCTGTAGGCCAGGACATGTTCTGAAAGCATAGAATGGTAAAGATGGTGGAATGCATCTGAGCCCAACATATGAAAATACCTTGTGATAGTCATAGTCAGTTACACCTCACTACCCAAGTAACTGAGGAGAATACTGGCATGCTTTCCAAAAACTTGATATCTGTATGAGGTCATACAAGCAGTCAATGAATGAGATGTTCAACAATGATTAATTACAAATTTAACATCAATAACCTAATAAAGTTAGTGCTCAGTTCCTTCACTACTTCCTACTATTTAGGGTCTAATATAATGCACAGAATGAGAAAAATAATGCAGGTAATAAAAGAAATAGCTTTCACCTTTCAATTTACAAAGAATTTATTAATTTCAGGATAGTAAGTCAGGTAGCCTCTAGAAGGTATATAATCACATTGTCTCTATCTAAAGGTGAATTACATGTTATGGAAACAGATATGAAATAAGAGTGTCAGAGAAGAGTGAAAAAATGATGATCTGTGATCATTGAATGAACATATCACTACAAATCTTAAACTAGAAATACTAGTGCATCAGCTGAATTTTACTTTAAATGAAAATGTTGCTAGGCACTGGTGGCTCACTACTCGGGATGCTGACATCTGGGGATGGAGGTTTGAAACCAGTCAGTAAGACAAAACCAAGGGATGTTTATTCAACTAACCAGCATAAAACCATAAGTGAAGGTAAGGTTCAAGTGGTAGGGTGTTAACTGTTACAAAAAATACAGCCCTGAGTTCAAACCCCAGTACTAGGACAAAAATAATAACTAAAACATAAATATTATAGCAACAGTTAAAATATTTTGACACATTTTCTTTCTGTAAATTAATCTGAGGAACTGGGTACTGTCCCTTTGCTCAAGGCTGGCACTCAACCACTTAAACTACAGTGCCACTTCTGCATTTTGGAGCTGTCACTCTGATTTGTCTGCTCAGGCTGGATTTGACCATGATCCTCAGCTCTCAGCCTGCTGAAGAGTTTGGATTACATGTAAAAGGCACTGGCATCTAGCACACATTTTTCATTTTGACAGATGTTCAATTAAGAAATTCTTATTTCAGTTCTCTTGACATATTGTTGGGGTTGTCTTTACTTTTTTGTATTTTTACTTAACATTAATATTCTTTTCTGGGAGAAAATATCTTCATCAGTTTCAGTGAACTATAGGCATCAGTCCATTTTTTTTAAAAAGTCTCCAGACTATATGCTTTATTTCAACCTCTATCACTCTCCCCAAAATTTTTAGCCTTCTTTGAAGTTAGAAGAACTAGCAGAACAGATTTGTAAATCATCTCTCTCCAACTGTCTTCCTTGTTTGGGCCCTTCGATGATTTCTCTACGTGAAATTGTCTTTCATCTTTTATTTTTTTCAGGTAAAAAGTTTACATGGAGGTTTTCTACAAATGAATCCAGCTAAAAATCTAAGCTCGGAAAGAAAGCCTGGCATCTTTTTGAACGAGGCTGGTGGGGGATAGCTAATCAGTTGCACAACCCACCACTTGAACAAGGGGCAGGTGCCAATTAAAAAGAAGCCATGCAGGTAGTAAGCAGTTAAGCAAGAAGGCATCTGTTCTTCTGTTCTGTGCCAAAGGGTATAGCCTGTCAACGAGGCATGTGAGATACAACTCTGGTCTCTCTTTTCACGGATTACCAAGGGGATCTGGGGCAAGAACTAAACACATGTGGTCAAATTTGCTGGGTGCCCTGGATTTTTATTTCATGAATGAAACCGAACTGAACTGGTCTGAATCCACTCCCTTAGGACTGTTGGCAGCTTATCTAGCTAGTCATTGTTTTCCCTTCCTTTTTCATTAGAGTATCACTTCAGTGGGAAAAATGATAGATTATTTCTTTCAGTTTAGAATATAATGGATAAAAATGGCTTCGACTTTTTCATAGTGATTTGACATTTTCTAAAGCCTCAAATAAAGCATAGGCAGTGTTGGAGTCTTGCAATAAGGCAACGAAGTTGAGAATATCTTGAAGTAGTATAAATGTGTGAATTATTTCCTTATCTAAGCATTATTTGTTTTTTCCTTACATAAATAATATGCGTGATTCTAAGTATGCATAACTGTTATTGTCAGCCATGTTGGAATTTAGGATACTAGATATTTCCTTTCAGTAAAATCAATTCTTAATACACTGATGACATGATAAGGAATTTTGTGTGCAGAAGTTACCATTCTTCCTGCTTTTCAGTGTTAACTTTCCCTGGATTTTGACCCTCAAGCAGTAGGATTTATTAAATGTTTTCAATGACTTTTCTATTGACAACACCAAAATTACTAAATAAAATATTTGTAAACAGAGGACTGATCTACAAAGGAAAGAAAAAAGCCAGCAAGTTTAAACACGGGTGGATAAGAAGCAAGCATGTTTTAAAGGTATATTAATTATATACTGTCAGGTAGTCCATAGGCCTCATAGTATTCCATAAGGTGCACTCATAGCAAGATTTAATAAAATTAGGATATGTTAAAGGAAGAAGAAGTTGAGGCAAACATTAGAAATGCTCAACACTCACAAACACAGCTACTACAGAGGTTGCAAAGCTCATAGTTTAACTTTAGATTATTAAGCACTACACAGAATATCCACATCTCAGGAAGCTCTTTGACTTCTCAGAAGAATCTTTACACTTGTCTGTTAATGTAGCCAAAGTGACTCTGCATTATTCTACTCAATATAAATATCCAGAGAGCTAAAGAGCAATCAAATGGAAACTAAACCTGTCAGTTTTCTATATGTTGTGCTTATTAACTAATGCAAAACTGCCTTCTGGTTTGTCTCAAATCCTAGTCCATGAAATGAGTCACTAGTTAGTACAATATATAAAGTTAGGGTCAAAAGTCCCTCCAGTTCTCAGACATCTCTAGAAATATATCCACAGGGTCGAAACAGAAAAGTTGACATTTTAATTTAATACATACAGAAAATATACATTTTTTGAGGGCATACTGGAATTGAATCTTTAAGGAGAAAGTGAATATTGTAGAACTGAGGAGAAAACATCTTCATGGCTATGCTAATACATTCCTAATAGAATAAATGAATACAAAACTTCCTTTATGAAATTGTAGGCAGATTAAGACAAAGGTTTTGTAACAAATTAGGGAGAAAATATTGACTGTAAGGGTTAGGAAATACAGCAGATTGGGTAGTTTGCCTTTGCTGTAACCAAAACACCTGACAAGATCTGCCAAAATTAGAAAAGATTACACTTCAAAGGTATGCCTGTCAGTTACGGATTTCCTCTGGCTAGGTCTCTCTTGAAAACACCACCACTTAGAAAAGTCTCCACCACCTCTGAAATTCTAAATCACCTCCAAAATTCTCTAATACAGCAATACGACCCCCAACTGTAATATCCCATTAACTTATGAAACTATCAATGAAAAAAAAAATCCAGAGATGGAGTCAGAGTCATCACAATCATACCGCCGCCTAACGTTTTCATCTTCAAACACCACTTCATTGAAAGAAATACCTGCTGCATCTGAGAGTTGGGGAGATATTTCAGATCCCAGCCCTAATATTCAATGCGTCATAACCATAGTGGAAGCCAAAATAACCCTAGAAAAAAATTAATAGACCAAGAATAAAACACCTAATTAGGATTTGTCTAACAACAAAACTATCTTTGACGAAAGATGTCAAATGTTGAGATTTAGATGGAAACTCTGCATAAGACAAAGGACAAGGAAGGAACTAATACAAGGCAAAACTCCAAGACAATATTTTGGAAATGATTAGTACAATGTGGGGGGAGTGAGTAGAGGGGCAGAAAAGTGGGAGAATAATGAGGGAGGGGGTAACAAGTTCAATAAGAACTTCACTATCTTACTTATGTAACTCTAACCCCTTTATACATGACCCTGACAATACGTTTTTTAAATAGAAATACTAAAGAAGACAGAGAAAAGTGAGTCTTAGAAAGGTTGAAATATAAGAATGATTATTGAATATAACAATGTATATGTGTTCATTCAAATATATTTATCATATTTAGTATTAAATAACTGAGGTGAAATGCAGAGTAATAATGTATTTTTAAGTGGAGGAAACTTGAAATTAGTTTCAGGGATTTCACAGAGTCCTTTGTCTTGTTAATGAGCTCTGGATGGAGATATACAAATGTATGCTCTTTGATCAAAAGATTTCACAATAAACTTGTAGCAGAAAGCTATAATCCTAGCTACTCTGGAGAATGAGATTTGGAGATGACGGTTTGAAGAGAGAATGGGCACAATTAACCCACAAATGTCAGAAGTGGAGGTGAAGTTCAAATGGTAGTGAGCCAGCCATGTGCATAAATGTCAAGTGAGAGTTTGAGGCCTTGAGTTCAAGCCACAGGATTGGTGTGGTGTGTGTGCATGCACACATACACACACACACACACACACACACACACACACACACACACACACACACACACACACATACACACTCCAAAACAAAACACACAAAAAACATGTAGAAACATAGAGAGAATATACATTGTGATGTGGCAGTCAATCAGAAATGTAATAGCGTTCTTGGGTTTTTGCTGAACATTATTTCTTTTCTCTATTACAATGTAAAAATTTTTCTTATTGCCGGCGTTGTTGGCTCACGCCTGCAACCTAGCTACTCAGGAGTCTGAAATCTGAGGATCGCAGTTCAAAACCAGCCTGAGTAGGAAACTCTGTGAGACTCTTATCTCCCATAAACCACTCAGAAAACTGGAAGTGGTGCTGTGGCTCAAGTGGTAGAGCACTCACCTTGAGTGAAGAATTGAGCGATAGCACCCAGGCCCAGAGTTCAAGCCTCTTGACGGACAAAAAAACAAAAACAAAAATAATCATTGCTTATTATACTTAATCAAATACAACCAAAAGCCTATAGAGTTAATGTTTACAGAAATAAAATGATAATTCTGTTCCAATAGACATTTCATTCCTCTCTTATATAGGCAAAGAATTTTACACTTACAAGTCTACGAGGAGGCAATATATTTCTTTACATTTCACTTCAGTGGCAATGATTTGCCATTTATGTATTTTTTTCAGACTTAGGTGTTACTTGGAAAGGAAAAGTAAGCTCTCCTAAATGACTTCAAAGAAGTTAGATACCAAAATGGCATCTAAGGGGATGAATGGAGGCATGTGTGGACAGGTGTGTGGAGGAGGTGGATGAGATTAGGGAGGAAAGAAGAGGAAATAGAAACCATTTTGCCTGAGAGACAAATTCTTTTCAAATGTTGGCCTGCAGATGACTAGACTTTAAAACTGAACCTCAAAGAAATGTATGCTAGATGTTTACGAAGAAATCTTGTTCTGATATCCAAGTGGAATCTTTGTATTTGCCCAGAAGTACAGGCAGTCTATTAATGCTCTTATGCAAAATTAAATAATATTTCCCACCTTTTTATTTTTCTTAGCAGGTAATGTCATATGCCACATGAGTTGCAGGAGCATAGATGATTACTTTTGCATATTGCAAACTGTTAAAAACATCCTTGGTGTGCCATATCTACAATAACTCTGATAGTGCTGCCACCACCTATTATTAATTTACCTTTCAAAAAAGACAAAGACACTACAGATACTAAATACAAAGCTGAAGTGACAGAGTTCTTTTCACAACCTAAATAAATATATCACTGTCATTTAGTAATCTTCTGCGTTCACATGGAAAGAAGGATGAAAATGGAGAGACAGCTCATTGATTTCCCATGAATATATCCATACCACTTTAATATTGCACATAAAAGGTCAAGCATAAAATTATTTGCCTGGAGTCGCTGTCCTTGGAGATTTAAATTAACATAGAAGGAGAGTACCACGAGGGGGAAAAGTTAATTTTATCTTAATTGGATTAAGCCAGGTAACATCTACAATGAGGGAATGAGGTTACAGAAGACTATAAACTGCTCGGTTGACAGAAAAGGATTAATTCATGAGCCAGCGTCAGGTTGTTGACTAATAACGTATTGATCAGATCTATAAAATATGCAGAATGTCTGTCAGGAGGAGACACATTTTTGAATTGAAGATTGCTAGCCTCTGCATGATCAAAGTTAGATTAATATTATTAAGAAGCTTTGAGAGAGCTACATATTACCTTAGCAACCACCGAAATTCTCTGCAAATTGCTTGGATTGACTGTCCTAAGCAACTGCAGTACTTGTTGGTGAGAGGGAAAAGACTGACGCAATCTAACCTTGGATATATTGCATAAACCCTGCAACTTAATAAGTACTTATGCTGCAGAGAGAAAAAAAGCCTTGTAATTACTAAAGACAACATATGGCAGGTGCATTGAAACTCTGGGGTGACAAGAAAAACATATGACTTCAGCTCATTATAAGTATTTTCAAAGATACTACTAATTGCAATAGTAATTAAAATTAAAATATTTGTGAAATTGCCAGGTGACACCTATATATGGAATCAGTGTATGCTTTGCATTATTAAGTTTGCACAAAATGCATATTCAATTATAAAATTGTTTTTCCTCTCTGCATATATACGTATGTGTGTGTGTGTATATGTGTATGTACATGTGTGTGCATACATAAATACATATACAGATATGTGTATATGTGGAGTGTGTGTATAGAATCTTATGATTTGCACATCTTATTTTTATTTATAATATACAGTAGCTTTGTGTATCCATGTATTCTGATTAATAATATATGTACCATAGCATTTGTAATTTGCTGGAATCAGGTAACAATTAGCATTAAGAAAATGTATTGATTCCATTCAACAAGACCTCTCAGTTTCCAGATCACATAGTACTGCTGGCAACACCACTGTGATTATAAAAAATGTTTGTTGAAATACAAATGCAACTCTAATAATATGCATTAACATCTTAATTCTAAGAACTCACACAACAAGAGAAAATCCTTTCTAAGGAAATTAGATTTTTCTCCCTCCATAAACCTTATAGGTTACATATTAGAGGTTACTGACCACCCTTGAGAAAAGTTATTTTTAAAAAATATAATTTTAAATTCATGAATACATGACCACTTGATATTGCCTTTCAAGTAAGGGTTTACTTTTATTTGTTTAATCAATCCAAGCTTTATGAAACACTTAGAGGGCTATAAATAGCTAGAAACTTTCTTAGGAAAGGAAATAATATGTAATAGGCTAACTAACAATGACTTTCATAAAGTCAGCGAACTCTCAAATATAGTTCTCTTATGAATTATGAATCAAAGTGTATATAATTTAAAAATATAAAATGTTTAGGAATGTAATGTAACATATGTAACATGTAACTTTTTTCCTAGGTAAAAAATATTGTTGTTGTTATTCTAAAGGTGAGGAACAGAAGGTTTACAATTTCATAAGCTAGGTATTGAGTACATTTCTTTTTGTATCGTCACCTCTTTCTTTGCTCTCCCCCACTCCTCCCGCCAGTCTCCACCCACAAATGGTATAGTTTCTTTTCAAACTAGCATCTAGAAAGTACCACTTGAAATGTAGGATTTTCTTTGTTTTTATTTTTTTATTTTTATTTATATATTTTTTATTGTGAAAATACTGTACAGAGGGATTACAATTACATGAGCAAGATAATGAGTACATTTCTTATCAAGCATTGTAGCCTCCTCCTTTATTTCCCCTTCCTATCCCTTTCCAGCCTCCCCATTTCTCCCCACCAAATCCCTCCCCCCCCCCAAAGTTGTAAAGTTCATTTTCGACATAACAACTTGTACTTCTCATTGTTGCAACGGGTCCACCTGTATCCTTATTTAAACGACTTGTTTTTCCCCTTCCGCTCCATAAATTATACCGACATCAAATACAGTGAAAGCAGGGGTTATACTGTGGGGGAGGGACATACAAAAGCAACAAAGAAATAATCTTATAAATGCGTTAGAAACAAATACATGAATGAAAAAAACATTTAAATACATATCTTAGGGTTCATTTTCCTAACATCACCTTATCTGACCTTTTCTGCTTGACCCATACATATACTAGATATTGCAAATAATGGAAACCATGGGACCTCTGTTTCTTTGGGCGTGGCTTACTTCACTTAATATAGAAATGTAGGATTTTAACATAAGCTTAATTTTATATTTTGAAGCATGCAGGTTGTATCGACTCTGGACAGAGTATTCTTTTGTTTATTTTGATTATGTTTCAACAGAATGGGGAAGGGCTTCTAAAATCATAGATGGTACTAGAAATTCTGAGTTTGAAAATGCAGCTCCTGGAGAACACAGGCATATGTGAAGACCCAGATCCAGCAGTCTTTGCCACTCACAACTCAGCATCTCACAGAGCCCACCAGGCTCTGGAATGCTGAATAGAACCATCTCACCTGATTCATAAGAACACCCACAACTAGATACTTGATGCTTGAGTCCAGGAGAAACACCTTTAATCCACCTTACTCAGAAGTACTTCTGAGTAATTGGAAGCACAAAATACAATATTACTCTTTAGAATAGCAGGAATTCCATAAATGAAAGGTTTTCTAATTATTATTGTTTTGAGAAGCCCACATGAACAGTGACCACCTCTCCTAGGTGAGCTGCTTAAGAGCTAGAAGCAACTGCTATTACCATTAAGGAGAGATGGACTAATTAGGAACTATCAAAAGGATTTACTGTTGCCTTTTGGGAGCAGGAACCATGGTAGGCATGTCTGGGTGGAGCTGGAGTTATGGAGAAAGTATAAGGATAGAAGGGAAGAATTATGGCCCTTCCTTCTCCATCACTAAAGCATCCTATTGTCACTAACACTGATGTAAAACACAAGAAAGTGCATGGCATCCTTTTACAGATGATAATTCTCACCATAAAATCAGATGACAAAGGAATCATAGAATAGTTTCAGCTTTCTATCCAGGTGCTTAGAGGAATGTTCACTGGCCTAATAGAATAGATTCTAAAATAATAGTTCAATGTACTCAATGAATTCCACCTCTGCTGCTACTCAGTAAGTATCCATCAGCTTACAGATTCTGTTTCTTCAGCTAACACCAGTAAATATGTTTTCAGAAATTAAAAGAAAAAAAAACTATCACCTTTTTCCAAAATGGAAATATAGCCAGGTGCTTTTAGCCTATCCCTTTAATCCAATCTACTTAGCAGGCAAAGATGTGAGGATCGCAGTTCAATGCCAGTCACAGGCAAGTGTCCAATAAACATGTAAAATGTAGAAAGTAGCATTGTCGTTCAAGTAGTAGAGACCAGTTGAGGGGAAAATACAAGCAAGAGTGGAATCCCTGAGTTCAAACCCCAGAAGTCACAAACACACACACACACACACACACACACACACACACACACACACACACACACACACACACACAGAACAGATCATTTTGTTTCTGATAGAAGATCATTTCTCTTTCAGTTTAGGTGCAATGACTCTAGTAATTGGCAACTTCAAGCCGACGTGGAAAGCTACCATTAACATCAATCTTATTTAAAATGCTAGCTAAACAGTTGCCAAAATACCAAAAGGATAATCATCACAGAATATTGTTCATATTTAAATCTTCCTATGACTATTTCCAAATTTTCTATGCCTTCAAACAATATTTACACTCCCATAGAAAGTGAACTGGCAACTATACAATGTTCATCTTTTTATCTGAATAATGAAAACATGCAATTCTAAACCATCATAATCTCCTATTTTCTCCCTTCCTCATTCTTTCTTTAATTAAAAACCACCTTAAAGCCAAGGCACGTTTTTAGAGGTTCATTATTGTAAGTTGCTTGGCAGTTCTGCTTTCCCTGCTGTTCCAATATCATTATCTCCGCCTGCCTTTCCAGCTGTCCATCATGAGCCTTTAGAGCACCAGGATTTTCAGATCATCTCTTTCCTCCAAACTTGTGTTTCCAAATGTATTACTTGAAGATCTATCCAGTAGAAAGGTGATCCTTCTTTTAAATTGAATTGCAATGGTGCAAACATGCATTCTATGGATGCCAACACAAGGAACAGGGTTAGGTTCAACTGTTTTATCTTTGCTCAACTGGTGCTATGAACCTAACTGTAGTTCTGAGTAAGGGAGTTGGTAATGTTCTTGGAACAAGTCTACTGTCTGAGTGATTATTCAAATGAGCTTTGTCTTTGCCTCCTGGAGAGCATCATCTGAGGACCACTACTTTCACACAATAATAATATTTCAAATACTTACCTTAATTTCTGTTGTTATTGTTGTTGTTGTTTGGGGAAGTATAGATTTGTCCTGAGGCTCAAACTCTGGGCCTGGGTGCTGTTTTGGACTCTATTTTTTCAAGGCTAGCATTTGAGCCATTTTGCCACTTCTGGCTTTTCTGTGATTTAATTGCATAAGAGTCTCACAGACTTTTCTGCCAAGGATGGCTTTGAACCATGATGCTCAAATCTCAGCTTCCTGAGTAGCTAAGATTACAGGTGTGAACCACCAGTGCCTGGCTACTTAATGTCTTAGTTGGCTCTTGAAACTTCTATTATAAATTAAAATCAAATCAAATTAAATTAAATTAAAAGCATACATAGCAGTAGTGCTCATTAGACTCTATGTGGAAATTGAACTATATAACCTGTGGGTAGGAACAGGAGGGAAAACCAGGGAGTGAGAGAAAGCGTGACATTATTCAAAAAGAAATGTACTCTGACATATAATTGTGAGCCCTCTGTAATCACGTTCATAATAAAAAAAAGTGCATAAAATACATACTGCTATGGTCTCCTTTATTTGATCTACTACATATGGTAAAATTATGTTTACAAAGGATAGCAAATAGTAGTGTTGTTTCAGGTTGTCTGTAAATAGACCATTTTCATTATGTTGTGCAATTAAGTATAAGTGTCTCCAACAGCAAAGCTTTCAATCACTGCAAGTCATTAGGTCATTAGTCCTAAAATTACTATTTAGTATCTCTCTTAGAATTATTCTGCATTTTCTTACTCCCATAATTAAACTGATATATGTATCATAGGTCAAAATAATTGTGTGTGTGTGTGTGTGTGTGTGTGTGTGTATGCTTGTTAATCCTGAGCTAGTCAGGGCTGAGTGCTGAACCTGAGATTCCTTTATGCTCAAGGTGAGAACTGTACAACTTGAGGTGCAGCTCTATTCCCAGGTTTTTTGGTGATGAATGGGAGATCAGAGCCTCACAGCCTTTCCTGCCCAAGCTAATTTTGAACAATGATCCTCAAATATCAGCCATCTGGTTAGCTAGGATCACAATTGCCAGCAAATGGTGTCTAATTAAATATTATTTTTATGAAATGATTTTCATTAGGTGTTACATTTGAAGATCTTTCTGAACATTGAGATGGACACAGGACTGTGGAAGTCTCTTGGAACTCAAAGCACATACTCAAATACTCCAACAATAGCTCTGGAAACAGGATTTCTAAATGAATGTGAACTTAGAGATTTATTGACATTTATCTGGTCTCTTCCATTATACTTAACACAAAGGTAAAGTCACCTTAACACTTTTAAAAACATTAAGGATGAGTTTATGTTCCATGTTTGTGGTTTATTTGGATTTATTTTCCATTTTCTACAGTTTACTAAAGACTAGAAGAATTCGATCTACAATCACTAGAACTACATGCCATAGAAAAGAGAATTGTGGCAAGAGACACCCTGGGGCTTATAGAATAACCCCTTTCTCTCCCTTTTCCTTCCCATAAGAATAATATAGAATTTTGAATTTACAGCAGTGCTAACAGTTTGACTGAGTAATTATTTAAGGAAGCTCTTCTACCCATGGGACCATGTCCCACAATGCCGCTGGTCTCTATATGATTCAAAACTTTATCAAAATTTATCAAAGATATTTCTACGTGTTTCCAAATGTTCCTTAGGGTTAATATTAATTACTTAAAAGCCCAAGGCATGTGACAACCTCATGTTCTATTGCCTCCATATTTGTGATATTCACAATAGTATCTCCATTATCTTTAATGCTTTCTGTGTGACTTAACTTAAGATCTTTTCCAAAGAATCATACTATTCAGTTTAAAAATAACAAACCCAAATTTGATTTCACCAAACCTGTTTTGAAAGAGCGAGTGTAATGAGTCTTCATTTTTTGTGTAACAACATTGTGATATTTCTGGTACAGACTACCTTTTGTATTTTATCTTTTCTTTTTTCTCCATAGTGCTTATGATTATGTCGTAGGCATCTTTTATACCCGTAAGTGCCAATGTCCTTTGCCTCACTGGTGTGGACTGCTTTGTCTAATGGAGTA
Organism: Dipodomys spectabilis; assembly: GCF_019054845.1. Lineage (NCBI taxonomy): Eukaryota > Metazoa > Chordata > Mammalia > Rodentia > Heteromyidae > Dipodomys > Dipodomys spectabilis. The sequence goes on along the minus strand of NW_024871297.1, from coordinate 926,266 downwards.
TGTGAGTAGATTTAAAATGTATCTATTTCCATCAAGGTCTGAAAATGCATTACTAACTTTTACCAGTGTTTTGTATTTTCAGCTCTGACATGTTATCAACATATCTGAAGAAACCATTATTCTATGAATCTAGCTTCTGTACAACAGGCACAAAAACCCAATTGAAATGAAGAGTTCTGTCTAGCTCTCATAAGGCCAGAGAAGCTCAGCCAGGCAGATCAAAATGCACCCAACTTGCAGATGAATATAAAATCAATGACTGGTGTAAAAAGCCACTGAGGTCCTGTTATTTTGTACTTGACTATTGTCTAGAAGGATAATTGAAAACAGCATTGCTATTTAGTAGCTCTCTTCCTTTAAGAAAGACAAGGTTACATGTATTGTAACTGCCTTCATTTATGAGTCAATTGGACAGATGATTTAACTTTCCTCTAGCATAAACATTTTACTTTTCTAGGATTATACACCATCTATAAACACATAGACTAACTTTTCACATCAATAAAAAATGTCATCTGTGAGCTAGGGACAAGAGCCTTCTGGGTTTCAGGGCATGCATCACTAGAAAAAGAATGATCTTGCAACAGATAGAAAAGCTCAGAGAAATGAGGGATTCATGAGACTCCACTGACTTTCTAAAGTTTGCACGAAAAATGCCAAGTGTATTTCAGGCTTCAGATTTTCCTATGAAGAGTCACAGAAGGAAAGGAGGAAGACAAAGGAATCCTATAAATCTAGATATGGAAAGAGGAAGAATTCAAAAGTAACATTTTGGAGTTGGGAAAGTGGCTCAGTGGTAGAGTTCTTGCCTAGCATGCATGAAGCCCTTGGTTTGATTCCTGAGTACTACATAAACAGAAATAAAACAGAAGTGGCACTATGTGTCAAGTGGTAGAGTGTTAGCCTTGAGAAAATAGAAACTCAGAGACTTTACCCAGGTCTTGAGTCAAGACCTAGGGCTTGCAAAAAATAAACAAGTTAATAAAATAAAAAATGAATTAAATTAAACATTTACAGAACATAAATTGTGAAGAAGAGCATATAAAAGATCAAATGGATTAGCCTTAGATTGTGGAACTGTCATGTGAGCCCTCAGGAACAGAGGTTGTTTGGTAATTTAACTACAGAAAGTAATGCACATGTTAAGAAAAAGTGAGAAAGGATAATGTAGTCTAAGATTGTTTTCAAGGAATAAATTCTCTTCACACAGGTAACAAAGGTTGAAGAAGTAATATGACATATTTAAATGTAATATGGTGAAATCCTTTTGAGGAAAAATGAATCACAGATTTTATAGGGGTTCCTCAATGTTGTGACAATCCAGATTACAGTATCATACTTTGATTTTACTCTTAACACTTTATTCAAACTCTTCATTCTCAGCTGGACATCCTTCAGGATGTTTGAGCTGATATTTACATCAGCTCAAAAAATGATTATAGTCACCAAATTCATTTATGAGTAAAGTTCCTTCTAGGTAATGAATAAAATGCTGGTGTTCAACTACCTGAGTTACATCTCCACTTCTGTATTTTTGCTATTTAATTGGACATGAGTCTCAAGGAATTTCCTGTCAGTATTCCTTAATACTCAGGATGCAAAGATCTGAGGATCACATTTCTAACCCAGCCCACAAAGATCTTAGTTTCTGAGTATCTAGGATTGCTTGCATTAACTTCATGTTTTATTTATTATTATTATTATTAGTAGTAGTAGTTTTAGTTATTTGACCATCATCCTGTCCTGGTTCCTCCGTATGATAAGCTGAGTTAGCCTTGTCTTATGACTCTGATATGTTCCAATATGCTAGAATCAATGCAGCTTTTCTCTTCAATATACAACTTGCCTGAGAATTATTGTGATCATTTTTTAAGAAACCATTACTAAGTTATAATTGACATAATAATAAAATTCACCCAAGTTTAACAATTTGTTTAATGAAATAAAGTATTTCATATTTTCATTTTAATAAAATATATGTTAAAATTGAAATTTTTATGAAGTATGACTATACTTCATACACCTAGTGGCTGCTTTTTTCCAATCAGAGATATCTAGTTAGACCTTTTCCAGGTTTAGTTCATTTTATTTCTGTGAATGCCTTCTATATTTTGACCATTATTCTTTTATGAGATATATGGTTGGCAACTATATCCCATACTCTATAAACTGATTTTCTATTCTATTGATGAATTTCTTTGCTGCACATAAGATTTTTAGTTTGATGTAAGTGTGTTTGATTGTTTTTTGTTGTTTATGTTTTTGAGATCATATCCCAACAATCGTTCCCCAAAACTATTGTTATGCATAATTTTAATTGTGTTTTCACTGTTTTTCTTGCTCTATTTTTATATTTTCAGGTACTCTGTGAAGAATTTCAACCCATGTTGAACTAATGTTTGTGTATGCTATATTATGTATTAAATTTTGTAGATCTGGACATATGCTTTTCCCAACACCATTTATTAAAGAGACTCTTTTTCTGTGTGTTCTCTTTGTACAAAAACAAGAAAAGCTGTTGATATTCACCAAACTTTTAACTTTTGGCTATTTGTCCTGTCACTTTGGTCTTTGTGTCAGTCTTTCTGCCCAAAAACAGTAAGTTTGGATGCTATAGATTTAAAAAAATATTTTGAAGCCAGATGATGTGATCTCTAGTTTGTTTTATTTTGGAGTCCTTTATGACAGCCTACAAAAATTTCAATTTTATTTCTATTTCTGTAAAAAATAACAATGGATTTTTAGTAAGGATTTTACTGAATCTGTTGATTACTTTGAGGAGGAAGGGCATTTTATGGAAAGACGGGCTTTTTAATAATATTTATTTTAAGACAATTATATATTTATTTCTATTCATTTATTACTTCTTCAATTATTTCATTAATGTCTTCCAGTTTTCTGAATCTGGACTTTGTATCTTAAATGGATTTTTTTCTGTGTTACAGTAAATCATATCTTAGGTTTATTTTTCTTAATTTAATTTTCTGCGTTGACATTTACTGTATGAGTAAATTCTTCTGATTTTTATAGGTTAGCTTGTTGCCTTGCAATGTTACTGAATTTATTCTATTATACATTATAGAATGTTTACTTTTTTCTTATATAATACCATTTCATCTTCATGCATTTTTATATTTTCTTAAAAGGAAAGAGAAAAAGGGAAAAGTCCTGGAAGGAAGGAAGTGGTGTGATAGCAGAAGGGGAAAGACGTTGGAGGAGAGGAAGTTGAGCTGGGGCAGGAGGTGAAGGATGGCAACTGACGACCCAGGCAAAGCAAGTCAGACCTGTGGAGAGTGGAGAGGCCTGAAGAGAAGAAGGAAGAGGTAGAAGGGAAAATTGGAAAGACATGGAAGGACGTATAGTTCTGTAGCCAAGGAGAGACAAAGGGAAGGGGGAAAATGTCTTGCCCTTTGATGTTTGGAGCTTTGGGTATCATAATTTGGGGGGGGGGTGGTTTGGAGAACATTTATTATATTAAATGTATCTCCATGGATTTGCTTGAACTACAGAGTTACTAATTTTCGGAAACCCCATCAAGATAATCAATTTGGATAGCTGTTGGGTCTTTGTCCATCCCACGAAAGACGGTCGGGGTCCAAGGAAATGTAAGTGAGGCGCTTTCCCGTTCCCCAGCCTCCCTCAGTCCGGGAGACAATCAGACACAGCGGGGAGCCAAATCCAGCAGGTAGAAAACTCATTTATTAACAGAGAGCAGCCCTTTTTAAAGCCAAAAAGGGCAGGTGGCATGGCAAGGGAGGAAGAGGAACCACTCACTGTCAAGGTCACACCCTATCATGCACCTGAGCCTTCATGGGCTGGTTAGGCACTGATTGGAAGATCAATTGGGCTCTGCCCACTCTACTCTCTCCCAGCGCCATCTTTGCTGCCCATGTGCTCTACAGTAGATTAGGCTTTGCCCATTCAACCCCCTCTCAGCACCATCTTTGCTGCCCATGTGCGCCACAGATTCCCCCCCCCCCCTTTTTTTTTGTTTTAATGGCAGACCCACCTCTCAGTTAGTTATCCTTTTCCTTCCTCTGTAAAAGTTGTTTTAACAGGATTACATTGGTAAGGATAGCATTAGCTACACAGGGGGTTCCAGGCAAATCTGGGGGTCGAGATTCACTAGACAAGGATAGGGAGGGCCCTTGTGCATGATCCAAGAGCCTGTCCCAGTTACCTCACATCCGCACCTACCACAGTAATAAATGTCAGTCCCACCACAGTTAGAAATGTCCGAAGCAGTTCAAATAAATCCTGGGCACCCTGGTTTCTTTTAAGTAAGCCAGTTCCTTGTACATGCCTTTAAGCTAGCACAGGGGTCTAGATGACCTTTAAGCTTTACTGTCAGCTCTCAATGGTTCCCAACATCATCTTCCCATCTTAGTTTAAAGAAGCGAACCCGCCTGTCTTAGGTTGGGTGGATCGCCTTGTCTGCCTTACCAGTCACCAGGAACTTCTTCAGAGCAAAGCTGAAGGCCCTGTCTTAGGTTGGTCAGACAGACACCCCCTCTTACCCATCTTTGGCTGCGATTCCTCTGGGGGGGGGGGAAATTCATTCATTTGGAGCTTGATAACTGCCTGGATAAGCTCTTAAGAGTTTTGCAGTGCACGTAACATGCAAGGAAGACATAGAAAAAACCATCAGCAAAAGCATTACCAGGCCAGGAAATGTCACTAGTCCTTTAACCTTAGTGAAGGATTGGATATCAGTCTTTGCCACTTCAGAGTCCAGAGGTGGAGATTGTTCTAATCGAGCTATTTGCCTGTGGGGTTGGACAAGATCTAAACTGGAAGCATAACAAAAGGTGGTTGTTTAACAATAAGTATAGATTCAATGTTGCTATACAAGCAATTAGTAAAAGAACAATTAAAGCAGGTAACATTAAAAGAATTGACTCATACAAAAATATTAAACAGTCCATAGGGACAGCTTCTCTTGTGGTGCTATTGACTATTTCTGCATTGCCAGCGTTGATCACTGCCCAAGTCACCTGTTGAGGTTGATGCAGATTCCATAGGGCCGTTCATAGGATTGGGAGTCAGGACAGCCAACAGCTGGAGTATGGCCATCTGCAATTGTTAGAGAACACAAGAGCTTCTCAAGGTCTGGTTGCCCTTGGGGATGGTTAGTAGTTGTCTTTCTGCCTTTTGTCTTTAAAACACAAGCCTTGGCCATGGCCGTTTTTCTTTCCTTGTTGGTTACCTTATTCTTGGGCATCTTCTTGTATAGAGGAGATGGGTAAAAACTTAAGGTTCCTGGCAGTGATCCAAATGGGAGCAGACTCCCCTATGGGGAAAACACATCCAAATCCCCTGCCCATAGTAACTAGGGGGTCAGGTCCTCTCCATTGTTGTGTCAGGGGGTCCTTCCGCCTGACTTTCACTTGGGGCTTAGGGTTTAGTTGTCCGCAGTGCTTCTGAAATCTGGATTCATTTGCCCCTTTTGAAAAATTTTAAAACGTTAATGGTAAACAAAGCTATCTGTAACTGTATATGGAGGCTAACTCCCCCTTTTTTGTTTTATTGGCTATCAGAATACATATTAAAAGGTTTTTGAATGTCCTGAAGGGCCATAATTACAGCCAGCATTTCCTTATATTGTAATTATAATAATTTCTTGTGGCGTCCTGTCTTTTAGCAGGGCAAATAAGAGAATAAGACTATCGTTAGGGACAGAAACCCATGGCAATAGCCAATTGATTTCCCCTAAAAGACTCTGAAGTTGGGTTAAGGTCACAGAGGCTAGAATATCCAGCAAAGGCTTAAGGGGGCTGGCCTGAGTCAAGGTAAGGTAGTTCCCGAGCACCTTAAAAGGAGCTACCTTTTGAATTTTATTAAGGGCTATGGTAAAACCCCCCTTTTTTAATATGGCGAGAACCTGGGCCAGAAGGCCCTCCAGGCAGCTTGGGTCTCGGTGCTTTAGAATTATATCATCCATGTAGGCATGGCAAGGGAGGTATCTGAACCCAGCACAGGCCCTAAAAGTGTGGCCAAGTATTGTTGGCAAAAGGCCGGGCTATTGGCCATTCTCTGTGGCAGCATCGTCCATTCAAAACTCCGATCAGGCTGGGAAAAATTAAGAGACGGTATAGAGAAAGCAAACTTCTCGCAGTCATCTGGATGCAAAGGGATAGAAGAAAAACAATCTTTAATATCAATCACAACCAAGGTATATTCTGAAGGTATAGCAGGAGTACAGGGCATGCCTCTTAGGGGTGTTCCTACTAGCTCCATCCTTTCATTTGCCTTATGGCCTTGGAGCATAAGCCAAGCCCCGGAGGCTTTTTGAATAACAAATACGGGTGTGTTCCAAGAACTTATAGAAAGGCGAATATGCCCTAGGTTTATCTGTTCCTCCACCAGAAGGTGGAGGGCTTCAAGTTTAGGTTTGGTCAATGGCCACTGCTCCACCCAGATTAGGCTTCCTGGCTTCCACCCAATGGGAGGTACTCGGGGGGCAGTGGCCTTTAGGATTGGGGGTGCACCCGAGCGGGTCCCCTATGTTCTTCTCTGTAATTATGAAAGTTAAAAAAAATCCCTTTCCTTAACTCCCTCTAGATCCTGTTTAAGCCTTTGTGCTTCTTCCCCATCCAGGATATCATCATATGATGCTCGATGATCTGTAGTGACCACGGCATCCATTTATCTTAGCATGTCTTGCCCTAGTAAATTGGCAGTGAGGTTCTTTGCCACTAAAGGGTGTATCTTTCCTTATTCTCCATCTGGGCTAGTCCATGTCATAAGGGCAACCGTCTCTTTGTACTTGGAGTTTCCCCCTACCCCCAATATCGGGGGCCCAGGTGCAAGCTTCCAGTCCAAGGGCACTATCTCCTCCCTGAGTGTGGTTCGGTCTACCCCAGTGTCAATTAAGTAGTGAAACCTCTTTCCACCTATGAGAATACTCATTTTAGGGCGGAGTCCGTCCACCAGGGGGACAGTCCAATAGACCTGAGCTGCCTTGCCATGAGGCTGCCTGGGCCTCACAGCAGAGGAGTTTCCTCCTTGAGTTAACGGAGCTGGAGGATGCCCCTCCCCTAGTAAAAAGGCTTCTCATCTAAATCAAACTTGGATCGACAATCCTTTTTCCAATGGTATTCTTTCCTGCACCTGGGGCAGGGCGTAGGGGGCAGTCTGGCTCCCCCGGGCCGGTTGGCGGGGGATTGTTGTGTACAGTCCCGCCTAAAGTGCCCCTCCTGCCTGCATTTAAAACAAGTCCCTCTCCCCGATGGTCTTGGGGTTTCTTGGCTCTGGGCTGCCAGTGCCTGAGTAATAGCCTCAGTCATTGTAGATGCTTGAGCCTATAAAGCTAAAGCTAGTGATTGGGACTGGTGCTGTTGCATTCCCACATCCTATGAGGCCACCACCCATCTGCTCAGGGAACTCTCTCTCAATCCCGCGCAGGCCATGCAGTGGTCTGCATTCATCCCTTCCCAGAGCAGCAGCTTTACAAACTGATCTCGGAGTTTCCCTGCCTGCAGCTTGCAGTGAACACTCTGTTGGACTCAGTCTATGATATGAGGTAGAGGCTCACCTGGTTTTTGTCTCACTCCTGCCATGGGGGACTCAGTGGGCCCATCATCTAGTTTGTAACACGCGTCAAGTCCTGCCTGCCTCACCTGGTCACGGTACGGGCCAGGTATTGCAGCCTGTTGGACGCCGGTGGAGTAGCCTTCCCCCGTCCCTGCTAGCATGGGATAAGTAATAGGTATCGCTGGTTGAGCCTGCCGGTTACTCTCTGCTCACACTCTGCATTCCTCCTTAAAGAAAGCACACCATTTAATAAACTGAGAACTAGTAAGAATGGCTTTGGCCACATCCTTCCAGTCCTTAGGGACACACGGGTGATAGGTAATGTCTTGTAATAGGGTCTGGGCCCAGGGAGAGTTTGGGCCATCCTCTGCCACTGTCTTGCAGAGCTCTTTAAGATCCTTAGCTTCCCATGGATAGAATTCCAAGGGCCTGTTAGCTCCTGGTGCCAGATTGACCGGATATGCTTGGGGAAGTGAATCCTGTGGCCTAGAGTCTGGGCTCTTGAGTGGCCCTTCCTTTCCAGAGGAGGTCTCCGAGTAGGTTATTCCCCAGCCCTTGCCCCCTCCATGGAATGTTGGTAGGGGTCTGGGTCTTGCAAGACCCTCTCACAGGTCTCGTAGGGCACTGTACCTCCAATCCAATTGGGGGAATAGGGAGGGGGCCTAGGACCGTCAGTATCAGCTGGGTAAGAAGGGGCAAATTTTACCCTCTTTTTGACTTCCACTGTGCATGTTTCAGTGCCTTCTCGATCAGATTTGACCCTTTCCTTTTCCTTCTCACTTCCCAACTCCTCCTGTACTCCTTCTAGGCCTAATGTTGCTTCTTCCTCCTTCTTCTGTGATATAGCATTACCCATATTTAGGGTTTCACTGACCCCGAGAGACCGCTTAGCCTCGGCAGGTTCTTTTCCTTTCGAGCCCCACATTGGGGGCCAGATGTTGGGTCTTCGTCCATCCCACGAAAGACGGTTGGGGTCTGAGGAAAGGTAAGTGCGGCGCTCGCCCATTCCCCAGCCTCCCAAATCCAGCAGGTAGAAAACTCGTTTATTAACAGAGAGCAGCCCTTTTTTAAAGCCAAAAAGGGCACGTGGCATGGCAAGGGAGGAAGAGGAACCAATCACTGTCAAGGTCACACCCTATCATGCACCTGAGCCTTCACCGGCTGGTTACGCACTGATCGGAAGATCAATTGGGCTCTGCCCAATTGCTGCCCATGTGCTCTATAGTAAATTAGGCTCTGCCCACTCAACCCCCTCTCAGCGCCATCTTTGCTGCCCATGTGCTCCACAGATAGCATCAGGCCTTGGCCCCAGGGAAAAATCCCCATAGGTGAAAGTGTCAACCCTCAGGGTTAAGAGTCTACTTCGAGAGTTTGTCTCTGGAGGACCAACATTGACAAAAGTCGTTTAGGTTCCTCTAAGGGTGTGTCTGGGAAAGCTTGCCAGCCTGTTTTGGGGGCCCACTCTGGAGGTCATTTGTGGCTTCTGGGAATTCCTTGAGAGGTCATGTAGTGCTTCCTTGGGAAGCCATCTGGAACCTCATCAAGCGTACATCTGCGACTTCCTTGAGAAGCCATCTGAGACCTACACTGGAGGTCATCTAGGGTCTTCTCCAGGGGCCATCTTGGACTTTATCCAGAGGTCATCTGGGCCTTTCTCAGGAGGCAACCTGAGACCTCTTCAAAAGTAGTCTTTGGAGCTTCCTTAAGAAGCAATCTAGCACCACCTCTTGAGGTCATCTGGAACTTCTTTGGGAGGTCAGCTTGGGTTACCTTGATGAGAAATATATGACCATCTTCAGACATCATCTGGGACTTCCTTGAGAAGCCATATAGAACCTTCTCTGGAGGTCATCTGTGACTTTCTCAAGAGGGTTATCTGGACCCTCCTCTGGGCTTCATATATGGCCTCTTTGAGTGGCCATCTGGGAGCTATTCGAGAGGTAATCTCAGCCTCATTGAGAGGACATCTGGGACCTCCTTTGGAGGTCATCTGACACTTCCTTGGGGAGACATTTGGAACCTCCATGAGAGATTATCTAGGGCCTCCTAGGGAGAACATATGTGACATTCTCCAGAGGTCATCTGTGGCCTCCTCAAGAGGCAATCTGGGACATTATCGCTGTCATCTGAGACCTCCTGTAGAGGTCAACATTGAGAGGTATGGGAAATGTAAGTTAAGTGTCTGTGGCTATTGGTCTGTTTGTGTATGCTGATAGTTCTATCTGTGTCCTGTATGCACCTTTGTTTACTCTTTTTCTCAGGATGGGAGAACAAGGACTAAAGTTCCTATATCCAAAAAATATTCTCCCCAAGGCTTATAGAGTCCCTCAGAGGAAGATGCATTGATGTATTCTCTCTCCTATTCTTTGCCATCAGCACCTGTAATGTTAAGTCCTCCCATACTAAAAGTGTACCAGCCTGAGGTGGTACAATGTGGTATGTTACCATTATTACCATTGAGACAGGAACATGAAGGAGATGGGGGAATGCCCCCTTTTTAATATATGTTCCATTTACAACTAGTGACTTGTATAACTGGAAACAGCAAACTGCATCATTTTCAGAAAAAAAACAGGGGCTCATTATTTCATTAGAGACAGTAATTTTCACACATAAGCACATCCGGAATGAGTGTCAGCAAATTTACAGGTGCTTTTCACCTGGTAGAAAAGGGAGTGAATCCTGCTCGGTGACTTGAAAGTAGTCCTTGGACCAGACAGTAACCCCACTATTAACCAGACCATTTGGAGCAAGTCTTTCCACAGACTTACCCAAGCTGAGACGAACAGTGATCAAGGTATGGAAGTGCTTACCTATTATTGCTAGGTTTGATTAGCAGGGATACCTCAGTGGCTAGAAAGCCAAGTCATCAATCTAAGGTGAGTGAGATGGTACAGTTGCCCAGTGAGTACACTAATGCTTTTCTGTAACTTCTCCCAGAAGCCTAAAGGACATATAGACCTATAGATCTTGAAGCTCTGGAGAATCAAAAAGCCCTAAATATGGTCTTTGTACCCAGTCAGCCCCAGATATTAGAAAAAAGCTTCAAAAGTTAGAAGGTTTTGAGGGAAAGGTGTATTATAAGTTGGAAGTAGTTGCCCAGTAGGTGTTTGAAAACAGAGATACCCTGGATAAAAAAGACTCTAAGAAAGGGGGTTTAGTTTCGATAGGAGCACCACAATAGAGATCAAGAGACCCTTGGCAAAGACAGTACAATTCATTTGCAAATGGCAGTAGGGAACCTCTAGGACTAGATCAGTGTGCTTATTGAAAGCAAAATGGACATTGGGAAAAGGAATGTCCAAGGAGGAGAAAGATAGGAAATAGCAGGTTATGTAATCACATTAAGGACCTCGAAAATGTGTTCATATTTCTGGAGTAACATGCAAAGGAGCTTGGGGCTCTGAATTCCAACTATGTTCAATTTAAAAAGCAGCCCTCTGCACTTACGAAGAAATGTGGCAAAGAAAAATTCACACACTTTTATCTCAAAACCCAGGCTTATAAAAGACTAAATCTCCATTATGTGCCAGTCAAAACCAACCAAGAGGTTAAAAGCACATAGAAGAGCACATTGGAGAAAACAGAGACAATTATTTGACATGAAGAAAAGATTTGAAGATATAAACTTGTGAGAGTCAAAAAAGAGAAGAATAGCTTCCTCACGCTCATGATATTCTTGTATAAACCTTTGGATTGCCTCCTCTCTCTCCCTCTCACGCTCATACAGAGCCCTTTGTAGGTTTTCAATCTTTTCCTGCATTGACCTATTGTTTGCCTCCTCTCTCTCCCTATCACGCTCATACAGAGTTCTTTGTATGTTTTCAATCTTTTCATTTATCATGTTTGCCAGCAGTGTTTGTAGAGCTATTTAGGAACTCTCCTCTGGATTATCCATTATCTATTCTGTCCCCTGATTATCATTAGTGGGAGTGGAGATACCCGGACTTACCATTTTTCTTGTGGTTTTATGGCTTACTCTGCCCATTTGGGATGAAAGTAACACCAGTTTTGTGCTAGAACACTAAATTAAGGCAAGCATCAACCAAAGTCTGAATTTGCACAGTCCACACTCTGTAGATACAATCTAGTTCAACAGATACCTCTATTCAACATCAAACAACTATATATTAATGGACTATGAAACGCAAAGAAGAATTTGGAAAACCAGAAATTATTAGGGTTAGGGAGATATGTGGATAAAAAGTAGGAATAGAGTGATGTAGGTAGGTACAGAGAGAGTTAACTTAACTAAGTCCTAGTCTCAAAGCAGGAAATAGGTTGTATAGGATGAAAGTAGAGAGAGAGAAAACAAGAAGAAAGAGAAAGGAAAAAAAGAGACCAGAACAAATAGAAAAATAAAAATTAATAATATGCAGATGCTATAAGAAACTATTCAAAGAATGTGAATATAATGAGAGAAGGGGAGGGATATTAAGGAGATGTGAAAAATTTTAAAATAAAAATACTTAAAATTTTATATAGGTATATAGAGGTAGTATTGCTATTAAGGAATTTGAGTCTCAGAGGTTTTGAATTGAGTAATAAATTTGTGGATTAAGTGTGTACACAATGGGGGATAGGGTCTAATAGTCAACTACGGGTTTATCTGAGGATGTGCAGAACAACAATTAAGTCCCATAAAGAAGAACAAAAGAGAGGAAAAGGTGGGAAGGACAAGGAAGAAAGAAAAAAAAGATCAGAAGTTCAGTTGAGCTAAGCAAAAAAAACAAAAGAAAATTTTTTAAAAAAAAGAAAGAAAAATGCACGCACACATGTATCCCTAAAATAAAGATTATAAGAGGGGGGAAAAAGTTACTAGAAAACAATTTTTTTGAAAAAAGGTAAAAATTAAAAAAAGTTTTAGAAAACAAAAAAATTTTTTTGTAAAAGGTATAAAAAAAAGAAGAAGAGGGGAAAAAAAGTTCTTTGATTGTTTTGGGGAGGGTTGGGAAAAATCCTGTATCTCCCTTGTGTCTGTCATCAGCCTCTGGTTGGAGTCTCTGGTCTGCTTGTGGTCCTGTGGCTTGGTTGGTTTCTTAAGTCAGTTTGTTTAGGCAGAAAATGCTCTGCTTTACCCAGGATTTTGCAATCCTCCTCCCAAGTTAGTTCAACGGGAGGGGGGTGTGCTTTGAGTATCACAAAAGAGGGAGATGGCTTTTTCCTCAAGTTTGGACATGCTGTGATGAGGCTAGGTTCTGGGTAGAGTTGAGGCCTTTCAGCAAACAGTAGCTTTTCCTGGGGTCTAGTTTGTGAGAAACTCACAGAACCCAGACTGGAGCCACCCTCAGGGTTTCTGTTTACTGATGTTGAGGCTGCTAAAGAGAGGGGCAGCTTCTGGCTCTGATTAACCGGTGAAAAAAGCCACTCCTAGGGCTGGTGCCCGAACTGGGTGACTTTTCCCCGGGTGGAGCTGAGTCTGGCAGGTCACGCCGTTAAGTTCTTGTGACCTTCTAAATGACTCTAGTTTTATTCCAAGGCCTGAATTGGAGCTAGCAGCTCCTCCAAGCTTTGTCGGTGAGCAGCTTGAGAATACTCAAAGAGAAAGGCAAGAGAAAAGGTGAACAGCGTGAGCAGCTGGAGAATGCTCAAAGAGAAAGGCAGGAATGGCGTGAACAGGCTGAGAACACTCAAAGAGATCTACAAGAATGGCATGAATGCGAGGAAGCTAAGCAACGAGTAAGACAGGAATTGAGAGAGCAGGATGAGAATACACAAAGATCACTAAATGCATTCATGGGATCCATTAACAAAGGGCTGAAGGAAGTTAGAGAGACCACAAAGGGAATGCTTAATGGAACCCAACAGAAGGAATGGGAGTCCAAGGAAACCATAACCAATCAACTAAGTGATTTGAGAATAAAAACTGAACACCAAATTAAGGAAGTAAAGAAGTCCATACAAGATCTAAAACAAAGCTTCAACAAAGAATTTGAAGCCATCAAAGCTGACCAATTAGAAGGAAAAGAAATAAAAAACGAAGTAGAAAGTCTGGACAGCAGGTTAGACCATGAAGAAGATCGAATCTCGGGGATTGAAGATAGCCTAGATAGAGAAAGAACATACAACCATCCAAGACAAGTCCAAGAAAAATAGTAGATCTATCCAACACTTGGAAGACACCATCAGAAGGCCTAATCTAAGGATAATGGGTGTAGAGGAGCACCTAGAAACAGAAGTTAATGGTCTAGCAAATTTGTTCAACAGGATCCTAGCGGAGAACTTCCCAAACATACAGAAACATAGGCCTATTCAGATACAAGAAGCTTTTAGAACTCCAAATAGACCAGATCAGAATAGGACATCCCAAAATCTCATTATAATCCACACAGGATTAACTCTGACCAAAGAAAAGATCCTTAAAGCTGTGAAGGAGAAAAGATTAATCACGTATAAAGGGAAACCAATTAGAATCGCCTCAGATTTCTCAGCAGAGACAATCAAAGCAAGAACAGCCTGGAATGATGTATGCCAAGCACTAAAAACAAACAACTATCAACCTAGAATACTGTACCCAGCTAAACTCTCCTTCAAAACTGAAGGCCAAATAAAAACCTTCCATAGCAAAGAAAAATAGAAACAATACATCTCCATCAAACCAACCTTACAAAATATCCTTAAAGATATCCGACACACAGAAAACCAACAAGACCACAATAAAGGCCAAGAAACTGCACCCAAACTGAGAATCCAAGAACCATAGGAAGAACCCAGTGTTCGCAACCGCTAAGAAGGTGGATAACATGGCAGGAACTCCCAAATAGCTCTCAGTCCTATCTCTTAACATTAACGGACTTAACTCTCCAATTAAGTGACATAGACTGTCTAGTTGGATTAAAAAACAAGATCCTTCTATCTGCTGCCTTCAGGAGTCACATCTTGCCCATAAAAACAAACACATTTTCAATGTTAAAGGCTGGAGCAAAATCTACCAAACAAACGGCCCCTATAAAGAGGAGGGAGTTGCAATCCTAACATGAGATAAAATAGACTTCAAATTAAAATTCATGAGAAGAGATAAAGAAGGTCGCTACATACTAATTAAGGGATCTCTCCTTCAGGAGGATATTATAATTCTAAGTATCTATTCGCCAAAAAATGGAGCACCCACATTTATCCAAGAAACACTACTTTCCCTCAAATCCCACATAGATCAAAAAACATTAATTGTTGGGGATTTTAACACACCACTCTCCCCACTAGATAGATCAACTTGGCAAAAACTCAACAGAGAAACCACAGATCTAAACACTTGCATAGATCAACTAGATTTAACAGACATCTACCAAATATTTCACCCAGCAGCATAAGAATGCACGTTTTTCTCAGCAACATATGGAACATTTTCTAAAATAGACCACATTTTAGGCCACAAAGCAAACTTGTCCAAATTCAGAAACATTGAAGTTATACCTTGCATTCTCTCTGACCACAAGGGAATAATATTAGAACTCAACACCAAAAGCCATCAAAGAAAGTCCGGTAACACATGGAGGCTGAACAACACACTGCTGAATCACTAGTGGGTCATGAAAGAGATTAGAATGGAAACTCAAATGTTCATGCTATTCAACAAAAATGAGCACACAAATTACCAGCTCCTCTGGGACACAGCAAAGGCAGTACTCAGAGGTAAGATTATACCTCTGAGATCCTACATCAATTAATTGGAGAGATCTGAAACCAATATTTTAATGAGACATCTGAACCTCCTTGAAAAATAGCAGCAAGTTAAACCCCAATCCAGTAGACCTAAATAAATAATTATAACTAAATCAGAATTAAATGAATTAGAATCCAACAAAACTATAAAATGAATCAACAAAACAAAGAGTTGGTTCTTCGAAAAAATTGACAGAGCCTTATCAAATCTTATCAGAAAAAGAAGAGAACACACCCAAATAAACAAACTCAGAGGTGAGAATGGAAACATCACGACGGAAACAACCAAGATTCAGAACATTATAAGGGAATACTTCTCAAAACGTTATGCTAATAAGTGTGAGAACTTGACAGAAATGGACCTTTTCCTAGCAAATATTGACATGCCAAAACTAAACCAAGATGAGTTAAACTAGCTTAACAGGCCCATATCAAGCGTTGAAATAGAACCAACAATAAGAGACTGCCCAGCTAAAAAAGTCCAGGACCAGATGGTTTTACAGCAGAATTCCACAAGGCATTCAAAGCAGAGCTCACACCAATACTCCTCCAACTCTTCAATGAAATATGTTCATTACCGAACACATTCTATGAAGCCATCATAACCCTCATCCCAAAACCAGTCAGGGACTCATCAATGAAAGAGAACTAAAGACACATTTCTTTGATTAACATTGATGCAAAACTTCTCAACAAAATTTTGGTCAATCGACTTCAACAATTCATCCAAAAAATCATACACCATTATCAATCAGGTTTCATTTCAGGGATGCAAAACTGGTTCAACATACGCAAATCAATTACTATTATTCATCACATCAACAAGAGCAAGGACAAGAACCACATGGTTATCTCAATAGATGTAGAAAAAGCATTCAACAAGATCCAACACTGCTTTATGATGAAGGTTTGGAAAAATTAGGAATCCATGGAACATTCCTCAATACAATAAAGGCTGTATACGACAAACATACAGCCAACATTATACTTAATGGTGAAAAACTAAAGCCATTTCCTCTTAACTCAGGGACAAGACAATGATGTCCACTCTCTCTAATGCCTAGCTACCGCAATAAGACAAGATGCAAACATAAAGGGGATCCAAATAGGGAAAGAAGAAATAAAACTCTCCCTCTTTGCAGATGACATGATCTTGTATTTAAAGAATCCCATAGACTCCACTCCCAAATTACTCAAGCTGATTCAAAACTTTGGCAAAGTAGCAGGGTATAAAATTAACCCCCCAAAATCAATGGCTTTTTTGTATGCCAACAATGAGAAAAGTTTGGATGAAATTAGGAAAGTAACTCCATTTGTAATAGCCCCTCAAAAAATAAAATACGTAGGAATTAACAACCAAAGAAGTGAATGACCTCTATGATGAAAACTTTAAAATCTTGAAAAAGGAAATCAAAACAGAACTTAGAAAATGGCAAAACCTCCCATGCTCCTGGATTGGAAAGATTAACATCCTGAAAATGGCAATACTTCCCAAGGTTACCTAAAATTCAATTCGATTCAAAATTCCAACCTCATTCTTCAAGGAAATAGAAGAGGAAATCCAAAAATTCATATGGAACAATAAAAGACCCCAATAGCAAAAACGCTCCTCAATGGAAAGAACGCTGCTGGAGGAATATCAATACCAAATTTCAAACTCTACTATAAAGCCATAGTAATCAAAACAGCTTGGTACTTGCACAAGAACAGACCTCAGTACTAATGGAATAGAATTGAAAACCCAGAAATGAACCTACAGACCTATCGCCAACTAATCTTCGATAAGGGAGCTAAAATAATAGAATGGAAGAAAGACAGCCTCTTCAGTAAGTGGTGCTGGCAAAATTGGTTAACTACTTGTAGAAAACTAAAACTAGATCCTTCTATATCACCCTGCACCAGAATCAACTCCAAATTGATCAAAGACCTCAGAGTCAAAGCAGACAATCTGAAAACATTACAGGATGGAATAGGAGAAACCCTAGGCCTCCTTGGCTCAGGCCGAAATTTTTTTAATAGAGACCCGAAAACACAACAAATCAAAGAAAGGTTGGACAAATGGGATTGCATGAAGTTGCAGAGCTTCTGCATGGCAAAGGACATAGCTAGCAAGATCAATAGAAAGCCCAGGGATTGGGAGAATACCTTCACTAGCCATACAACGGACAAGGGTCTCATATCTAAAATATACTTGGAATTCAAAAAATTAAATCCCCCAACAACAAATCCTCAAAGAAACAACTGCCCAATAAATAAGTGGGCTAATGACTTGAAGAGAAACTTCTCTGAAGAAGAAAGCAGGATGGCCAATAGACACATGAAGAAATGCTCAACCTCCCTAGCCATAAAAGAAATGCAAATCAAAACAACATTGAGATACCACCTCACCCCAGTTAGAATGGCTATAATCAAGAACTCTATTAACAACAGATGCTGGAGGGGATGTGGACAGAAGGGAACCTTACTGCATTGTTGATGGGAGTGTAAAACTTGTTCAACCGCTTTGGAAAGCAGTATGGAGGTTCCTGAAAAGACTTCACATAGACCTGCCCTATGACCCAGCAATCCCACTTTTGGGCATTTACCCAAATGTTTACAAACAAGACCACACTAAAGCTACCAGCACAACTATGTTTATTGCAGCATTATTTACCATAGCTAGATATGGAACCAACCCAGATGCCCCTCAGTAGATGAATGGATCAAGAAAATATGGAATATATACAGAATGGAATTCTATGCCTCCATCAGGAAGGATGATATTTCCCCATTTGTTAGGAAATGGAAAGGCTTGGAAAAAATTATATTAAGTGAAGTAAGCCAGGCCCAAAGAAACATAGGTCCCATGGTTTCCCTTATTTGCAATATCTAGTATATGTATGAGTCAAGCAGGAAAGATCAGATAATATGATGTTAAGAAAATGAACCCTTAGATATGTATTTAATTTTTTTTTCTTTCATGCATATTTGTTTCTAACTCATTTATAAGAGTATTTCTTTGTAGCTTTGTATGTCCCTCCCCCACACTATAACCCCTGCTTTCACTATATTTGATGTCGGTATAATTTGTGGAGGAGATGGGGAAAAACAAGTCGATTAAGGATACTGGTGGACCTGATGCAACTATGAGAAGTACAAGTTGTTATGTTAAAAACGATCTTTACAACTTTGGTGCGGGGAGGGGGGGGGGGCGGGTGGAGGCTGGGCAGGGATGTGAAGGCTAAACAAAGAGGAGGCTGCAGTGCTTGATTAGAAATGTACTCATTATCATGCCAATGTGGTTGTAACCCCCTGGACAGTATGTTCACAAAAAATAAATATATAAATAAATATGAGAAGAAAAAAAAGATAAGAAAATCCTCAAAAGGAACCTAGAAAACACTCAGAATCAAATGAAATTCAAGTACATTAGCCTGGATGATTATTAGGCAAATTAGGGGACCATAGACTGACAGAACCACAAGACAGAAATACTGCCATCGTTGCTAACCACAAATGAGGCCAAGCAGAGATCCTGATGCTGCATTAAGAAATGTGAACATAAAAAATGAGCTGGACCTGATATAAGAATGTATTAGGCTGAAGTACATGTCGATTATAAGCTTTGAAAATTGTCTCCAGAAATTCAAAGCAACAGAGAGAGAAGGAAATAGTAGTTAGCAGAGAAGATGTGGAAGTGCTGTCATAGATGAGGCCAAGAAAAGTGAACAGGAAACTATCAGGCTCAAGAAAGAGGTTATTACTCTTCAGAAAGAGTTAAAGGGCCGCATGCTCTGATTGAGAATGCTGGGGAAAGGGAAAGAACATTAGGAAAAAAATAGAAGGACTAAAAAAAAATTTGAAGTATCTGTCACAAAATACACTGAAGTGGAAAACTAGAAAGAGAAACTACTAGAGTAAAAGCCCCGAAAGACTGCTGAGATCTTCACCATAAATGTAATGCAGAATCATCATGTCTCAATGGAACTGGTGGGGGTGGGAAAAAATACCTTGCAATAGCACCTTTGTGAACTTAAGGGAGGAGCTGAAGAGCAAGCAAAGCTGTTGTGAGAAGGAGAAGCACTTGGCCAGTCAAAGGAACTCTCCTGTGACCCTGCCAAAACAGTTACAGTTTAAGGAGCACATTGAGAAGGAGAGTGGGATTTTGAAAGCAAGTTTTTGAGAAAAGGAGGAGAATAAAGGGGAAGAAGTCTCCAAGGTTCAGAGTACTGTACAGTTAAAGAAACTAGAGACCTTAAGATACAGGGAAACATCTGAGCTGATCAGGTGGCTTGGGAGATCACTCTAAAACCAGTGGAATCTCTAGAGCTACTAGTCATTAAAATTAAAGGAAGAAGCAAAAACAGTTGTAATAAGTGTGCAAATGTTGACACTGACCTTATGAAAAAACATACAGGCTCAAGCTTTCTGTCAGCTTACGTGTAGATATTTGCACCCTGGTAAGTTGCCCGAGGCCTCTACCTAAAACTGTTCTGAAAACCAGTGGGGCCTTAGCGTAACAATACATTGTAAGGTGTGTAGGTAATTTCCAACAGGTAAATGCTGAAAAGCTGGAACCAATGGAAAGAATTCACATGTGAGGAACCTCAGATGGTGAATTTGGGAAAGTGGACTTCACAGAGGTAAAGCCTGGAAAGTATGGGTATTGGTATCTATTAGTAATAGTGGACACTTTTTCAGGCTGAGCTGAAGCATGTAATAATTCCTTGATTTGGCTTACCTTTAGCTGTGGGGTCCAAAGATGGCCCTGCATTCATGGTCCAAGTTCTCAATTATTAACTAACACTCTAGGAATAAATTGGAAGTTACAGTCCATTTATACAACTCAGAGTTCAAGCCATTCGAAAGAATGACTATGCCCTCAAAGGAAACTAACTAAATTAAATACAGAGACTGTCCATGCCTAGGTGAGCCTCCTCCACTTTGCTTATCTTCGAGCAAGATGTAGCCCTTATGTTAAAGGATTTAATCCCTTTGAAATATTTTAGGGTAGACCACCCACTTTGGTTCCTAAATTTCGGAAGTCTATGTTAACAGAAATGTCTAACTACAATCTGCAGGCTTTACAACATATTCTTTTATCGACCTATCCTTTGGTAACCAAGGCCCACCAGCCACATAAGAAAAACTCCACCTGTAGGGGAGGAGCCAAGACGGCAATGGAACAGCAGGCAAACACCACAGATCTCCCCAACGAAATACAGAGTTTGGATTTCAATGCTCTGTTTCTGCAAGTGACCCACAAAGAAAAGGCGATTACTCAGAGAGATACAGAAAGTGAAAAAAGAAAATAGAAAAACCTACACAGACAGTAAAGTGGGAAGAACCTTCCCCCTCCCTTTGTTGGTGATGGGGCTCCCCGCTGAGCAGTTTAAGTGGTGGAACTTTGTGCAGGTTGCTTAAGTGGCCTGGCTCTGGACCCTCGGAGGACCACACACGCACAAGCATCCCAAGGCTCACAGAAGACTCCCAAGGTCCAGTGCCAACCCGGAGAATACAAACTGAAATCTCAGAAGACAGAATCGGCATGAAGATTCCCCTCAACCTCCCTGGCATGGCACCTCTGCCTGGCTGGTGCAAGAAGCCCAACCCAGTTAGGATCAGCAGCAGCTGTCAGCAGTGGTGAACGACCCTAAACACGCAGTGTGGCACCTCTGTCCTGCTGGTGTAAACAGCTTAGCCTAACCTGGAACAGCAGCAGCAGCTGGCAGTATTGGCAAACCACCCAGACTCTGTGCACAATGCCTCTTGGCACTAGCCCACAGGAATAGCCCAGACCAGCCCAGGGTGGCAGTGATAACTGTGGCAGGGACAGCTGCAGTGAACAACTCCAGACCCATGCCGGTTTGTGCCTCTCCATACTGGCCCGCATAAGCAGCCTAGCCCAGCCTGAGGTAGCAGCACTGGTTAACCCCCTGACTCGTGGTAGGGTGGAGCGCCTCTCCATACGGGCTTGCATAAGCATCCTAGCTGAGCCCATGGTGGCAAAGGTGGAGAACAACCCCAGACATGACGCAGGGTGTGGTGCTGAACAACCCCAGAAAAGCCCCATGAACTTTAATGCCTGGTCTGGCTTTGAACCTGAATACACAGATCTGAGCCTCCTGAGTAGTTACAATTACAGTCATTCACACCAGCTGGGTCTAACTCTTGCCAACCCCTTCACTTTTTCTACAATAGATCATTTCTTAGTTCATACAAGGAATTTAAGTAAATACAAGAGGATCGACATAATACCTGTATTCTATCTGATCATAGTGGAATCAAACTAGTTCTCAATAACAAGACATAAAGTAGAAAAAACTTAAACACGTGGAAATTAAACTGCACTAAGTTGAACAATACTTGGGTCACAAAAGAAGTTAAAGAAGAATAAAAAAGTTCTTACAATTCAGTGAAAATGAAGAAACATCACAAAGAAACCTATGAGACCCAGCAAAAGCAGTCCTGAGGGACAAATGTATTGCTTTCAGTGCACATATCAAGAAAACAGAGACCAAGTAAACAATCTTATGATATAACGAAAACTGCTACAGAAACAAGAAAAAAATTGAACCTCAAGTTGCTAGACAGAAAGAGATAGCCAAAATAAGAGCTGAAATTAATGAGACAGAGATTGAGAAAATTATGAATAAAATTAATAAAACCAAAAACTGTTTCTAAGAAAAAATCAATAAAACTGACAGACCACTGGCAAGAGTAACTAACAAAATAAGAGAGGAGACCCAAATCGATATTATCAGAGATACCACAGGAAAAATTACAACAAATATCCAAGACAATCATAAGGAAATAATTCCAGACTCTACTCACAAAGGAAGGAAAACCTAGCAGAGGTGGATGAATTTCTACAGAAATACAAATTGCTATCCCCCCTTTCCTTTTGGCCCTGCTTCTCCACCATGTATGGTGGGGCAGCAGTTCGGTAAATAAACTTCTTTTCCTGCCTTCATAGTGTGTGGTATTCTCTTCATAGGCTACTGAATGAAGCCTAACTATTTAATATTACATTTGATGCTGTGACTCATGGTGTTTTTGAGTTGGAAATGTTAGAATTTCCTAACCACTCCTTTTCTGTGAACTAAACTGCCTTGAGACACCACGCGAGACTTTTCATCAATACCATTGCTGGCCTTCACATCCACGTCCACACCACTTCTCTTCTCTGGTGAGTGAAACTACTCTCTACGGCATTCTGTTGCTCAATCTCTGTTCAGATATGGCGACATGCCAGAGAGCTCCTATGGCCTTTAGCGGAAAGGCTGGTCACCTCTGAATCCGAGGATGTTTGGTTATGGGGCTTGGTCATTTCTCTCTAGAGCTCTAGGGGAAGCAGGGACATCACTTCTGCCTGGTCAGCTCTCCTTCACTCACCAGACTAACTCTCCTACACATTTAACGGGGTGCTATGAGTCATACCCAAGCCATGAAAATATTTTCTACTTCCTATAAGTTTTGTAAAAAGAAGAAAACTACGATTTACTACTGTAGAGGAATATGGTAGAAATACAAGACAGATTTTATGTTTGTCATATCTCTGATGAGTACCCATATTCGTGACTTTAAGTCATATTTCTTACCATGTTAGACAGATAGGGAAAACATAAAACAACATATGATAAGGCAACTATTTGTGACTTTTTAAAATATACCTTATTAAGTGATGAAACTTACTTTATTAGCTAGTGTTTGAGTTTGAATTATGGGAGGTTGAACTATTTAACAAATTCCTGGAAGGCACCTACTGAACAACACAATTGGTGGGTGGTACTATTTCTACCCTTTAATGAATGGTTGAACCTGTTTGGCATTAGTGCTGGGTAAATGAATCAACTCTATTGTAACTTGCACCCTAAGCTTGAAAAGTTTGTAATGTCACTAATTATCATCGACTTGTCAATTGTTATTTTGGCGAATGTGATTTTAAAAGATTATTTGCAAAGGAATCTGTTTTCAGGAGATTAAATATAGGTTATCATTTGTTTGTGAATGATAACATTTTTATACCTTTTTTGGCCTACTTATGTTGGATATTTGCTGGCCTGAAATCTTTCAGTAATTATTAGAAGAAGGGTATTAAAAATAATTTGTGATCTTGTTCACTCATATGGACTGGTCATTTGTAAATTGAAAGTTTGAATTACTGTACTTTTTCTGATTTTGTGATCTCATATTTCATTTTAAGTTGCCTTGCATTTCACAATTGCTTACTGCTAATTCCAGTGTCGTAAGGAATTGAGATGGATTTTCAATTACTTTCTGTTGGCATGTTGCATGGGCCTAGATGAGAAGTCTTGCCCTTGTTACTTGATGATGCGGATAACTGAGACCTGGGATCCTAGGACCCGTGTGTCCTGCAGAAGAATAATACCTTTTAGACATCATGTCAGCAAAATTTGGGTATAATCAGTAGGAATGCTTCAGAAATATGGAGAAAAACATTTTGGAACCGGTGAGTTAAAATAATAAACAGAGTAGCAGATTAGAGGAAAACAAAAATTTCTTTTTAAAATGTGAATTCTGAAGACCAAGAACACTTAATACATATCACAAGTTTATACTGAAAACATTGCATTGATACTTTTCAAATTCTAATATATATTCTAAACCTAATTATTTATATTCCAATGTATTTATTGTAATATGTATCTATTTATTTGTCAAATTATCAATTAATTCTAGTAAGTTTCACAGTGTGAAATAAAATATCAGCACGTACAAATATAAAATACATAACTATATATAATATAAGAAAAAGGCACATGTTTTGCAATGTTCTGTTTTAGTTAGGGTATCAAAGACAACTGTGTTTTAAAATATTATTCCATTATTTCTACCTCAGTGTTTGGTAGAGTTGGACCTAAAGCTTTACCATTTGTAGATTTACAGCCTAGAGGCAAGAGGAAACACTGTGATTAAAACATTACCAATTTAAGGCCTAATATGGGGGAGAAACATATAGACTTTTCT
Source organism: Dipodomys spectabilis (assembly GCF_019054845.1). Taxonomy (NCBI): domain Eukaryota; kingdom Metazoa; phylum Chordata; class Mammalia; order Rodentia; family Heteromyidae; genus Dipodomys; species Dipodomys spectabilis. The sequence goes on along the minus strand of NW_024871297.1, from coordinate 902,101 downwards.
TGTAACTATGAAAATATTTGGTGAATGAAAGGGAGTAGTGTAAATTCCTGCCTGGATGGATGGTAGACTGGCCAGGACATTAGGTAATCATGCTTATGAAAAATTTTTTCACCTTCTTGACTTTAGCCTCTTTTGAAATGTTAGGTATAAAAAAAACAATTATATTTTGATAAAATACTTTCTAGTCTAAACGATTCTGTCTTAACTGTTTATCTTTCTATGATCCCTTTTAAGCAAGATTAGTTTTGTTCCAATAAGAAAATCTATGCTGTCAGGGTAAGATATTCTGGTTGGTCTGTTGCTACATGGAAGAAGAGTAAAGGGTCAGTTAGATATTTTTGCCAGTAAGACCTCATTTAGGAATTTTTAAGCTGCAGAAGTTTAGAAGTAGCTCTTAAGCAAGGCTTACTTTGCATTCATTAGCTCCACAAAGATAATTCAGTAGATAAATAAGTACTTGAAAAGCCATCATCTTTGGTCCTAGCTAAAAAGGCTTCCAAGTATGATCAAATTTAAAATGAAAAAGACTTAAAATAGTCATTGACAAAAAATTTGCAAATGTGAGCAATCGACCAAACAATATAAGTTTTTTTCCAATGTACATAGAATTTTAGCGAAGTAAGATCAATAGTATTTTTAGGAACAATAAGGTTTCCTAGTTACAAACAGTCAACTAAGGATATATGCCTGTATAAAGACTGCATCATTAAATACTTAAATTTATAGGATACTACATGCTTCAGCAGCACGTTTACCCAAATTACAACAATATAGAGATTAACATGGCACTTGCACAAGGATGATATGAAAATTTGTGAAGTATTCCATATTTTTCATTCTTCAGATGCAAGAAATGAAAATCAGTTATTAAAATATTGATTACAAAAATACAAATGTAACAGTAACTGAAAGTTAGTTTGACATCAGTGTACTAAATCCTCAACTTAGAAAGGCCTTTACATAGCATAATCTTTACAAAACTTTTGAAATTAGATATCATTGTCATTTTATCCCAAAGAAATAAAATACTATAAGGACTTAGGAAAAAAAGGAATCTTAAACTGTTTCTATATGGAATGCTATCTGAAATAACACATTTAATAATGAGCCTATATATTATAAAACAATATAGAATTCAAAGTATCTTATCAAGGAGCGAATGAAATACATTATGGACATTATACAAACAAAATACCGATTATTTTAAAATATAAATTTTTCATACAAGCACAAGAAATATTTTAGTTTCTGTACTACTCATTTCAACACATAAGTTAAAATGATTTCTGATTTAAAAAATCACAAACTCTGCAGAAATCATTATAGATGTGTACAAACAAATCTTGAATACATTTTGACATCAAAGTCAGACAATTCACTTGGAGAATACCATGGAATCCATGAATTTTTATTTATTTATTTATTTATTTTTTTGCCAGTCATGGTGCCTGAACTCTGGGCCTGGGCACTGTCCCTCAGCTCTTCAGCTCAAGGCTAGTGCTCTACCTCTTGAGCCACAGCATCACTTCCAGCTTTTTCTGCTTATGTGGTGCTGAGGAATCGAACTCAGGGCCTCATGCATGCAAGGCAAGCACTCTACCACTGAGCCACCTTCCCAGCCCCGAATCCATGAATTTTTAAAGTAAGATATTGCCGTTGCTTTTTATTGTGAAAATATTTTGTACAGACAAAAGATGGATTGGCATTTTTGAAATTTAAGAAACTTAACCGAACCATTAAGATTTAGGAGAACAATTTTTACATCCTTCCACAAATTCAAAGAGGTAGTGATACATATTCATCCTTTTGGCATTATCAAATGCATTTCCTTCCAAGTTCTTCAGACCTGGTTTGACATAATGCTTCAATAGAATGAGATCCAGCATATCTTTGCTTTTTCTATTCCAAGCAGCAAGATGCAAGGGGGTCAAGAGGACTTTAGTTTGAGCATTAGTATCTGCATCATGATGAACTAAGAGAGAAGCCACTCTGGTATTATTCCACATATAAGCACTGTGCAGGGGTGCCCAGCCATTCAGTTATTGCATGAATATCTGCCTTGAGCCACCAACTCATGGACAATATCTAAGTGTCCACTGTAGGCTTCCTGATGAAGAAAGGTATACTCATCATCATCCCTAGTATTCACATGAGTGTCCTTTTTGGAAAGTAGTCTCTGTACTGTAGTAAGCTAATTATTTTCAGCAGCCCAAACAAAAATTTGCTTGAATACTTCTCCATATTTTTTTGCAAATGATACCATTCCTCACTTTTTGATCTTGTTCCTTGTCTTCATCAGAATTGCCTAACCAGAGACATTGAGTACCAGTGGGAATGAGGTACACATGTATTCCCCAATAGTTCACGTTGGTTGAACTGGTCAGAAAAATCCAGTGAATTTTCTACATCTGTTTTTTTCACTATGTTTTTTTTCCCTTTTTCCATTTTTACTATTCGAAATTATTCTAACTGGAGAGTAGGGAATTGATAGAAACAGAGGAAAGGTTTTCCTCCATATTCAAAGGTACAGACTGAAATTGAGGACCAGTGGTGTCTTCATGTGCAGCTTATTCTAGGAATGAGAAAATATGTAAATGATTTGGGAAATGCCAGAGCAGAAAGTGAAATGATGAAACCAAAAATATAAAAGCAAAATAAATTAGGATAATTATGGAGCAGTTATATTATCTATGAGAACCATGAAAGGGAGAGAGGAAGTGAGAGACCCATGTGCAATGACCTATCTAGCCACAAAATCCATGCCTCTGATCAATTTATAGAACAAACAATTTTATTTTTCAAAAGAGATAGAAATAGAATTTATGTATTTACTTGAAATTAGTAAATACATTTTTAATAACCTACATAAAGAGACATAGATTTGACCAAATTACAGACAAAGATCTAAATCCCTGATAATTCTAGCAACAGATCTGACTGAAATCAGTCGAATCAAATTTTTCTTGTACAGTGAAGGAATAGGTCCAGGCTAGGAAAGCAGCTAGAGAAGTCAGGCCGATTGTATCTGGGACAAAACTTTGTGGAAAATGGTATCAAGGATTAATTGCTGGTGATCCACTTGCACTGGAACTGTGAATCTGAACTATTGCTTGCTGATTCTGAACTATTGCTTTAATCATTATATGTTCCAAGAAGAAAAGGTGAGATTTAATTGATAGCAAAGGATTAGTAATACACTTTGACTTCTCATTAAGCACCTTCCATCATCAAAATCACATAACGACAATAGACAGACCTACTTTTTTAGATGAAAACAAGTGTCTTTAAAAACAAGGTAATTAAGTATTCCTACAAAGGACTTCTATTTTACTACTGCATTATACAGTTTTTTTCTAATGTTGGGTAACAAATAATGGATCTATTAGAAAGCTCTTAAAGCTCATATGTTCAGTAGTGAGTTCTCTTATATTATATCATGGTATTTTTGTTTATGGTTTTAAGAAGAAAATTACTAGCTTAAATTTCTGACAGGACAATATCATCACTGTACAACTTGCTTCTATACTCTAAGTTTTAAATTACTATCTAAGTATGTGCATTAGATAGCTTTAGAGGAAAAACTAGAAGCCACACTGGTGGCTCATGTGTTTATCCTAGCTAATCAGAAAGATGAAATCTGAGGATTGTGGTTTGAAACCAGACCAAGCAAAAAAAAGTCCATTAGATTCTGATTTGAAAGTAACCAGCAAAAGCTAGAAATGGAGCTGTGGGACAAGCAGTAAAATTCTAGGCTTGAGAAAACTAAAAAAAAAAAAAAAACAAATTCTGGGACAGAGCCAGGCCCTGAGTTCAAGCCTAGTATTAGCACCAAACAAATGAACGAATGAATTAATTAAAATAAATTAATTGGTCACATGTGGCAAGGCAAGTAAAATGTAAAACCCATGGTGACTGGATTGTGTATTATTTTGTAATAAGGCAAATTTACGTTTGTCCTAATCACTAATATTTTATTTGTACTTTTTTGTACAAAACCCTGAATTTAGCATGCAAGTATATATGTGTACATGTGCACTCATGTGTGTATGTGTATATGTGTGCGTGTGCTCTTGCAATGTTGCTTGCCAATGTGGACAGTGTGATGTTGAAAAGAGCTAACTGTGTTGCAATGTAATTATTTATCAGTGTTCTGTCATTTTATTTCTGTGGAGCCACCCTTCTGTACATTTTATTTGTCAAATAATTACATCATCATGATCAAAGCATATACAATATTAAGTTAGATAAAAAGTGACCACTTTCAGATCTTACTATATGTTAGGTGAGAAGATACAGATATAATTAGGTAGTAAGTTATTGCTATAAGATGACTGTCAGCACAAAATATGTATTTGACCTCTTAAATTGGTTATACTTTTAAGATATACTCATGGAGTGAGTTTGACTGACTTGACCAAACAGTTATTACTCTCTAGTTATTCCTGTCAAACACAAGGTAAATAAACTCTTTCCGGATTTCTGTTGAAAATAACTTTCTTTATAACATCATATCTATTCTCACTAAGATAATCAACCATGTATTTATTAGGTTTGAATATCCGATCATATTGACTGAAAATCAGTATTGTGGATATGCTTGTTAGATATACCTTTCAAAAACAAACAAACAAAAAGCATGTGTCACCTCCAGATAGTGGATGCATTTGAAGTTGTTTTGTATATGCAATGGGATCTTCACTAATGGCTCTTTTGTGGGAGTAACTATCACAACTTTAACAAATAGGGCTTTTCGATTATCTTTTCCAATATAAATAACAACCCAGAGAGTCTTGCAATTTCTGAAAAGCCTTTGAATATTTTAGTATTATTTCAGTTCATTGACTATAGAGCTGAAGACATTTCTGAAATAAATATTGTTAAGATCTGAAGATGTAAGTGGGTATATAGGCTTTTTTATGAATCATTTTATGAAAATCCAGTTTTTAGGAAAGTAAATGAAATAGAATAAAAGAATGTAAGTGAATTTGGTGGCGGGTGAGCAGATTCTACTCAACCCCAGCAAGAACTGACAAGAAGCAGACCTCTTTATCCTGCAGTTCGCAGACAAGGGACAACCCAGGAACCAAGACTCGGTGTGAGTAGAAGCCTGACATCTTCATTCCTTCTCAGGGAGCAAAGGAGGGAAGGCTACCCACCCCCCACTACCAGAGATCTCCATCTTTGATACTAACAAAGTCCTGGCTGAGCTGCTAGCTCCAACTCAGGACTTAGAAGAAAACAAGAGTCATTTAGCAGGTCACAGGAACCTAACCTGACCTGCTAGACTCCGCTCCACCCAGCGAAAAGTCATCCAGCCTGGGCGGAGCAAGCTCTGCCAGCCCTAGGAGAGGATTTCTCCCGGGATAAACAGAGCCAGAAGCTGCCCCTCTCTACAGTAGGCTTGACAATCAATTTAAATTCAGTAAACTTAAACCCTGAGAAAGGCTCCAGGCTGGGCTCTGTGAGTGTCTCACAAGCTAGCCCCTCTGTGAAAAGCTACTATTTGCTGAAAGGCCTCAACCCTATCCAGAACCTAGCCTCAATACAGCATCTCAAAACTAGAGGAAACAGCCATCTCCCACTTTTGTGATACTCACAGCAGATCTCCCTCCCATTGAACCAGCATGGGAGGAGGATCACAAAATCCTGGGTAAAGCAGAACATTTTTCTGCCTGCTCAAACTAACTGACTTAAGAAACCAACCAAGCCACAGGAAAATCAAACACCACAAACAGACAAGAGACTCCAACTAGAGACTGGTTATGGACACAAGGGAGATAAAGATCTTCCCATCCTCCCAAAAAAATCAAAGAACTATTTTTTAGTTTTTTATAAAAAAAATTTCCAAAATTTTTTTTATTTTTAATTTTTAACATTTTTAAAAATAATTTGTTTTCTATTAAAATTTTTTCTTCCTCTTATAATTTTTATTTTTGAGGTATAAGTGTTTGTGCTTTTTTTCTTGTTTTTTTCTTTTCTCTTTTTATAAATTTTTTTGTTTAGTTCTACTGACTTTTTAATCCTTTTTTTTCTTTCCTTCTCATTCTTTTCACCTTTTCTTCTCTTTTGTTCTTTTTTACATTACTTAATTGCTATTCTGCTCATCCTCAGATATACTCATAGTCGATTATTAGACCTTATCACCCATGTGTATACACTTAATCCAGAAATTTGTTACTCAGATCAAAACCTTTTAGACTTAAATTCCTTAATACAAGTACTACTTCTTTATATCTATATAATATTTTAAGCATTTCTATTTTTGTTTTTCATGTCTCCTTTCTGTCCCTAGGCTTATCTTATCCTCTACAAGTTCTTTTCTGAATATTAGGTTTGTATTTTGCATAATTTTTAAGTTTTTAAGTGTTTTTTAATTTTTAATATTTGTACTTCTATTTTTTTCTTGTCTCATTTTTACTTTCTTTTTTCTTTTTTTCCTCTTGCTCTACTATCATTCTATTCAACCTATTTCCTGTTTTGAGATTAGGACTTAGTTAAGTTAACTCACCCTCTGCCTTTCCACATCCCTGTATTCCTATTTTTGCCCATATCTCTCCCTAAACCTGATAATTCCTGGTTGGCCAAATTCTTCTTTGCGGTTCGTAGCCCATTAATACATAGTTGTTTGATGTTGAATAAATATATCTGTTGAACTAGAGTGTATCTTCAGACTTTTAACGGTGCAACTACAGACTTTGTTTGATGTTTACCTTAAGATAGTGTTCTAGCACAAAACTGGTGTTACTTTCATCACAAATGGGCAGGGCAAGCCGGAAAAACACAAGAAAAATGGCAAGTCCGGGTATCCTACTCCCACTCATGATACTCAGGGTACAGAACAGATAATGAATAATCCATTGGAGAGTTCCCAAAAAGCTCTAGAAATACTACTGGTAAACATTGTAAATGGAAAGATTGAAAACCTGCAAAGGACTCTGTATGAGCATGATAGAGAGAGAGAGACGAGGCAAACCAAAGTTCAATACAGGATTATCATGAGCATGAGGAAGATACTCAAAGATTCATACAAGAATTGCGTGAACAGCTTGAGAACACTCAAAGAGAAATAAAGGAATGGCATTAGAAGGCTGAGACCAGTCAAAGAGATAGAAAGGAATTGGGGGAGCTGGCCGGGAACAGACAAAGAGAAAGTCAGGAATGGCGTGAGCAGGCTAAAAATACTCAAATAGAGCAACAGGAATCGAGTGATGTGAGGAAGCTAATCAAAGAGTAATGCAGAAATTGAGATACCAGGATGAGAATGCACAAAGATCACTAAAGGAAATCATGGAATCCATAAACCGAGAGCTGAAAGAACTCAGAGAGTCCACAAAGGGAATGCTGAATGCAAACCAACAGAAGGAATGGGAGACCAATGAAACTATAACCAATCAACTAGGTGATTTGAGAATAAACACTGAACACCAAATTAAGGAAGTAAAGAAGTTCATACAAGATCTAAAATAAAACTCCAACAAAGAATTTGAAGCCATCAAAGACAACCAACTAGAAGGAAAAGAAATAAAAAACAAAGTAGAAAGTCTTAACAGTAGGTTAGACCGTGCAGAAGATCTAATCTCGGGGATTGAAGACAGCCTAGATATTATAAAGAAAGAACATCCAATCATCCAAGAAAAATCCACGAAATATGATAGATCTATTCAACACTTCGAAAACACCATCAGAAGGCCTAATCTGAAGATAATGGGTGTAGAAGAGCACCTAGAGACAGAAGTTAATGGTCTAGGAAATTTTTTTCTCACCATCCTAACTGAGAACTTCCCAAACATGCAAAAAGATAGGCCTATTCAGATACAAGAAGCTTTTAGAACTCCAAATAGGCCAGACCAGAGCAGGACATCTTATCGGCACATTATAATCCACACAAGATCAATTCAAACCAAAGAAAACATACTTATATCTGTCAAGGAGAAAAGATCCATCACCTATAAAGGGAAACCAAATAGAATCACCTCAGGTATCTCACCAGAGACAATCAAAGCAAGAAGAGACTGGAATGATATATGCCATGGCCTAAAAAAAAAAAAAACAACTATCATCCAAGAATAATGTACCCAACTCTATTTTCCTTCATAACCGAAGGTCAACTAAATACCTTCCATAGCAAAGAAAAATTGAAACAATATGTCTCTACGTAAGCAGCCCTACAAAAGATTCTTAAAGATGTCCTACACATAGAAAACCAACAAGACCACAATAGAGGCCAAGAAACTGCACCCAAACTGAGAATCCAAGAACCATAGGAAGAACCCAGTTGCCACAGCCCCCAAGAAAGTGGATAAAATGGCAGGAACTCCCAAATACCTCTCTGTCTTATCTCTTAACATTAACGGACTTAACTCTCCAATTAAGAAACATGCACTGTCTAGCTGGATTAAAAAGCACGATTCTTGTATCTGCTGCCTTTAGGAGTCACATCTTGCCCATAAAAACAAACACATTTTCAATGTGAAAGGGTAGAACAAAATCTACCAAGCAAATGGCCTCCATAAACAGGTGGGATTTGTAATCCTAATGTCAGATAAAATTGATTTCAAATTAAAATTAGTAAGAAGAGATAAAGAAGGTCGCTACATATCAATTAATGGATCTCTCGTTCAGGAGGATATTGAAATTCTAAATATCTATTCGCCAAACAATGGAACACCCAAATTTATCGAAGAATCATTACTTTCCCTCAAATCCCACATAGATCCAGAGACATTAATTGTTGTGGAGTTTAACACATCACTTTCCTCACTAGATGATCAACTCGGCAAAAACTCAACAGAGAAACCGCAGATCTAAACAACTGCATAAATCAACTAGATTTAACAGACATCTACCAAATATTTCACCCAACACCTTCAGAATACACTTTTTTCTCAGCAGCACATGGAGCATTTTCCAAAATAGACCACATTCTAGACCACAAAGCAAACTTGTCCAAATTCAGATACATTGAAGTTATACCTTGCATTCTCTCTGATCACAAGGGAATAAAATTAGAAATCAACACCAAAAGCCACCAAAGAAAGTCCGGTAACACACGGAGGCTGAACAACAAACTGCTGAATCACGAGTGGGTCATGGAAGAGATTAGAAAGGAAATCCAAATGTTCATGATATTCAACAAAAATGAGCGCACAAATCACGAGCTCCTCTGGGACACAGTAAAGACAGTACTCAGGGGCAAGTTTATAGCTCTGAGTTCCTACATCAACATATTGGAGAGATCTGAAACCAACAATTTAATGAGACATCTGACCCTCTTTGAAAAAGAGCAGCAATATAAATTCCAAAAGAGGAGATGGAAAGAAATAATTAAAATTAAATCAGAATTAAATGAATTAGAATCCAAAAAAACCATAGAAAGAATCAATCAAACAAAGAGTTGGTTCTTCGGAAAAAAGAAATTGACAGACCCTGAGCAAATATCAGAAAAAGAAGAGAACACACCCAAATAAATAAACTTAGAGATGAGAATTTAAACATTACTACAGAAACAACCAAGATTCAGAACATTAGAAGGGAATACTTCTCAAAACTTTATGCTAATAAGTTTGAGAACGTGCAGAAACGGACCTTTTCCTATCAAATATTGACATGCTGAAACTAACACAAGATGAGTTAAATCATCTTAACAGGCCCATATCAAGTATTGAAATAGAAACATCAATAAGAGACCTCCGATCTAAGAAAATCCAAAGACAAGATGGTTTTACAGCAGAATACTACAAGGCATTCATTTAAAACAGAGCTCACACCAATACACCTCCAACTATTCAATGAAATTGAAAGAGAAAGTTCACTACCGAATTCATTCTAAGAAGCCATCATAACCCTCATCCCAAAACCAGGCAGGGACTCATCAAAGAAAGTGAACTATAGACTCGTTTCTTTGATGAACATTGATGCAAAACTTCTCAACAAAATTTTGGCCAATCGACTTCAAAAGTTCATCCAAAAATCATACACAATGATCAAACAGGATTCATTTCAGGGATTCATTGCTGGTTCAATACACGCAAGTCAATTAATACAATTCAGCACATCAACAGGAGCTAGGATAAGAACCACATGGATATTTCAATAGCTGTAGAAAAAGTATTTAACAAGATCCAAGTCCCCTTTATGATGAAGGTTCTGGAAAAATTAGAAATCCATGAAGCATTCATCATTAAAGGCTGTATATGACAAAACTACAGCCAGCATTGTACTTAATGGTGAAAAACTAAAGCCATATCCTCTTAACTCAGGAATGAGGCAAGAATGTCTAGTCTCTCCACTACTCTTCAATCTAGTATTAGAATGCCTAGCTACAGCAATGAGACAAGATGCAAACATAATGGGGATCCAAAAAGGGAAAGAAGAAATACAACTCTCCTTCTTCGTAGATGACATGATCTTTTATTTAAAGAATCACACAGACTACACTCCCAAATTACTCAAGCTGATTCAAAACTTTGGCAAGTAGCAGAGTCTAAAATTAACTCTCAAAAATTAATGGCTTTTCTGTATGCCAAAAATGAGAAAAGTGTGGCTGAAATTAGAAAAGCAATTTCATTCTGAAGAGCCCCACAAAAAATAAAATATCTAGGAATTAATTTAACCAAACAAGTGAAGGACCTCTATGATGAAAACTTTAAAAATTGAAAAAGGATATCAAAACAGAACTTAGAAAGTGGCAAAAACTCCCATGCTCCTGTATTGGAAATATCAACATCGTGAAAATGGCAATACTTCCCAAGGCTATCTTCAAATCCAATACAATACCTATCAATATTCCATCCTCATTCTTCAAGGAAATAAAAGAGGCAATCAAAAAATTTATATGGAACAATAGAAAACTCCGTATATCTAAAACGATTCTCAACAGAAAGAACACTGCTGGAGGAATATCAATATCAAATTTCAAACTCTGCTACAAAGCCATAGTAATAAAAACAGCTTGTTACTGGCACAAGAACAGACCTCAGGACAAATGGAATAGAAATGAAAACCCAGAAATGAACCTACTGACTTATAGCCATCTAATCTTCCATAAGGAAACTAAAAAATTGAATGGAAGAATGACAGCCTCTTCAGTAAATGGTGCTGGCAAATAGGTTCATCACTTCTAGAAAACTAAAGCTAGATTCTTATATATCAGCCTGCACCAGAATTAATTACAAATGGATCAAAGACCTTGGAGTCAAATCATCCACTCTGAAAACATTACAGGATGGAATAGGAGAAACCCCAGGTCTCCATGGCACAGGCCAAAATTTTCTTAAAAGAGACCCAGAAACACAACACATCAAAGAAAGGTTGGACAAATGGGATTGCATGAAATTGCGGAGGTTCTGCATGGCAAAGGACATAGCTAGCAAGATCAATAGAAAGCCCACGGATTGGGAGAAGATCGTCACTAGCAATACAACAGACAAGGGTCTCATATCTAAAATATAACTGGAACTAAAAAAAATTAAATTCCCCAACAACAAATTTTCAAAGAAACAACTGCCTAAGTGGGCTAAAGACTTACAGAGAAATTTCTCTGAAGAGGAAAGATGGATTGCCAATAGACACATGAAGAAATGCTCAACCTCTCTAACCATAAAAGTAATGCAAATCAAAACAACATTGAGATACCGCCTCACCCCAGTTAGAATGGCTTTAATCATGAACTTTAATAACAACAGATGCTGGAGGGGATGTAGACAGAAGGGAACCTTACTGCATTGTTGGTGGGAGTGTGAACTTATTCAACCACTTTTGAAAGTAGTATGGAGTTTCCTCAAAAGACTCCTCGTAGATCTCCCCTATGACCCAGCAATGCCACTTTTGGACATTTACCCAAATGTTTACAAACAAGACCACACTAAAGCTACCAGCACGACTATTTTTATTGCAGCCTTATTTACCCTAGCTAAGATATGGAACCAACCCAGATGCCCCTCTGTAGATGAATGGATCAAGAAAATGTGGTATATATAGACAATGGAATTCTATGCCTCCATCAGAAAGAATGACATTGCACCATTTGTTAGGAAACGGAAAGACTTGGAAAAAATTACATTTAGTGAAGTAGGCCAGGCCCAAAGAAACTTAGGCCCCTTGGTTTCCCTTATTTGCAATAACTAGTATATGTCTGAGTCAACCAGTAAAGTTCAGATAAGTTGATGTTAGGGAAATGAACCCCAAGATATCAATTTCAATGTTTTCTTTTTCTTTCAGGTGATTGTTTCTAACACATTTATAAACTTATTTCTTTGTTTCTTTGCATGTCCCTCCCCCATAGTATAACCCCTACATTTACTGTATTTGATGTTAGTATAATTTGTGGAGGGGGAGGGAAAAAACAAATTGTTTAAATAAGTACAGGTGGATACATTTCAACAATGAGATGTACAAGTCCTTATATGGAAAAACGAACTTACAACTTTGGTGGGGGGTGAGGAAGAATGGGTGCGGGGACAGGGAGAGGATGGGAAGGGGAAACAAAGGAGGAGGCTACAATGCTTGATAGGAAATGTACTCATTGTCTTTCCCGTATAATTGTAATCCCTCTGTACAGTATTTTCACAGTAAAAATTAAAATTAAAATTAAAAAAATCATCTAATGATTATTATAGTATTATAATCTGATTTACTACTTTACTTTTTAACAGTTTTTAAATTTTTGCTTCTCTGCTGAAATTTATGTATTTAAATATTATCATCAAAGTATTTCCTTTGGGTACTTAGGGCAGATTTTACAAGGTTTTTAACCAATGGCTTTTAAGAATTCTTAATTGGTATATTATTTGGTTCATTTTTAATTTCAATTCAATTTTATTGTGAAGGTAATGTACAGAGGGGTTACAGTTACATAAGTAAGGTTATGAGTACATTTCTCATGGAAGGAACATTGTTATCCCCTCCATGGATTTTATTTGTACACTCAAACAACTACTGTACTTTTGCTTTCTTTGTTCGTGTATTTTCTTTTTTTTTAATTTAATTTTATTTTATTTGTGAACATACTGTACAGAGGGGTTACAATTACATGGGCAGGATAATGCGTACATTTCTTACCAAGCATTGCAACCTCTTCCTTTGTTTACCCTTCACATCCCTTCCTAGCCGCCCCCCTCCCCCCCCAATCCCAACCCTTCTCCTTCCCCCCCTCCCCACCTCCCCAACGGCACCGACTTTGTAAAGCTCGTTTTGGACATGACAACTTGTACTTCTCATTGTTGCAACAGGTTCACCTGTATCCTTAAACAACTGGTTTTTCCCCATCTCCTCCACAAGTTATACTGACATCAAATATAGTGAAAGCAGGGGTTATACTGTGGGGGAGGGACATACAAAGCAACAAAGAGATAATATAATAAATGCGTTAGAAACACATGCATGAAAGAAAAAAACATTATAAAATTGCTATACAGATGGTGTCCAGTTATTTAGGTCCACTAAAGAGTACAATTCATTTTATTTTCTAAATTTCAAATTTTGAACTTCCTTTGTTTCTTTAGGGTAATTCTTTTCTCATTGTTGTAGGATTAGTTAATTTAATTTTGCATGATTTTAACACATGTAAATTATTCAGACACATATATTTTGCTTTTAAAATATTTAACATGTGAATATCTAAAATTATTTACTTAATTTATATATGGTAGATAAATAAATTTATTTTCTTATACTTCTAAACATATTTTCCAGTAAACAAATACTTACTATATTTCAAGAAGCACATACTTTATTAAGAATGACTTCATAACCTGGTCACTTTTTTGTAAATATTTGTACTTGAATTTAAAAAAAAGTTTGAGCTGGGAATGGTGATTTGTGACTTCCATTTTTTAGCTATGGTAGTAACTGTGAATATGGTTTGTAATTTAGGACAGCCTGAGAAACTGAGACCTCATTATAAAAATATCCAGATTGAAATGATTAGAGATATAGCCATCCCTAGTGAGATATAGAGCAGCTGGTTATCACCAGTAACATCAATCTTTTGCCAAAATAAAAGGATAAATGTTTCAAAATGTTTATTATTTAAAACTTGTGTGCAAAGGTTCTCATGTCTTCAATTTCTTATTTTTCAATTAACTTAATCTATAAGAATCCACGTATATTGTGAGTATTTTATTTCTACTAAACTTTTAAATAGTACAAGCAATATTATGATTTCCTATATTAAATTACTTTTAATATTTGTGGTAATTTCTCTTGTTTAATATGATAATTATAATCCAGATGTGTGTATGTGTATATGTGTGTATTTGTGTGGTTTTTGTGTGTGTAAGCTTTGTGTGTACTTTGTAATGTTTGGGATATCACAGCATTGTTTCACATATGCTAGACCAAGTTTTTACCACTGAACTATACTCTGCAGTTATAATGTAAATAGTGCTTTAAATTATGACTTTTAAATTTTCATTCCTATATGGTTTTTCAAAATTATATATGCTACAATGTGATCCATATTCTATCCATGTTAGCAAATTTTATTTTTATTTAGAATATTTCCACTTTCAAACTCTTGGGTTTGTTGATAAAGGTTTTACTTTGGTTCTTTTCTCTCTTCATTCTTTTTGCCTTTAGATTTTACCTATTCTTTCTCTTATTTCTTTGGTAATTAAGTATCATATTCTTATAACAATTTCTTTACATTGTAACAGGTCTATACTATGCTTTATTTTCTATTTTATTTTTTCCCATCTTCTCTGACTCTCAGTCCACATTATTAGGTGGATTAAAAAGAAACTTGATTCAGGACACTTTAATTATTTTCCTTCTCTTCTCTGAAGACTTTCTGTTTTTGAAACACAAAACCAATGACATACAGCTCTATGTGGTCCATCATTCTATTCTATCCTCTCTCACTCTCATCTCTAGTACAGCTCAAGTCATTATCATTCAGGTTCATTGTGTTATAGTGTTATCTATATTTTAACTCATTCCTAAATTAATTTTAGTTGTTTCAAGCATTCTCTAAAGATATTTTACTATATGTAATACCTGGGATCGTGTGTTTTCACAAAGTGCAAAATATAAGTAACTATCAAGCATATAGATAACTGTGTAGAATATTGCTCCATCTGTTAAATAAACTTGTATGTAAATTTAAGGAATACAGGTCAGTAAGAACAATTTTGAAAAATTGTGTAGCTTGATCCCTCATACTAGATTTGAATCTTATTACCATGTTTAGTAGTGAAGACAACATTGCTCTACTATAAGAACACACACATAGAAGAATGTTACAGATTTATCAAAAATAAATTCTTAGTTTTATGGTCAACAGATTTTGAAGAGGATGCAATGACTTTAGAATAAAAATAGAATAAAAATAGAATCATAATTGGGTATATTGGCACTATTGCCTCTCTAGATTTAAAGAATGAGCTTATATTACTTCCTCAAACCTAATACAAAATTTAAAAATAAAATATGATTATCAAACTAAATGTAAGATGTAAAAACCTATGAAACATAAATGTAATTATTCATGAAATTGGAACAGTAAAGGTTTCTAAAAATTTGACATAGAAAGCATTAGTGTCTAATGCAAAGAAGAATATACTGGTTAATATCAACTAATAGCCTTTTATAATTTTATGAAAGAAGTGAAAACACATCCAACAGATAGAGGGAACATATTTGTTAATTTTTATGTTAATGCTACAATGATCCTGAGTCTTAAGTACTTTTATATCTTTTAATTCTATATAATTTTTTCCCGAATACAATATTTCCTTAAAGAACATATGTAAATTAATAGTCAACAGGAGGAGCATATGAAATAAGCTCCTCTTTAGTTTCTAAGAAAAAATAAAATGAAAACTCACTAGTATGACCATAATATAAAAAGATGACACAAAATATAGTAATGCATTTGTGGAGAAATTTATATATTCCACATAGTAGATTGATTTGTATAATAATGCAATCATTTTAGCAAACAAGTTTTCAAGTCTTCAAAAGGTCAAAGAGAATTGTATATGATTCAGCCATTACACTTCTATGTATGTATTAAAGAGAATTAAAAAACTTGTTTGGACATAGCACGTAGTTCATTGAGAGTGCACTTGAATAATCTGTGTGAGACCTTGGAAATAATCCCCAAAATCGAATTTTGAAGAGACACACTATAGAGTATGTATGCTGGATAAATTCTTGTAAGTGAATTTTATATCAAATTTAATGTCTGTTCTAAAATTTACAGCATTTCTATTTGAAGAAATGCAAGGGAAAACTAGGCTTGGAAAATCTATGATTGTACAATTCACTTCCAAAGCACTAAAATATATACTATAGAAGGAGATAATATGTGGCATGTGAATTACATGTCAGCAAAAGTAAAAAACCAAAACTATTGTTAAAAATACCTCACACTACCTCACACAAATTGCAGAATACCTAAAAAGATGTTTTCGGTGTTGGCTAAAAACTATTTGTAAACTACAGCTTTTAGAACAAAGATTTGATTTCTGTTTATTTTGACTTCTTTGGTATGTTTATTTTAGTTTTACAGAGATAACTCAATCAAAAAGTGTATGTGATAACTGGAATACCTAGGAATTAGGCATCACTTATAAGTAATTGATAACCTTTTCTGGAAGAAACGTTTAGCAAATGACAGTAGACCCAAATCTGTGCACCTGCGTTTTATGAATGTCATATGTTACTTCCTCGATCCAATTGCTTTTCTCTACTTTGCTAGGAAAAAAAGTATTCTCAAGATAAGAGCCAATAACAATGAAAAGAAACAAAATGCACAATAATCTGGATTTATTTGTGAAAATAACAAATGTAATAAAGCAATTCAATTTAAGGGACTCCAATATTAGTATCTATGAAGATGTTCTTGAATGCCAACATCCATTGAATTTTTGTAATTTTGATTTCTACCAACATATGAAAACTAGAACAAGAAAACAAATACAGTCTTAGAGTAACCAGCCTTGGAATAAATTTTTTAATTTTTTTGAAAATACAAAAGAATTGATACCATTAAAAATTATTCTTTCCTATGGAAATCATTTAAAAATGTTTAACACTTACTATAATTCAAATACCAAACAAGAGTAATTTTACATAATCATTACAAATATTATTTTATTACTATCATAAAATAGAATAAAAGACCAGTCTCAATATGTTATCATTATTCTTAATTCCTAATCATTACCTAAATATCTTAAACAATCTAAATAGTCATGTATTTAACATAGATGTAAATCTTCTATACTTTTACTTAACATTTTCCAGGGACATGTATTTATGTTTCTAAGAAATGTTCACAGCACTTAAAAGATGCTTTTGTGAAATTAATGTAATATATTTTGTTGCTGTTGTTGTTGTTGCTGTTGTTGTTGTTTACAAGGCCTGTGCATTGTCCCTAAGCCTTTTTATGCTCAATGCCAGCACTCTACACCTTGAGGCACAGAGCTAATTCCTGTTTATAGTGTTTAACTGGAGATAAGATTCTAAAAATAATTTTCTGTCTGGGCTAGTTTCAAAAACAAATCTAAGTTCTCATTACCCAGAATAGCTCCATCTATAGGCGTGAGTCACTGGCACTTGGTTTGATGTATTTTTTTTTTAATTTTAAATATGTTTTAAGATATTTCTTTCATTGTAATTTACATCGTTCTACACATAAATTTAGATATACGTATATATTTCTGATGACAAATAATCTCTAAAAATGTATGTCTTTCTATACACACACACACACACACACACATATATTTCTGAAGAGAGACACCTTCTAAAACTTTATGCTACTATTTTTGACCTTTTTTCATTTCAAAGATATACAGTCTATTTTTCCAAAAGTTTCCTAGAATAAAATGACTAACCTTCAATAGAAAGTAGAGTTTATTACTTTCAAGAGAATTTTAGATATACACATGATATTGTAGTAAAATTTACAGTATATTACTTGAAATGATTCTGTTCAAACTCTTAAATTTTTGTGTGTAGTGGTGGGGAGAGAGGAACTTAATTCAATTTGGTTAGGAATTTGCAATACTTCAAAAATCTATTCCATAATTTGTTATAAGCACATAGTCAAGTTACCTGTTATGGCTCAGTTATTTTGTTTCTTTATTTTTTCAAAATTTTAATATGGATGTATGCACAGGGGTAACATTAAAATTATTAATCAGCAGAAAAATAATTGCAAAATCATAGATACATATCAGACTTTCAATAGTTAGCAATTATGATGCTAATATTAATTTTGATGATGAGGAGGAGGACCACAGTGTACCCTGATAATGACCATGTTGTGATTGAAAAGGAAAAAAAAAATAACTACACAATTTTGAAGGTAGATTTCCCACATTGAATACATAGTAATCAACAGCCTTGGATTACATACAATAAGAATAACAAGACGAGAGTTTCAATATCAAGAAATGTAATCACATAAACAGGTAGAGACAGTAAAAACCCTAATGTAATTCCTACAGTCTATTTCATGTATACTCACTATTCTTGGTGGTATTGTTTTCTTATAAATAAAATCATTAATTTCCACATTTTGATGGACTAAGATGTACTTTTCAACTTAGTGTGATTAGTTCAAATAACATTCTCATATACATACTATTCATTAACCAATGTTTTCCAATGATATATTAAGAGTATGTTCTTCAATTCAGATGTAAACACATGACACAATTTACATAATACTACTTACATATCTGTAGTTACCTTAAAAGGCCTTAGGCCTTAGAGCAAGGAGGTAAAATGTATTTTTATTTCTGCATGAAACAATTTGTGACTTTATACCAACAAACCGAATTTGACTCTTTCCTTATTTGTAAGGTAAGTTGGAAAATGTAAGGTCTCTTCACTTTTCTCTTTTCTTGCTCTAGAAGTCAACAAATATATTCTTCATTATTTCTGGTAGATTACATCAATTTACAGATGAGAAATGGAAGGCCAACAGTCAATGTAGTGAGTAAAGAATGATAGCAGAATTTTTGTCTGAGGTCTTTATTCTGTGTGCTTACAAAGAGAGTAATTTGGTGATGGAGAGGACCAATATGAAAAGACTATGGGGGAAAAGCATACTTTGGAAATTGTTGTTTTAGGACTAGGTGACAGTGATGAGTAAATGAAACAGGCTAGTGTCAGGGGCATAAAAAGGAGTACATAGAAATCATATTAGTGACAGAACCTGAGAAAATCTTGATCATTCCTCTTATCTAATGGGAGGGAGTAGAAGGGTGAGAAGAAATCTAAGATGCTTCCACAGGTCTGGCTGGCAACTGTGTTAGTGATATTCACAATAATAAGGACCACAGGTTGAAATGATGGATTTAGGGGATAAAACTCTCTAAGTGTTCTAAAGTTCATATTAAACAGATGAAAAGATAGGTTTGTTTAGACAACATCAAAATATCCACGACCACGGATATGAAAAAGGATAATAAAATTGGGGGGGGGTAATTATTGAAGGGAAGAGGAAAAGAAAAGTTCTCACACAAGTGTGAGCAATGTGAGCACCAGTGTGGACAAGATTGGAAGAAAGAGAAAAACAAGGAACCAAAAAAGTAAAAAACACAGATTTTCCGAAGTAAAGGAAGGAAAGAATTTTCAGGAAGATATTGAAGGAAATATGCTATTTGGATTTGAAAAGTAAAAGGACAGAGACAAGTTTAATAAGAATAGTGTTTTGATGATAGTCATATTGATAAAATTTTGAGGTATGAATGTGAAGCCTTAAAATTCTGGATCCATGAATTCAACAGATCCTGTTGATTTTAAATATTGGGAACAAATGCTTTTATCCTGACCTTAGCAAAATTATACAGATATAACTCTCATGAACTTTACTTCGAGGTATTCTGTGAATATTTTTGAAGACTTTGTTTAGCCAGAAGATTAGAGATTGAACTACAGCACAGACAAGCCTAATTCATCCTACAGTTCCAAAGAGTGACCCATGTATGCACAACAGTGTGGGATTTTATTGAAATCTCTTTAGATATGTTTGGATATTTTATCAGCCTATTCATTATAAATGTAGCAAAAGTAACACCAAATACTAGGTTGAACATACAGCTTTATTGATGTGACTAAAGACTCCTGGAATTGATTCCTCTTTAGAATAGAAAATGCCTCAATAGCCATTGATACATCATAACTGCCATATACTCTATTTAATTCTAGTTCTTGTTAGGGATATCTCCATGCTGAAATAAATCAATCAACCTGCCACAAATTCTTACATGTAGGAAGTACTCTTATAAACTTCAAGCTTTTATTGAATGGAAGAGTTCAGACATTTCCCTCACCACTAGGATTAAATGCCTAAAGAGATAAAACATTTTGTTTTAATGCCTTTCTTTCATTTTCTTATACCCATTTGCAAGTAGGGAAGGATTCTGATGTAACAACAATACAATGGTGACTTGTTTTAATACAACATCTAAGAATTAGTGTTAATTCGGATACTTACTAATTAGCTCCAGATTTTGTGGTTATTGATATTTCTCTTGGGTAAACTAATGAGCTCCAAGAAAATGTCCCTAAGGAACCTTTCAATTCTACTATCACTTTTTGTCTCAAAATGCTTTAAATTCTACATCCTCTAATGTGGGCATAGGGTTATATTGTGGAACTTTTGTCCTCAGAGAGTGAGTACTATCCAATTGCTTAACATGGACAAAGTACCTTCATACATAGATTGGGCGAGTGCAAACAAGATGTGGTAGTTGAACAAAGTTCTTAGCAGTTTGTACAGATGAAAGGGAAATAGAGCAACTATGAACTCAAAGGGAATGTGCAAAAAAGCGAGAGGCACAAAGTAGAATGCGCCAAGGAAATTCTGAAGTGTAATTTGAAATTATGTGCTCAAATGTGAGGCTGTGGTCAAAGTACACCTTCAGACAATGTAATTGGATAATTTCGGAGGAAACTACTTTAAACTATTCTGGGATAATTGTACAAGTAGAAGCCCCTTAGTCTGACTCTAATCAGCCACAACATACTCAACTTAGGGATTATTTTCCAAGTGCAAAGTGAGAAAAAGAGGGCTCATCAGAGTTAGTGTTCAGGTTGAAGTACGTCTTCATTTATTTTGGAGCATTAAACTAGGAAAAAGCCAAGTAAACATTTTGCAAGTACCTAAATTATGTGGGACGTATTATATTGGTCTCTTTTTAACTTGGAAGTTATAGATTATGTACTTTTATACTTGGAACAATGATCTGCTTTCAGTTATTTCTTCTCTTCTGCTTCTTTTGTCCTTCCACGTATTTGAAGAGACATACTTGCGCTTGCATTTCTAAATCCTTCAAAATTATCTGAACTGCTTCATACTTCTGGCAACTTCCTATATCTTTCTCAAGGGAATATTTTGTCACTACCATTTTAATCCTCTATGATATTGGATATCTTCCTGCCTAATTCAGTGCAAGAAATACATTACACTGATCCACATATGTCAACACTTGTACCATCATGAAATCCTATCATTCATAGAAAGCATGATTTTAGAATGTCGGGGGAAGTGGCATCTGTCATTTTTGAATGGCCCTATGTGCTACTTACATGCAATCACGTTTTAAACCAATGTGCCACTCAGTAGATGAACGAATGGACAAAATGTGATATATATATATATATATATATATATATATATATATATACACACACACACACATATACCATGGTTTCCCTCATTTGTAATAAGTAGGAAATATCTAGGATTTTCCTAGCAGATGAGCACAATGGTTTAATAGCTATGTGTAAGATGATGCTGAGCAAAATGAACTCCTACATATGGAAACAGAGGTTTTAATTTGTGGTTGTTGTTTTTAATATAATACGTGATTACTTTTTTCTTTTGTGTTTTCTCCTATGGCTTGTTCCCTGCTGTATTTGTTTTCAGTATCATGTGTCATTGTATATACATTTATCTTAATTTGGCAAAGGAAGAGGAACAACAAAATGGTGAGAAAAAGGACAAAGGGCAAACCAATGCAATAGAAATACTCACAAAACAAAATGTTGGAAATTTACATTACAACTTGTGAGGGGTATTGGGTGAAGGAAAACAGTGAGAAAAAATGAGGGAGTGGGTACAAAGTTCATGTTATGTGTTCACTACTTTACAATTACTGCAACCCCTTCTATATATCCCCTTGAAAATAAAATTTAATTAAAATATAAGGTACATAAAATATAACTTCACTGTATAGGTATAGTAAATATTATTCAATTACCCCTTTCTTTATCAGAGGGTCATCAACTTTAAAGTTATCAAACTATACAATATTTTCAGAATATACTTGCCATTGTTTTGAAAAAACATTATTTTAGTAATATCTCATACTAAAACAGAAAACAGTTCTATTTTATGGAAAGTACTAACTTTTAAAACTGAATATTGTTAAGAGGACAGAATATATGTGTTCTTCAAAATTCCTATGACTATTAAATACTCATTTTTAAATTCTGAACATGCCATACCAGAGACATTTAAAATAGTATCCGTTTGCCTTTTATTTAATTCCGCAACAGATGCAGTTTCCAATGGGATGTTGCTTATGTAAAAGTCAACAAAAAATAGCCACATTCTGGTAGTAGATAAACCTGTGAACTATCTATAATAATTAATTCCTGAAGAGTATACATTTGTTCATCAGAGTAAGCTATTATTTCTATGTCAATCAATCCCAAGTTTTATGCCGTAAAGTCATCCTAGCACAACAGTTTCCAACTTGTAAAGTGCACCTTAAAATTTCCTAAATTCACATCATGACTTACTTATCACTATTGTGAAAAAGTACTACACTTCTGCTGTGATGCCCTACCAATTGTGCAAGAACACTACAATAAACTGCTGCATCATTTCCCCCAGTGTTATTCTTGAGATAAGAACACTTGCAAATATCATTTATTGTTATATTTATTTTGTTATGTATTATTATTATTATTATTATTATTTTCTCTATCATAGATATTTAGGAAATCCGAATATCTGAATATTAAGATCTGAAAATTATGGTTCAAAGCCCACCAAGGCAGGAAGTTTCCTTAGATTCTTATCTCCAATAAACTGTTCAGGAAAAGCCAGACACAAGTGGCACTGAGGTTCAAGTGGTAGAGCAGTAGCCTTGAACAAAAACAGGCTCAGGGAGAGTACTCAGGCCCAGAGGTCAAGCCCTAGGAGAAATTAAACAGCAAAAACAAAATAAAAACAAACCTCAAACATAGGTTTATTTTCTCATTGTATATAAAGGTATGTAATTAAGGAAATTTCTTCCTGTGTTATGTATAGGTAGAAGAAAAAATATTTCACAAAATTACTCTCTTCATACCATGTTACACCAAAGTCTCAAAAAGTTGGTCTTTTTCTAAATTTATAAATAAATAGCATCCATTTGTTGGCAACTCTCTCTAGATTATTCATATCATACATGAACTGTTGTAATTATCTATTACCTAAGTTCTAATTATACCTCACTTGAAAGAATATTCTAGGCAAATAGAATTCCAGAATCATTTGTGAATTTCTAAATTAAACCTTCTACTTGAATACAATTTTGTAGTATCCTATAGAGTATGAAATTACAAAAAATATTTGTTTTAAATCTAATTTCTAATTTAGACAGGTCTACAAAGTCCTACATTAGATGAAATTTGCAATTTCTCCAGGCTTAAGCTTTCATAATCCTTCATCATTTCTTCGGAATCCAACAGAATGATGCTTGCTTTTTCAAATTCTTGGTTGGAAATCATGAACTGTTTTGCATCTAGGAATGTTCTGTAATGAAGAGAACATTTAAAACACAACTGAGGATTATGTGTAAGTTGCTTTTCAATAGGAAACTTGACTTCTCAAAACATAATGACAAAATTAGCC
The DNA here is from genome assembly GCF_019054845.1 of Dipodomys spectabilis. NCBI lineage: Eukaryota > Metazoa > Chordata > Mammalia > Rodentia > Heteromyidae > Dipodomys > Dipodomys spectabilis. The sequence goes on along the minus strand of NW_024871297.1, from coordinate 878,238 downwards.
CAAACTCGCAACTGTGTATTCCTTTCTTGTTTTATTAGACAAAATTATACTACCTGGTCCATGGAAGGTATTACTATGTAATTCCACTCTTTAATCTCCTGTCTTAATCTGAGTGCTAGAATTCCAGGCCCTGCCATGGTTTGTTGGTTTATTTAATCTAGACTAGCAATTCTGAACTTCTCCAATGATATTATCCACCAGACTCACTGCTCACAGTGTTTATGTACTATTTTCGAAAATCTTCTAACATTTGACACAGGATATGATCATTTTCAGATGCACCTGCTGGGATCTCTGTTTCATTACTCCATGGATCTGATCCTTCTAATAATAATTACTTGACTCTCTTACTATCTCTGGTCCCTACCTATGTAATAGTCTCAAACTTTTTGAAGAAGTTCACTTGAGGACTTTCTAATATTAAAATTTATCACTTGATTCTAGTCTGAGGACATATTTTCTAACTTTTGTACACATTCTGAGAATTGTGTCATATGTGTGTTTGCACATATAAATGCCTCTGTGTATATGTGCATACTTGTATGAATGTATGCCAAAACGTCAAGCTCTTATGCAGCAATCTTGCTCATAACTGGTATTCTATTACTTGAGCCATTTTTCCAATGCAGCTTTTGGCTGGTTAATCATAGGTAGTGTTGCAAAGACTGTTCTGCCCAGGATGGATGCAAATTGAACTTCCCAGACTCCTTTACATTCTTAGGTTTTATCTTTCCAGGAATATCAACTTTTAAACTACAAGCATTTTTGTGAGTGTAAAGTCTAAGCTGTAGCATAGATTTTCAACTCAAAAATTCATATAAAGATAGATGAACATACATATTTCATATACTGAGTGTACACTGTTATAAATGTGATCTTAAGCCGGGATCCAGTGGCTCACTCATATAATCCTAGCTATTCAGTAGGCTGAGGATTGCAGTTGAAATCCAGCACAAGTAGGAAAGTTTCTGACGCACTTATCTACAATTAACCACCAGAAAACTGGAATTAGATCTGTGACTCAAGTGGTAGATTGCTAGCCTTGAGCTGAAGAATGGTGGGACATCGTCAAGGCCCAGAGTTCAAGCCCTACAACCATAAAAATAAAGAAAGATTTTAAAAAAGAAAGAAAAAGAAATGTGATCTGAGCCAGCACTTCATTGCGAGTATAATTACTGCACTATCAACATGGCCTATTTTTCCAGTTAAGTCCATGCTCTTATATATGACTTGCTTTGGAACCAAAATTATTCTTTCATTCTACTTTTTACAAATTTGCGTGACTAGCTACCATGATTTAGATGTATTAAAAGAAAGAGAGTGGCCTCATCCTTCATGTTCCACTAGGTAGTAATGCTTTCTCTATATCACTCCCATAGATCTATATACTGGCCTTGGCTTTATTGTTTCAAAGTTGTCTTATTTGCAGAGTCTTCTATAGTATATTGAACAATTATACTTAAACACAGAACTTTTTTCTCCTATTATTCCTATTGTTTCTTCTACTGTTGTCTTATCTACACTTGGGAAATACTGCACAACACACACACACATACACAAAGTTTCTGTGAAACTTCTTCCCAGTTAAAATTAGCCTTAATTTACAGAGAACTTATGAAATTTGAACTTAATGTACTTCTGGATATTTTTTTTCATGTTTCTTAATGAAAAATTATGTACAGAGTGTTAAGTTACTTAAGTAAGGTAATGAGTACATTTCCAATCAATCTAGCATTGTTACCTCCTCCTTTGTTTTCCCCTGCCATCCCCTCCCTCCCCATCTCCACAATTCCCCCTTCCCTCCCCAAGTTGTAAAGTTCATTTTCTACATAGTATCTTGTTCATCTCATTGTTACAATGTGACATATTGTATCCTTGATTCAGCATTTTGTTATTTCCCTTCCCCTCCTCACATTAGAAAAACGTATATGCAAGATACAGGGCACCGAAATCATATCAAGTGAAAACGGGTTATAATGTGAGGGAAGAACATAGAAGAGAAACAAAAAAAAATCACGTAGTACATTTTAGATATATTAAAAACAATAGCAAGAAAGAAACAACAAGATGTTTCCCTATCTTGGGGTTCATTTCACTTAACATCATCTTATATGGCCATATGTACATTGATAATGTTTTTATAAGCCATTTAAATTCCATATTTTGTCTTTAGTAAGTTGCCTCTGAAACACGTGTTACCTCATGTCCAACGATGTCTTTGTGCTATTTCAATGAAGCCAGAAAACATTCATTTTACCTGGATCAGTACAATAGATAGTTACTGAATATAAGTGGAAGGAACTGTTACTGCAAATGGAAACTGATCCCAAGAGAGGAATTGAACATAGAGGAATGACAAAGTTCAAGTTAAGAAAAGAATGCAAGGCTTGAAGGAAACTCTGTCCTGGGCTTATTCGAGTGTGTTCTTTACTCATATAAAACTTGTCTGTAAACTTGTAGTTGAGAGTATTACAAAAGGAAACAATATGCCATTTGAAGGCCAGCGTAGGAAAAAATAAATTTGAAAAGTGTTCTACGGAATAGAAACAAAAACATATAGGTTTTAAGTGTCTTATGGAAGGATATTTCACTCCTAAGATGATTTTCTTATTGCGGGTCAGTTATCAATTCCTCTTGTCTGGTCCTGAGTTCTCCATAACAATAAGGATTCTAAAAAAGCAGAATACACTGAGTATGTTCAGCAAAAGGAGCCTCTTCTCAAACCAGTGCTTTAACGATGGTCCCAAAGTAATATGTGGGGGTTTTTTTTTTTGCTTGTTTGTTTGTTTAGTTGGTGCTGGTTCTAGGGTTTGAACTCAGAGGCTGGACCCTGTCCCTGAATAATTGTCTTCCATGTCCAACTGCCCCCAAATCTAGTACTCTACTGCTTTAGCCAAAACTCCACTTCTGGTTTTTTGGTGTTTAATTACAGATAAGAATTTGACAGACTATCCTGCATGGGTTGGGTTTGAAATGAGATTGTAAGAAAGCCAAGAGACAACAACTGTATCAAGATTTCTGTTTTGAACCAAGAAATACTAGATGCAGTTTACTATAAAACTAATATTTGACAATTTTTAAAAGAAGAGAATATGTCCAGCAAAGAAGCCATAACTTAAATTACTCAGCAAAAGTAGGTGCACTGAATCATTTTGGAATTTTTTCTGATTGGGAAGATGACTATTGACTTCATAGTTCCTTTTGGAGAAACTTAAAGTCATATTTGCATTTTTTTGTTGGACATAGGGCTTGAACTCTGATCCTGGGTGCTGTCCCTGAGCTCTTCAGCTCCAGTTGAGCACACTACCACTTTAGGTACAGCACCACTTCCAGGTTTCTGGTTGTTAATGGAAGATAAGTGTCTCATGGACTTTCCTGAACAGGCTTGCTTTGAACCACAATCCTCTGGTCTCAACCTCCTGAGTAGCTAGGATTACAGGCATGAGCCACCAGCACCCAGCTCATATTTGCATTTATGTGCAGATATTGACACTATATAGACAAAGAATGGAAATTTGAATCAAATGATGACATTGTAGCTTTTCAGAAAAATTGAGTTAGCAATAAATATATCCTCCTTTTCCATGTTGTTACATTAATGACTCACGAGGTATGGGACTCTTACATTAGCATCCTCTGCTGTCTGCGTATGCTGACTTAGCAGCAGAAATTGTTAATAGGGAAATAGAGAAAGACTGAGATTTTTAGAAAGGAAAGGAGATCATGTGTGAGAGAAGGAAATAAAACTTATCTCACAGGAATTAAGAACTAGCCAAAGAGATTTAGAATGCCAAAGGCAATGAGGAATAAGCCTATTTGATAACTAGTTCTTCAATAACCAAAAATGGTTCCCTAGAACTGTTTTTGGTATAACTTAGTTATTATTATAATTTATTCCTTCCATCTGGAGTTATTCCTTCTCTTCTGTCAAAACTATTAATTAGCCTCTCCCTTTTTGGTGCCATGTCTGAAAAAAGATTTCTAAAATCTCACTTAGACTACCCTTCTCATTGTGATTAGCACTCAAAAGCCTGGAATCTTTGAATTTCCAGGATTAATCTTCACCTGATATCTAAAACCTGACATCTAAACACATTCCCGTCATTAATATGTCCCAGTCCGTGACCTATTAACAAAACTTTTTTGTTCAACACAGTTTTCTAATATAGGTAAATTATATGAATTAAGGACTATTGTCAGGTATCAGTATGGAAAGAGCAATTATATATTCCACGTATGGGTTATTTTGTATTTACTAACTAAATGATTTTTTGCCAGTCCTGGAGCTCAAACTCAGGGCCAGGGAACTGTTCTTGAGAGTTTTTTTTTCTCAAGGTTAGCACTCTACCACTTGTGCCACAGTACCACTTCTTGTGTTTCTTTTTCTGTGTATTTGATACTAAGCAATGGATCCCAGGGTTTCGTGCATGCTAGGAAATAACTGTACCATAAAGCCACATTCCCAGAGTCCTAAAAGACTTTCTTAAGATGGCATTACTTTTTCATTCCATTACTATGTATTATAATTTTGGCCAGGTCATAGAAAAGAAGTGAAAAACAAATACTAAGTTCAGTATGGCTGGCATTTCTATCACATCACTAATGAAGTACAGTGTTAAGACCTGCAGGACTCATAGAGCTGTTACATGTAACATTATTATGTAAAGCACCATTAACAGTCATCTCCGACATCCATAAGATTCTTCTTCCACTTTCAAGATCAAGAGCTAAATATCTAAGACTTTTTATTGATTGGGTGTGTTTCCTAGGAAGGAAGAAGGAGATGTGGAAGGTGATGGTGGAAAAATATGTATATTGGCTCCCTGTCCACATTATTTGCATTTTTAAAAAGTGCTACTGATGAACTCCCACATACATTTAATTGACTATGCTACCTGCACAAGATGCAGATAAATGAAGACATTTATTCTGGTGTATAGTCACATACGTTAACATAATCCATTTCTGGAAAAAAAGATACTAGGTAAGAAAGTATAAAGTATTGTCTATAAAATGATTTCTTCTTCTAACAGAACAAAATGTAGTATTGAAATGATTAATCAAGGTTTTTTGAGATTTTATGCTGTCTCAGTATCAAAATGTTCTCTAATTCCTGTAACATACAAGCATAAAATCATGATTTGAAGGTCTCAGTAGTTTCAGAAACAAAGGTATATAATAGCTTCCTTCCTGCAGAGACATGTGATGGCAAGTATGATTGATTGTATTATAGTTCTGTTCTTTTTCCTCTTTATCTCAAGTGTTGTATTTCTTGGCATATTTCTCTGTCCTGCATCAGCTTCCTGTAGGTGAGATTTACCTCTACTCTGCAATGTCAAGATGGGTCATGTGACTTACTTCATCTTACAATAATGAACCAGAAGTGGTCAAAGGGTATTTCTAGGGGAAGATTTCTAGCCCATTGTCTGTGTCTAGCAGCTGACTTGTTTTCCCTTAGCCATAAAAATAGCATATTTCTAGAGGGATTCTTCTTTCAATTTATATACTGGAAGAATACAGCATGTGAAATAGAGGCAAAACTCAAATACAGCCACACACACGCTCACACACACACACACACACACACACACACACACACACACACACACACACATAAAACAGACAGAACTAAGCTAATGTTAGAATATATTAAGATGTTAGCTTCTAACCATTCTTGTATATGTTTATGATAGTTGACTGTAGCACACCAGAATTTAACAAACACTAAACAAGAACTAAACAAATAGATAACATTTCCTGTTTGATGCTATTCATTTTTTTTATAAATAAGTATTCTCCATGTGATAATTTGTCCGGTTATCTTTTTCTATACATGTGTTTAATCACTATAGACCACTGTATCTAATATCCTCAATCATTATCCAGACCTTGTCATTGAGATGAGGAAGAACAAAATGTCTAGATTTCTCCTTCTCATTACCTCTTCTCCTTTTTCTACTGTGAATTCTCATCCTTTCTCCAAATAATCCTATTAATAAAGTAAGAATGACACATTGTAGATATAAAGCTAAAGGCTTCAAAGCCAGAAAATCATTCTTTCAGAAATAGGTGAAGTAAATCAGAGTAGCTCAAAGAAGAATAAAAATATGATTTTTTCCCTGTCTAGCTTCCACCGTAGTGTGGGACCATGACTCTAAATATCTAATAAACCATTTGTCTTGGCTAATTTTTTAAAATAGTTTTTGAAATAAATAGTAATTTTTAAAATTTTTTAAAAATAAATTTAAATAAATAGTAATTTCTTGTTTGCTTTTGGCAGGCATGAAATAAGACTGCCTTAACATTTTATGAGTTGAGAGGCTAAATTTTATCAGAATCTAAACATAATGAAAAATAAATGATTTTAAGATAAATAGGTGTTAGGTACATTTTTAACGTGACATACACACAGAGACATCTTTTTGCTTCTTTTCCTCTCCACACTGATTCAACTTCAATAAACAGTTCATGTAATTCAAATAATTGTGTTTCAGAAATAGATGACACAAAAAGTTAGAAAAAGAGAACTAGTTTTGGGTGGTATAATCTTTAAAAATAGCTGTCAAATAAATATTATCCATAATTCCAAAATAATAGCAGTCAAATGCTCTTGAAAAGAGAAGATTTTATTTATTTTTTATTTTTATTTTTTGTGAACATACTGTACAGAGGGGTTACAATTACATGGGCAAGATAATGAGTACATTTCTTATCAAGAATTGCAGCTTCCTCCTTCACATCCCTTCCTAGCCTCTCCCCCCCCACATTCCCCCACCCAATCCTCCCACCCGCCCCGCACCAAAGTTGTAAAATTCGTTTTCGACATGACAAGTTGTACTTCTCATTGTTGCAACAGGTCCACCTGTATCCTTTAAAAACTTGTTTTTCCTCATCTCCTCCACAAATTATACCGACATCAAATATAGTGAAAGCAGGGGTTATACTGTGGGGGAGGGACATACAAAGCAACAAAGAAATAATCTTATAAATGCGTTAGAAACAAGTGCATGAAAGAAAAATACATTAAAATACATATCTAAGCGTTCATTTTCCTAACATCACATTATCTGACCTTTTCTACTTGACTCATGCATATCCTAGATATTGCAAGTAAGGGAAACCATGGGACTTATGTTTCTTTGCGCTTGGCTTACTTCACTTAATATAATTTTTTCCAAACCTTTCCATTTCCTAACAAATGGGGCAATGCCATTCTTTCTGATGGAGGCATAGGATTCCATTGTGTATATATACCACATTTTCTTGATCCATTCATCTACTGAGGGGCATCTGGGTTGGTTCCATATCTTAGCTATGGTAACTAATGCTGCAATAAAAAAAGTTGTGCTGGTAGCTTTAGTGTGGTCTTGTTTGTAAACATTTGGGTAAATGCCCAAAAGTGGGATTGCTGGGTCGTAGGGGAGCTCTATGTGAAGTCTTTTGAGGAACCTCCATACTGCTTTACAAAGTGGTTGAACAAGTTTACACTCCCACCAACAATGAAGTAAGGTTCCCTTCTGTCCACATCCCCTCCAGCATCTGTTGTTGTTAGAGTTCTTGATTTTTGCCATTCTAACTGCTGTGAGGTGGTATCTCAATGTTGTTTTGATTTGCATTTCTTTTAGGGTTAGGGATGTTGAGCATTTCTTCCTGTGTCTATTGGCCATCCTTCTTTCTTCTTCAGAGAAGTGTCTCTTTAAGTCATTAGCCCGCTTTATTTATTGTGCAGTTGTTTCTTTGAGGATTTGTTGTTGGGGCATTTAATTTTTTGAGTTCCAAGTATATTTTAGATATGAGACACTTGTCCGTTGTATGCCTAGTGAAGATCTTCTCTCAACCCGTGGGTTTTCTATTGATCTTGCTAGCTATGTCCTTTGCCATGCAGAAGCTCTGCAACTTCATGCAATCCCATTTGTCCAACCTTTCTTTGATTTGTTGTGTTTCCAGGTAAAAGAGAAGATTTTGAACAGAATGTATAAAAAGTGCCAGTGCCAGCACTGCTTGAAGAGCTGCTCTCTGGGATTTAGGGCATCTAGTACATGAGAATGTTTTAACCAAGATTAATTGTTTTCAGGGACTAAATTTTTTAAGTTATAGTTCATAGAAGAAATATGTTGTTCAAATTTAATGGAAGGATAACAGTTTATAGTAGAAAGAATGATACACACTTATTGTGGTAGGCAGTGAAATCCCTTCCCAAAATATCATCCCCAAATATCTAGTTCCTCAAATGTAGTTTTGCATTTTATATCTATCTATCTATCTATCTATCTGTCTATCTGTCTATCTATCTATCTATCTATCTATCTATCTATCTATCTATCTATCTATCTATCTATCTATCTATCTATCTATCTACATATACAAGTTTGTATAACAATCACCTTTCATTACCCAAGGAGCGCAAATTTGAATAATTATCAGATGGGGGAAGTATATTCAAATGTGTACTTAAAAGTCCCTGATGTAGTGGGAAAGGGACATGATTAGGGTAAGAACCCTCAGAAAGGTGTAAAGATGCTACATTAGAAGATAAAGGAAAAGACAACAACCCAGATTCTGAAGTTTCTGGAAACAGAACAGGAAGTAAATGCCGTTTCCACTAAAATCATCTGAAAAGTATTTCACCTCTGTCGGTGGCTTGATTTTAATCTAGTGAGACTTCTTTTAGATTTTTGTCCTTTAGAACTAAAATGATAAATACGGATTATACAAGCCACTTAACTTGTCGAAATTTGACAGATTTGATAGAGTAAACCAAGTCAATTACAGCCTTTTACTGATGCAACTACAGGGACACCACATGTCCTCGTTTCTGAGAATAAGAAAAAGTTGCCACTGGCTTTGTATACATCTATGATGTACATACTAATAAAGGCCTTGCATTAATGAAGTCTTGAAATTCTAAATAATATCTAAATAAGGAGCTCCCTATCTTTATTTTCAAATTTGGGATCACTAAGTACTACAGTTATGTAGAAAGCTAAGATAAGAATATGGAAATGAAATCTGTCTCCTAATATTATAAAGATAATTTGTCATTTTGAGTTATAGTTTCTAAAGTAATAAAAAAAATAAAGTAAAACAGAAACAGAAACTCAATTTTCTATCCTTCCTAACTTTCCAACAGAAATTAGAGTATCCAGTAAAGATACAACAATCCAAGAATGGTATAGGATGTTATAAGATCACTAGATGGTGAAAAAGAAGATAACAAAAATGGGTCCCTTGGAACAATGGGAAACAAAATCTACACCTACAGATTGTGATATAGCTAGAAAATAGTTTCCACTATTCTGTCTTTGATATTTTACGTTTGTTTACACAGCAACTTTCCTCTCATAGGAAATGACTCTTTATTAATACTTAAGGGTTTGCAGGTTATAACCCAGCAACAAATAATGCTTGTAAATGTAAAAAAGAATGATACTAAGAGTAACCAAGTGTACTTGTGTTGCTACAGCTAATATTAAGAATGATCTTTGGAAATAGTCAAACAATCTTGATCTTTTTCATACCTTTCTTCTTCTCCAACAAGAGAAATCTTAGTCAAGATATGTAAAACATTAATAAAGGATTTTTATATTTTTTATTGTTCACACTAAAGCAAATACACTTTTCCCCTTTGCAAGCCTGGTTTTGAAAGAGTCAGACCCTCACAATTATTTTATAGGCAAACGTTTATCGCTTTGCCTTAGGTGTTTTCCTGCCTTTGGGCATTGCTCTCTATTATTTTGGCAACTACACAGAAAAACAAGATAAATCCATTATGCTTATGTCGAATTGTTCAAAGTCAAGCTGTCTTCAAAGTTTTCTGTTCCCTTCTACACTTGTAATTGAAGTTTAAATGATAACAAAAACGTGATACTTTAATGTACATTTTCATTGAAATCAGTGAAAGCAAGAGTGTCTGTTATTGCTTTTTAAAATGTTTTCAAGTATTTTCCTTGGCTATTTTCATTATTGTCTTTGTTTCAGCCTCTAATCAGGAACACAGAGTTTCACAAAAAGATCTTCCTAAGGAATAGGAAGTTAGTCAAAAAAATAGGCATATAATTAAAGATTTTCATCACTTAAGAGACTGAATAGCTTAGAAGACATTTTGCTATTACTGGCATGGTTCTTAAACTAAGTGAAATGCATGTAAATGTGACAGTTTTTCCAATGATTATGGCTTATACATTTCTGCTTCAATGAGATGAGTAACTTTACTGTAAATGAAACTTCTGGCAAGATTGGAGGGCATATATAATTTAGGGTAGAAGGGTTAATGTTAGAAGGCCAAGAGAAATTCCATAAATGGCACTGGTTATCACTTATCAGTTAATTATACTTATGGTATATAAGTATATAAACATAAATGTGAATTGAGTGAGAAATGTGTGATTTACACAACTGATTCAATGACAACTAAGACCAGAAAACACTTCCCTGCGTTTATGTAAACTATTATATCTAGTGAAGATTTAAAGAGTTTTAGAATATATATTTTAACATTTATGTCAAAATATTTATTTTTACCTGGTTGTTTCTATTTTTGGCGATTGTGGGGTTTAAAATCTGGGTCTGGACGCTTTCTCTCAACTGTTCAGCTCAAAGCTAGTGCTCTACCACTTGAGGCACTGCCAGTTTTTTATTGGCTCATTGGAGATAAGAGTCTCATGGACTTTCCTGCCTAGGCTGGTTTTGAACCATGATTCTCAGCTCTCCGAATACTTAGTAGCTAGGATTACAAGTATGAACCACTGGCACCTACTTCATAATTATTTTTACAAATTTATGAAGTATGGAGTGGTAATCCCATTCATTTAAATCTTGTGTAATGATCAAGCTTATATCATATCTTACAGCTTCTGTATGAAACATTTCTCTTTAGTGACACTGCTCAAAACCTTATCTTTTGGCTATGATGAAATATCTATTCTTAACTATAATCACTTTTGTTCTTATGGTATACAATTAATATATTAACTTTTAGTCAAGGAAGTCTGCTAATTAAAGTTATATAAAGTATGAATTGTAATGTGAGAGAAATTCATGGTTCCATTACTTGTTTTAGGAAAACAATTATGCCTTTTGTTTTCAAATATATTTCTGTGGGAATGTGTAATATTCATTGATTTAACTGTTAAAATTGATAGTTACATTATATCAAGTTGATTCAAACTTGTATTTGAAAATTGCACACTTAACACAAATATACTTTCACTTTTTTCTACCACATAATTGAAAAAACAGTAAAGCAAATATTGGTGTTAGTGGCTCATGTGTAGAATCCTAGAAACTCAGGAGGCTAAGACCTGAAGATTTTAGTTCAATGTCAGTGTAAACAAAAATGTGAAAATTTGTCTCCAATTATCCAGCAAGAAGGAGAAAGTGAGGATGTGTCTCAAGGAATAGTGTCATCACCTATGAGCAAAAAATACAATGGAGACAATTAAACATTGAGTTCAAGACCTAAAAATGGCATATACACAGAAGACAGCAATAAAAAGTCCTATGAACATCAATAATGAACACAAAATAATAGAAAAGATCATGAGAAATTTTGTGTTAATTCATGAGAGGGAAAAATCAAAGTCTCATTTGTACAATCTCATTGTACTCATTTTTGTTGAAACCTGGCTTTTGGGTAACAAGTGAAAGAGTAGATTGGATTACCTGACATAGCAGACATTGCCTGTGAATATGCACCATCCCACTCTGCAAAAAATTAAACTCGTGGTTGTTAATTTAAATAAAACGTCGTGTTAGACACTGTTTGGTTCACATAGAGGCTTCAGACCAGAGCTTTTGTTTATAACCAAACCTGCTTTACCCACCATCCCTTTCCTTACTTAGCTGGCACCAAGGCAAGTCTTTGAAGGAGACGCAATTACCTTAATCCCTCCCTTTCTCAAGCTACAACTCATTTCACATGCTATCTATGTCTTAGCAATAGTTGTTTTCTTTCTAATCCCCACCAGAAAACTCTTATATTCATGTAAACGCACTATAAATAACCTAGTTAGAAAAGGGATTAAGTGTTTAGCATTGGCTGAGGCTCACATCTGTAGGTTTGCTCCCTAATAAATCTGTGCTACACTATCAGTTTTTTCTCCATGGCCTTTGAGTGTGACAAATGATTGATTTGGTTTGATGTAATCCCATTTAACAGACTTACTTTGATTTGTTGTGCTTCGTGAACTTTGGAAGTTTTGACCTATGCCAACGGGACCTCATGTTTCCACTAATCCTTCCTGTAACATTTTTAAAGGTATCTGGACTTACATTGAGGTCTTTGACCAATTTGGAATCGATTCTGGTGCAGGGATAAGGATCTAACTTCAGTTTTCTGTGTACAGCCAATTCTACCAGAACAAGTTTTTGAAGAGGCTGTATTTCTTCCATCCTGTGTTTCTGGCTCTCTTATCAAAGATTATGTGCCTATAGGAGTGGATTCATTTCTGGCTCTTCAATTCTGTTGTATTGATGGAATTCTGTGCTTTTATTGGAAAGAATGGCATTACCACATTCCTGAGGAAAAAGAAAGACTGGAAAAATGATATTTAGTAAAATAAGACAGATCCAATTAAGTATGTTGCATTGTTTTCCACATTTGTAATAACTAGAATATGTCCATAAATCTACAAGTTAATCCAGTAGGCAGTAAAAGACAAATAATTATACTTGGACATGATTAACTAATTGCACTCTAAGCATTCACATGGTGAAAACAAGGGAAGCTATTCTGAGGAGAGGATCACAATGACTCAATAGCCATGTGTGTATGACCATATTGCCATGAGCTCTAAGATCAATCATCCATGTGAAATACATATATCTGTATATAATTTTAATAGATGTCATAAAAATAGCCGACTTCCCTGTTATCTCAAAGCAAAAGTCTAAGTTTAAAAGATAAAATTGAGGAAAGTTTTCAAAACAAAAACGAAAATACATAGAGTAAAATGTGGGAGAGAAAAGATAAGATGAAAAGTAGAGTAGCTATCTATTGAAGAATTCATAAACAATTTCCAAAATTATACAAGATAGCTGGGGTACAGCTCAGTTGTAGGACTAGACTAATATATACAAAGCCATGTGTTCAATCTCCAAGAAAGCATACTAACTTAATAAATAGTAATAATAAAATAATTACTAGAAATAAATGCTTTCATGTTAAAGAGGCCTGAATCCTAAAACAGTATACAAATCATTGTCAATTCTTGTATTCAATGACATGAAACTACAAGAATAAACAGGAAATAGTTTTCTGTTTTCTTCTCTTTTTTCCTTTGGCACTACTGGTGCTTGAATTGCTAAGGCTCTGACCACTTTAGATTATTTTTCAGATGAGGTCTTACTTTTTGGCCAAGCCTCTCTTGAGCAATAATCTCTTACCTATGTCTTCCACAAATGTGAGATAATAGGGAAATTACACTATAGCTAGCTTTCTTTGTTTTTGTAGTTTCTCACGATTTTTTTGTGTGTCAGAACTGGCCCTGGATGTCAGTGTTCTAACGTTCTGCCTTCTAATTAGCAAGGTACATTTCATTCCAAGTTTGGACTCAGAATATTTTTCAATGTAAATATTCCATATTCACTTCTATTTTCCTATATATCTTTAAATTCTATTGAGGTTAGTATGATTCTTTATGATGTTATAATAAGAACACAGAGAAATCCCTTGAATATTTTTCCAGTTTCTTTAAATATTTATAAGTATGACATGGTAAGTAGGACATTAATATTTCACAAGTACTTTATGCAGACTTCAGTTGTTTTAATTATTTTATGCACATATTAAATCCAATATAATTTTATCAACTCTATATTAATATATCATATTTACAGATACGTTTCTTTACCAAAATTGTGTCTGTCCCATGTTTCCCTTTTATAATTAAACCCACTACTTCTCTTTGTCCCATCCAAAACCTGTATCATCCTGGAAACCAATACATTTTTTTTCTCCGTCTTCTAGATCATGCAATTAATACGCTTTTAAGATTGCCTTCAAATCTATGGTAGATTATTGCCAGTTGTTGTATGAGTTAATATTGTATTGTATTCCTACGAATTGCTTTTGGTTCTGTCATTATAGAATGTAGCAAATTCGTTTTCCATTCACCTGAAGAAACCCTGAACTGATTTCCATTTCTTTGACTAGAGGAAATTATGCTGCTATATACTTCTGTGTTTTGCCCTTTGGGTGAATGTTACATTTTTATTTCCATGAGACAAAGCCTGAAGAGCTCAATTCCTGTGCTATACTGTGGGTGCTTGCATATTTCATATATTAGGAAACTATCAAAATGTTTTCAAAAGTAGTTTTCCATTTGACATTCCTGCCAGCATCGTTTCTCTGTTTCTTGATCACATTTAGAATGTTCATCATTGTATTATGTGAAGTAATTCTCACACATGTTTTATGATGTCATGTTAGTTTCAATGTGCATTCATTTGGTTACTGATGATAATTTTCTTGTGCTTATTTTTCACAAAAGGTATTTTGATGTTTTCTAATTGATTTTTTAACATTAGGTTTTGAGAGTTCTATGTAGACTAGATTTTAGGCATTCTTCAGGTACAGGATTTGTAATTATTTTATCCTTACTATGGGTACCTTTCATTATCATCATCATCATCATCATAATCAACATCATCACTATTAGTATTACTACTATTAATTTTTACATGTATGTATGGTCCTGGTGATTGAACTCAGGGCCCCTGAGATTTGAAGCATTTTGTTAACAATTTATCATTTTAGTCATGCCTCAGTTCTGGCTTTTTTTGCTGATTAAGCAGAGATAAGATTCTCAGGAACTTTATTATGTGGGTTGCCTTCAAATAGCAATACTCAAATCACAGCCTCCAAGTAGCTAAGATGTGATACATGAGCCACCTGCTCCCAAATTCTATTCACTATTTGTATATGAGCTTTTACAGACTAAATTATTTTACAGTTTTACTGAATTCTACTATATCAAGTTTTCCTGTCCTATAATTTTAATGCCATATTTAAGTATGCTTCATCTCCAAAATTGTCAAGACATCTTCCTTTGCTTTATATTTACATCACATTTTTATTTTATATACCACCTTCAAAACCTGCTTTAAGATACTATTTGAATAAATTGTTATATTTAAGTCAACATTCACGTTTTAATTCTCCCCAATACTGTCTAATCTATCACCACTATTAAAGAGAATGTCATTCCACAAGTGTTTGGTTTTACACTTATATTAAATATCCCTTGATAATATGTATGTGGCTCTAATCTGGTGCCCTAGAGACCCATTGGGCAATATAATCTTTCCTCTACAAATATGACAATTTTACACTAACACATTAATATTGGACAGAAAAATGTATTCCAGTTTATATTCCTTTGTCAATGAATCAAGGAGTGTTGGTCAGGTGTTTTAAGAAATTGTCAAGAACTTATAAATAGAATTGTGAAGCTGGGCGCTGATGGCTCATGCTTATAATCCTTGCTGCATAGGAGGCTGACATCTGAGGATTGTGGCTCAAATCCAGCTGGAATGGGAATGTCTGTGAGACTCTTATATCCAATTAACCACGAGAAATCTAGAAGTGGCAAAGTTGCTCAAGTGGTAGAGCACTCACTTTGAGGTGAAGAGCTGAGGGACAATACCCAGGCCCAGATTTTAAGTCCCAAGAATTACCAAAAAATTGGGGGGAGAGGAAGCGCAAGATAATATGCATCATCCAATCCATAAAAATAGTATGTCTCTATTTATTTAGAATTTTGTCTTTATATTCAGCATGTATAATTTTCAATGATGGTGGGTGAACAACACTGAAATACATTTTGACAATGTGTGGAGACAGCACAAAGACATTCACAAAAAACCATTGAAAAATAAAGGTCTATGGGAATGGAGAAAGACAGAAACAGGTTAATCAGGCCCTTGATCAATATGTGAGTGTGCAAAATATTTCAATACGATTTCTTCATAAAATTAATATACACCAAGTAATAAATATCTTCCAAAGGCATTGGTACTCAAGTATGACATAAAGGATAAATACAGATTCTGTGGTGAAATGAAACAATGATAGATGAGAAAATACATAATTATAGTAATTATGTAAACAAACTAAGAAATTTGGTCAACAGTCTGTGGGATCATGGCTCATTAGAATAGAAGGCCATTGGTGTCTAAGATAATACTAAAATGTTAGACTTGAACCTATATTTAAGACTGCTTAATGCTAAAGTCAATAAAGGACATGTTTGGCAAATAATGTAAAATGATAGCTTATGGAAAAATGAAAATAATAATATACATATATGTCTTTACACATGTGAGTATACATCTGTATATAAATTTATGTGTATACATATATAGTTATTTGTATATATACACATATAAGTATGAATATATGCATTGGTATACATAGTATGTATACATATACACTTGTTTAAAGAGACTTGAATCAGAAATATATTAAGAGCATATTAATGCCAATGAAAAACTTAACCATCTGACTAAGTTATCAAAAAGTCCAAATATAGATCTCTGTAATAATATATCAACAACCAAATAACATATGGAAAGATCATAACATACCTAGACATTGCATACATATAGAGATTAGTGGAAATAGAAAACAACAAGATAGCACTGCACAACCACTACGTAGAAATTGGAACCCTTATACATTGGTGTTTAGCACTTATAATGATATAGTCAGTTTGTTAAACATACTGACAATCTTTAAGATATTACACATATAGTTGCTCTATTATCCAGCATTTTGAATCAATTTTATATACAAAATAGATTTCAACACATGCCAAATGAGACACATGTACAAGAATATACATAGCAAAACCTTTTACAATAATATATAATAAAATATTGAAATGCCCACTGAGGACGTTATACAATTATACACATGCATACAAAACAACATGCTCTATCCTTGAGAAAAATTTACATGAACTTACTTGGGAAACACTAATATTACATGGGAGATAAAATAAACTTCATTTTCTAATTAAATTAGCTTTTTAAAATTGGCACATCTGTAGTGGTAGACTATGAAGTAATAGTTTGTCAATAGATGGTAGATTGAAATGATGAGAGGAAGTGACTACTAGTAAATATTGGAGCATTTTGAGAGTGTTGTGATGATAAAATGTTCTAGAACTGAAGGTGATGTTCATAGTCCAACTCTAACTTTCTATGAATCATTGTACTTTATCGAAGAATTACAGATTGCATTTGCATTAACCTTAGGAAAAATTTTAGAGTAGTAGTGGGTGAATCTGAGTGATAATTTAAAAATTAAAATCACAGAATTTTGTAATGCATAAGTTTAGTATGTTGATGAATGAGACTATCAATAAAATATGATCTGTGGCATATCCTCTAAGTGACTATATGTGATATTGCGAGTCAGTGAATATTCTACAAATTATCTAAATTGAGGGATGAGATAGGATTGAGAAGGATGAGGGAAAATGATGATCAAGATGCATTGTACTGGCTGGGAATGTGGCTTACTGATAGACTTAGTAGTAGTGTGAAGCCCTCGGTTTTATTCCTCAGTACTACATAAACAAAAAAATTCTGGAATTGGCACTGTGATACAAGTTGTAGAGTGCTAGCCTGAGGAAAAGAATCTCAAGGACATGGCCAAATGTCAAGACCCTAAGTTCAAGACCGAGGACTGGCCAAAAAAAAAGGAAGCATTGTATTAAGACAGGCACTAGTGGCTCATGCCTGTAATCCTAAATACTCAGGAGGGTGAGGATTGAGGTTTGAAGCCAGCCCAGGCAGGAAAGTCTGTGAGATTCTTATCTCCAGTTAAATCTCAGAAAAATCTGAAAGTGCTACTGTTCCTCCAGTAATAGAGTTCTACTGTTCATCCAAAAGAGCTCAGGGGCAGCGCCCAGGCCCAGAGTTCAAACCTCAGGAGAGAAAAAGGGAAAACAAAATAACTCACTAAAGACTATAAACTGCATGGTCAAACAGCAACCCCCAATCACGTACTTAAAGTTAATTAAAAATATGATTAGAATAAAATACAAGTCATTTCAGGGACAAAATATAGATAGAATTCAAAGGTTGTTTACAGGGGCAAAGTAAATTTTTTGCCTCTTGTTGAAGTACATCTGATATTTTAAAGTAGATTTGCCCTACTATCATATTAATTTAATCAATCATTTCATTAGGGCGATGTTGGTCATATTTTTTCCATTAAATCTTATCCCTTATAATAAATGAGAGCATGCAATGTCAGTCTTCTATTAATGTGAGGCTTTGACTCAATCTTTTAAGAGAATAATAATAGTATTTTCACTCTCCATGAACTCTGATACTTTATATAATTCATTTGTACCTGTTTGTATACCATCCAGTATGTTTAACCCCCACGGTATAATCTCCGCTTTCAATGCATTTGATGTTGGTATAATTTGTGGAGGGGAAGGGCAAAAACAAATCGTTTAGGGATACAGGTGGACTCATTGCAACAATGAGATGTACAAGTCGTTAAGTCGAAAATCGAACTTTACAACTTTGGTGGAGGGGGGAGGATCAGGTAGCGAGAGGTGGGGATTTTATGGGAAGGGATGGGAAGGGGAAACAAAGAGGAGGCAACAATGCTTGATAAGAAATGAACTCGTTATCTTTTCCATATAATTGTAACTCCTCTGTACTCTATTTTCACAATAAAATTAATTAATTAATTAATTAAAAATAATTTTACATTTACAAGGACCTTCTATTTACCACAAATGAAGAAAATCATGCAACCTAGGTTTCTCTGAATGCAGTTAATTTCACTTAATATTATTTTTTCTAAGTGTTTCATTTTCCTTAAGAATGGTGCAATATTATTCTTTCTGATGGATCAATGGAATTTGATTATTTATGTATATGTATATATAGGTGTATATATACATACATACATACATACTTATTAATAGGGATCAATAAAATTATATATATATGTCTTGTATATATATATGTATATATATACATATGTATGTATATGTGTGTGTGTGTGTGTGTGTGTGTGTGTGTGTGTGTGTATGTAGGTTGCCTGATTTCTCTCATTTGTTGTATTAGAATGTGCCTATAATTCTACAAATAAACACACTTGGATGGTAAAAGAGAAAACATTAGACTTGGACAAGATAAATTATATGTGATTCTAAAAATTTATACAGTGAGATCAAAGGAGGATGTCCTTTGGAGAAGATCACAAAGGCTCAATAGCTGTATGAGTATTATCATATAAAATAATATTCAGCAAAATTATCTCCAAGAAATGATAATGAGAGTTTTATTATTTTGCTTTTTCCTCCTGTCTTCTGTTGCTGTTTTGATTTTTGTACATTTGGTCTTATATGTAAGTTGGGAAAGGGCAAGGGGAAACAGAAATGGTGGGGCAAAGGGTGAACAAATGTAGCAGTGCTACTCAATAAACACTACATTGAAAAATGAACTATACAACTTATGGGAGAGGGAGGTTGAAAGGGAAAATATGGGAGAACATGAGAGACTGTTCAAAAGAGTGCCCAATATCGGATTATGTAATTGTAACCCTTCTGTACATCGTCTTTTTTTATTTGAAAATACTGTACAGAAGGGTAACAATTACATGGGCAAGATATGAGTACATTTATTATCAAGCATTGTAGACTCCTCCTTTGTTTCCCCTTCCCATCCTTTCCCATCCTCCCCCCTCACTGAATC
This sequence comes from Dipodomys spectabilis, assembly GCF_019054845.1. Lineage (NCBI taxonomy): Eukaryota > Metazoa > Chordata > Mammalia > Rodentia > Heteromyidae > Dipodomys > Dipodomys spectabilis. Next base: position 858,516 of record NW_024871297.1, on the reverse strand, counting down.
CACCTCCCTCTCTGCTCTCCTCACCAAAGTTGTAAAGTTCGTTTTCGACATAAAGATTTATACATCTCATTGTTGCAATGGGTCCACCTGTATCCCTATTTAAACGATGTGTTTTTCCCTTCCCCTCCACAAATTATATCAACATCAAATAGAGTGAAAGCAGGGGTTATACCGTTGGGGAGGGACATACAAAGCAACTAAGAAATAATCTTATAAATATGTTGGAAAAAATTGCACGAAATAAAAAACATTTTAATACATATCTTAGGGTTCACAAATTAAAAATGGACTTCATAAACAGGCTAGAGTAGGTATACAAATATTAGATAAAATAGGCTTTAAATCAAAATTGGTATGAAAGTAAAAAGAGACAAAAAACGACATTAAATATTGACAAAGAAAACTATCCATCACGGGGATATAACAATTCTAAATATCAATGCCCTGAATCCTAGAGCTCCCAAGTTCATCAGACAAATGTCACTTAACCTAAAAATATGCATACATCCAAACACATTGTTGGTTGCTTGAACACATCATTCTTACCTCTGGATAGGCCGGCCAGGTAAAAACTTAGCAAAAAAATCTTCAGAGCTAAGTAACTGCAATGACAAGCTATTGCTAATAGATATCTAGAGAATATTTCACCTAGCAGCATCACAATATATATCTCTCTCAGCAGCCCTTCAAATGTTCTCCAAAATATATATCTTAGATCACAAGGAAAATCTGTGAAAATTCAAAACTAAAAATGAAATTACTCCTTGTATCCTGTCAGGGAACAGGGACCAAATTAGATATTGACATCAAAAGGCATCACAGAAAATTCTGAAACTCACAGAGATTGAATAACACATTGCTAAATCATCAGTGAGTCATTGAAGAGATATGGAAGGAAGTTCCAAAGTTTATGGAATTCAGTGGAAGTGAACACACAAAATACTACCTCCTCTGGGACACAACAGCACAGGCAATACTCAGAGGAAAATTTCTGGCTTTGAGTATGTGCAGCAATAAATTAGAACAATCTTGAATGAGCACTAATGGTGCAACACTAGGTCCTTGAAAAACAGGAACAAGCCAAACCAAAAACCGGTAGACAGAAATAATACAAATTAGATTAAAGCAATAAATAAATAAATCAGAGTTTCCAAAAAACATATAAGCAATCTCAATTGACTTTTATCTACTAGTAACTCATAAATTCACTCAAAGAATATCAATGTAGCTATTTTCAGAGATAGACTCAACCAGCTCAAACCAATGAACAAAAAATCTTCTAGAATTCTAAGAAGCAATATTCTGTTTGACTTTAAAATTTTTCTCTGTTGTTATTATTAAGGTGATTTGCAGAGGGATTACAATTACATGAGTCAAGTAATGAGTACATTTCCTTTTATGAAATGTCTTTGGTTCCCTCACTTGTTCCTAGTCCCTCCCTCCTGTCCCTATCCATGTGTAAAATAGTTCACTTTCATCAATGTTCAATGAACTCCACTGCTGCAATATTTCACCCTTTTCCCTAAAGTTCTGTGCCCACCCCTCACCTTCCTGAAGATGTACAATGAATATACCAGGCATAAGTTAAAGACAGAATCATCACAAAATATAAAGAACAACAAACACAAAACAAAAAAGGAGACTTCTGTTTCCATGTCTCATAGTTTGTTTGAGTATGTATATCATGTTATATAATTGTTTTTATCATAAAGTCAATTCAGAGTCTAAGGTATGATAACTTATAATGTTGCTTTTTATTCAATAATCCTTTTTATTTTAACATTAAATTTGTAAGTAACACAATTCAAGTCCTAGTGAAATTTGAAGGTTCAGGTTTAAAGTTAAATTTTCAAAATGTCTCATAGTTCCATTTTGGCAATCAAAGTGAAAACCAGGGATGTTTTATCCAAAGAATGTCATTATTTCATGTGTAAAAAAAGTAAAATAAATGTAATATTAATCCAGTGGAAATAAGAAATCAAATACCTTTGCAATGAATCAATTCCAAAGATTCTGAGATCTATTGATAAAATTAATAAAACTGGTAAAGATGGTTTTTAGACATAACTTATTGTATATCTCATTGCTACGATGGGTCCGCCTGTATCCCTATTTAAACAATTTATTTTTTCCCTTCCCTTCCACAAATTATACCAACGGGGAGATGGGAAGGAATGGGAAGGGGAAACAAAGGAAGAGGCAACAATGTTTGATAAGAAATGTACTTATTTCCTTGCCCATGTAATTGTAACCCCACTGTAGGGTATTTTCACAATTAAAAATAATAAATGTATATATATTCATTTATTAATTATATATATATGCTTATATATATATATATATATATATATATATATATATATATATATATATATATATATATATAAAATAAAACCCAGGACTGGGAAAAATATTTTAAGCGAAAAAAATTAATACAACTTGTTTTAAGTAGATTACTTAAGACATGAAGCAAGTGATAATTTTCTTTCTTGGTGGTTGATATAGAAATCAAACCCAAAGATTCCAGAGTTCTGTGTGCTTAATACGTGTCAATTTACACGTATATTTGACTCATCTCAACATTATATGAAGATAACTGAGAACAGGACTAGAATAAAAACCATCACTGAAATGTTTATTTTACGACTGAATGTCTTTTTCTATCTCTTTATTTTACTTGAAAAATCTGGTAATTTATGTAAGTTACATCAACAATAATGAGAAATAAACAGCCCCTAGTTCCTTAAAAGACAATCAATAAGACAAAAAGGAAACAACAAAGAAGAATATTGAACCGCATTTTGCACGTGGTCTTTGTATATTGTGGTGCTTCGTAATTATATATTATGTGCCTATCCCATGAATGTGGGCTCAAATCACTAGGGCTACTGGAAGAAAATTTCAAAATCTAGAGCAGCTAACACAGCTGTGCAGTTATTTGTGTGTTTCATTACAGTAGCAACTGGGCATGAACTGTACAAGGGAAATAATTTTTGTGCTTTTCAGGCAAGAATGTGATGAAAAGAATCCTGCTATGTTCTTAGATGAAATATGAAGACCACACTTTAAAAGCTTAGTAATGATAGGCCTTTTAAAGAACAGTGCCATTTTTAAGGCACTGTAGATAATTCAAGTCCTTCATTCCACCCACAAGCATTGCTGCCATTCACAAATTATTGCCAAAGTAAATTTCCAGTTGATTTTGAAATTTCAAATGGCTTAGGAGTAACATAAACAATAATTCAAGTTGTTGAGAAAATTTAATTTAGAATAATCAAGCAAATCAGATTCAACTCCATAGCATAACCTTTAGGAAAAATGAACTAAGGAATATGGCATGTCCTTTGTAATTTAATATTAGACATTAGGGCAAAATGCCAGAAACAGACTATGCAAGGAAAAAGAAGTTTTTGATAAGATATATAAAAGATTACACAGGGAAAAGTAATTTTACCTACATTTTCTATTATATGATAACATATTTTTGTATGCTAATCAAAGAGACTCAAAATTATTTTTAATTATGATATGAAAAATTCATTGCATTAATTAATTAAATCAGGGAGTAGATGGTACAGGAGCTCGGTGATTCTGTTAAATATTCTCATTATTTTGAATGATCTGGTATTTTTATATGTGTGGAATTATGAATGTATTTTATGTCTGGGCAGGAAAGTTTGATTATTAGATGACTGTCTGATACCCAATATCAGGAACCTAACCTGAGTCAGAGTGGTAAACATGTGTGTGCGTGTGTGTGTGTGTGTGTGTGTGTGTGTGTGTATGTGAGTGTGCCTGGAAGCATGTATTTCAAAGGAAGAATCTTATTTTCCTCAAGGTATATACTTAATTTTATTAGTTATACTACCTTAATGACAGCAGGTAAAATTAATTAACATTTTGGGTCATATGTTTATGTTTTTATGATTGCATGAAAAAACTAAAAAGTTATGTTTGGGGTATGAGTTTTGGGGAAGGTCAGCTGAAAGTATAAACATTTGGAATCTTGAGAAAGCTATCAATGGCAATCATTTCAGTATAGATCAGTTTTAGACAACACTTGCAAGGATATGTAATCCTATATGAAAATGCAACATTTATTGATTTTCCAAAGCTACACTATTCTATAAATTTGTTGAAAAACAAGTTAAAATATGGAAACATAAAAGTAATGTGATTATTTATTGCATACAGTTTAACACTTAAGTTTTGTCAAATCAAAATAACATTTATTTCTACTGTATAGGAAGGAAAACCCTAAATATTACAGTTTGTACCATATTTCACATTGGGAAGCTTTGTCTGTATCAATAAGTTTATTTCTTTTGGTTCTGCTTTCCTATTCATAATTCTGTTCCTCATAGTAGTTTTCTAAGGATTTTTTTCTTTCTCCCAGTTTGGGGCTTGAACATAACTCATGCTCAGTTTGTTAACAACAGTCAGTCTAACATTTGAATCATTCCCCAGTCCAGAAACTTTTGTAGTTAATTGGAGATAGAACCTCATGAACTTTCTTACCTCACTGAAAACCATTATCCCCCAAGTCTCATCTCTTAATCACTAGCATTATAGAGATGAGTCATGGACCCCAAGAGTCAATGACTTTTCATGTCTTATAGATTACAAATGTTTGCTAGTAATTGTAATAATAAACTACCACAGATTGAATAGCATTAACACTGTATATATGTATCCTCTGAGTTGATGGAACTAAACCTCCAAGAACAGAGTTGCTTCTTCTGAGTCCTCTTTCCTTGACATATTCAAGACCTTCTGCCTCTCTTGGAGGAGACTTCAACTTAAATGCTACCTTTGAGATTCTGTTTCCAAATGCAGTCACTTTTTAAGGCATTGGGTTTTTGACCGTAAGAATGATTTCAGTAGGACAGTAATCAACACATAATATATTACTTAATGGATAGGAGAAAATCTTTAATAGGAAATTATTTGGTTTGGGCAAGAAAGTTATGGTTTTTTTTTTTTTAAATAGCAAAATAAGTAAAGATTTCATTAGAGCTTGTAAAATGAGTATGAAGTCTTGACCTTAGACATGCCAAATTTTTACCCTGGCATACTCGTAAATGCCTAGTGTTACTAGAGGATAGAACCCAAAACCCTATATTTGTGAAACAGCATCTCTACTACTGCCATGCCCGCAGATTGTAATTGGATTGCTTATTTTGAGGTAGTATCACTATGCCTGGGCCTGCTTGGACTGTGGTCCTCCTAACACAAGCAAAACACTTTGTACCCAGAAAATGCTTTCTGGAACTTCTTATTTTGTCTCGGCTTGCCTGGAACTGGAATTCTCTAATCTCTGTTTTCTAAGCAGATAATATCACAGGGTTAAGCCACTTTATCCAGTAAAAGTATACAATTTCAAAATATCTTGATATTGCCTATATAATTTTCTCCCTCTTTTGTTTAGTACTCTGAGTTGATAACATTGGCTTTCTTGATATACATGGCTTTGTTTTGATTGGAATCCCATCACAAAAAAAAATCTCCCAAAAGTTTATGTCAAAAATCATGGAAAAGAAGGCTTCCACTTGGAAAAAAATACTGATCCTTAAATTATAATTGGAGTATATTTATAATGTTAGTCAATGCTTTCTGAAGTATGAAAAGAGAACAAAGGCAGAAATGTGAAAGTTGTCAGGTCTCTGTAGAATTTCTGTAGTTGTCACTTCATGTTATCTTTCTTCCTTAAGGCTTGATTTATTAAAATCCTCTGGGGGCTGGGAAGGTGGCTCAGTGGTAGAGTGCTTGCCTTGCATGCCTGAGGCCATGGGTTCGATCCTCAGCACCACATAAGCACAAAGAAAAAAGGCAGAAGTGGCGCTGTGGGTCAACTAGTAGAGTGCTAGCCTTGAGGTGAAGAGCTGAGGGACAGCGCCCAGGCCCAGAGTTCAGGCCCCATGACCGGACTTCCAAAAAATAATATGAAATAAATAAAAATAAAATAAAACCCTCTGGGTGGATATTGGTTGGACTGATTGGTATACTTACCCAGGAAATGAAGCAGATTTTAGAAGGCTAATGGTGTGGTAAATAAAGAAATGATGAGAATGAGCACAGATATTGTCACAGAATGAGCTGACAAGGTTCAATTGCTGAACAGTAAAACAAAGCAGTTTCAAGTCCGATAATCCACATTGGAACATATATAGATAGACACATATTCTTATACATATACACATATACGTGAAAAAGTAAATCTCCAGTAGAATATGGAGAAATTTGGTGTGACATGTATTAAACTATATTAAACTGGTTGCAGGAAAAGTATAGTAAAATATCAATAGTTTAGCATAGATTTTGCATAGATTTGTAAAGGATGAAAATTCTTCCTTCATTTTATACTTTACAAATATCCTTACCATGTTTTAAGTTTTTGTTTATATTGTAATTGGAGCATCTATACAATGCTGAGAATTGGAATTACATAAAATATGCCACATGTCTAGGCCAGCCTGAATAGGAACGTTCATTAGATTCTTATTTCCAATTAACCACCAGGAGAAATGAAGTTCCAGATCAGATTTTATGTAGAGAACTGGCCTTGAACACATAAGCACCATCCAGGCCCTGAGTTTAAGCCCTAGGATCTACAGAAACAAAAACACAAAATACAACACGGAGTTATATATCTTATAATGAAGTACATTTTTATATACTCTACATTGTTAAAAAGATTGGACTTCTGTGTTAACTTTAAATCTACCATAATAAGTGATAATGTCCATTTATTAAGCAGAAACGCTTTTTCAGATTTTCAAGTTGGAAGGTTTCAGTGTATGTTCAGTTGGTTTTATTGCTTTGGGGGGCCGTGACAAGACAATGTCAAGGTAGTATGTCAAAGAGAAATGTTTTTGACCAAGAATGATTAAAAGATAAAAGAAGAAAGTAGATGAGAGTCCATGTTCTCATAGGTTTCACTCTGAAGAACATAATCTCTGGAAGAACTATTCAGGTATTCTCCACACTATGGGAGAAAATGGAAAGTCATTTTTCTTTAACACATAGGATGTTCTGGGGCATTCTAAATTCAAATGGCAACATCGTCACCAATGGTAATAACTTGCGCAGGGTTGGAAGCAACTATATATTGATATAAATTCTAATCAGATCTCAGCAGACTAAATATTTTATGGAATTCCTATTAAAATATTTTCTTGCAGTCTGACTGGGTCTTCATACTACACATGTGTATATCTGTGTGTATGTGTGTATGTGTTTAAACAAACATAAGATAATAATAAATGAATAAACTACTATAGCAATGTAACAAATAAAAGTATTAGTATGGCCTTTTGTTTTTCTTCTCATACCATGAAAGCCTGCCACAATTCCTAATCAGATCTCATCCAAGATTAAAACATTAATGTTGTCCCAAAAGTTCTGTATGCATGTATATCCATGTATATTCACCTCATTTAAGACGGCAATGGTATATGAAAATTTTAAGTGTTCCAATTACATTGACACCAAAGACACAACGTACAATATTTCCTTTAAAAATATCTAGGGCTGGGAAGGTGGCTCAGTGGTAGAGCGTTTGCCTTGCATGCATGAGGCCCTGGGTTCGATTCCTCAGCACCATATAAGCAAAAAGAAAAAAGCCAGAAATGACACTGTGGCTCAAGCGGTAGAGAGCTAGCCTTTAGCTGAAGGGCTGAGGTACAGCGCCCAGGCCCAGAGTTCAGGCCCCACAACTGGTGCCTCTCCAAAAAAAACATGTATATCTAGATTGTAGAACACTTTAGGCAGAAAATTGAAGGAGTATACATTATAGGATTTAATTTAAATATTTAGTAACTGAAATGGATATTCTATATCCACAACTTAGAGCCCTTTTAAAGTACATAATTGCAAACCTCATCTATTACCATCTTCCATGAAAGACAGTCCTTGCTGAAAACAAACCAAACGTGGTAAACCAATTAAAATGTGTGGCATTGTCAAATGCTGTTGTTCTAAAGCATGGAAGTGACAGAGCAATTAATGCCAGCGAACAGCTGGTTCTAAGGAGTATGGAAAGTGACTACTTCGTACTCTAGGTGGAAAAATCCACAATATTTCAGGTTGTGCTTCATTCTAGGCATTTGTGAGATATATTTTGGAAAGCACGATGAATGAAAGCATGTTGTTTTATACAGATTTGCTGGTTGACACACCAGGGAAAGAAAACTTATTGAAATGTTTCAAATGAGAAGACAGACAATAGGGTGGGTAAGATGTGATATGCAGCTTTAAATACAGACTGAAGCAAACCAAAGAATGCAAAATTTTTTTTTCCTTAACAAATGCGTTCTGGATATATTGTGCTATACGCTATAATGATGAAATGATCATTTATTTGGAAAAGTAAGGAAAAATCACTGTCACCTGTTGAATTTCTTTTTAAAGTGTATTTTAAATGACAAGGATGAAGAAATTTAAATTTAAATATGTTAATAAAATATTTTCAAGTATTGCTTCAACTTTTGATTAAAAGTTAAAACAAACTGACAGACTTTAAAAGAAAAAACACTTTCACCTGTTGAATTTCTTTTTAAAGTGTATCTTAAATGGCAACGATGAAGAAATTTAAATGTTAATAAAATATTATCAAGTATTACTTAAATTTTTGATTAAAAGTTAAAACAAACTGACGGACTATTAGTCCATTAAGATTTATAAGTTTCCTGTCATATTTTATTTTCCTTTGTTCCTCTTTTTGGGTGGTAATATTTTTTCAGAAAGGCAATCTAGTCTTAAACATTACTCACAAAATTTATGCTGTCATAGGATCAGAGAATTTATTTTTATTAAATTAAGACAATAGTAAGCTCATTTTATGCAAACACAAAATATAAACACCAATAGCATTTATCACTAAAAAACCATTCATAAAAAATCATGAGAATTTGGGGGAAGATGGAGGAGGAGAAGCTGGAGGCTAAACAAGCTCTCACATAGAAAGCAGTTTTAGTGTCCCAGTGAACAGTCCTAGGCTAGAAAGTCACACCAAGTGTGCCATCACAGTACAGAGAGTTTGACAAGAGAGGGAAAAGCCAGGCAAAATGATAAATCTGAGCACTTGCCAGTAGCTACAACTGCATCGGCATTAGGGACAGCGCTGGTGGCCATAGCCACCATACCTACAGAGAGTAAAGGAAAAAGGCCACAGATGTGGCCCGTGAACGGATTCTACTCAACACCAGCAAGAACAGACAAGGAGTAGAAAGCTTCATCCTGCAGATTGCAGACCAGAGACGACCCAGGAACCAAGACTCTGGCATGAGTAGAACTCTGATGTCCTCACTCCTTCTCAGGGAGCAGAGTAGGGAAGGCCACCCCTTACCCATCACCAGAGATTTACATCAATGCCACTGACAAAGGCCGGGCTAAGCAGGTAGCTCCAACTCAGGCCTTGGAAGAAAACAAGAGTCATTTAGCAGGTCACAGGAAGTAGACATGACCTGCCAGGCTCAGCTCCATCCAGGGGAATGTCACCCCGCCCAGCCAGTGGAAGCTCTGCACTCAGAGGAGTGATTTCCTTCACAGGGTAAACAGACCTCAGTAAACATAAACCCTGAGAATGGGCTACTTGAGTGTTTCAGGAGCTAGCCACTCAGGGAAAAGCTACTGTTTGCTGAAATGCCTCAACCCTACCCAGAATCTAGACTCACAACAGCATCTCCACATTAGAGGAAACAGCCATCTCCCTCTTTTGTGATACTCAAAGCAGATCTCCCTCCCTCTGAAATAGCCTGGGAGAAGGATCACAAAATCCTAGATAAAGCAGAACATTTTTCTGCTTGCCCCAAAAAACTGACTTAAGAAACCAATCAAGCCATAGGAATACCAAACACCACAAGCAGACCAGAGACTCCACCAAAAGACTGGTTACGGACACAGGGGAGATACAGGGTCTTCCCATTTTCCCCCCACTCCCCCCCAAAAAAAATCCCCAAAAATCAAATAACTCTTTTTTGAAAATTTTTTTCAATTTTTATTTTATTTAAAAGCGTTTGATGTTCATTTTTGTTCTCATAATTTTTGTTTTTGGTTTGTATGTGTCCGAGTGTTTTTTAACTTCTTTTGAACTTTTGGTCCTTTTTTATTGCTTTCATTTTTTCTCTCTTTTTTCCTTTTTGTGTGACTTAATCAATGTTCTGCTCATCCTCAGATATACACCTGTGGTCAATTGTTAGACCTTATTCCCCATGTGTACATACTTAATCCTGAAATTTACTACTCAATTCAAAACGTCTTAAGCTTAAGTTCATTAATAGCACTATTATTTCTTTATAACTATTTAATTTTCAAGTAACTAATTTTAATTTTTTTTATTTTTTAAGTTTTCATATTTCCTTTCTGTCCCTTCTCTCATTTCATCCTGTCCTTTTCTCTCAATTTCATTTCTGTAAACTTACATAAGTGTGGGTGTTTCACTTCTTAAATTTAAATTTTTGTTTATCCATTTTTCTTTATTTAAAAAAATATCTCTCCTATCATTATGTCCAATCCATTTCCCTTTCAGAGATTAGAACGTGGTTAAGTTCACTCTTCCTTTACCTCTCCACATCACTCTAATCCTATTTTTCTCCATATTTCTCCCTAAACCTAATAATTTCTCGTGTGCCAAATCCTTTTTGCTGTTCTTAGCCCATTATTCCATGGTTAATGGATGTTGAATAAATTGTATCTATTGAACTAGATTGTATCTGCAGAATTTTGACTGTGCAACTACAGGACTCTGGTCGATGCTTGCCTTAAAATAGTGTTCTAGCACAAAATTGGTTTTACTTTCATTCCAAATGGGCAGAACAAGCCAAAAAAACACAAGAAAAGTTATTGCTCTAGGAAATTTATTTAACACAATCTTAGCAGAGAACTTCCCAAACATACAAAAAGATAGGCCTATTCAGATACATTAGAAACTCAAATAGACCAGATCAGAACAGGAAAATTCCACTATCACATTATAATCTACAGAAGATCAATTCTGACCAAGGAAAGGATCCTTACAACTGTCAAGGAGAAAAGATCAATCACCTATAAAAGGAAACCAATTATAATCGCCTCAGCTTTCTCAGCACACACGAAGCAAGAAGAACCTGGAATGGTGTGTGCCATACTCTAAAGACAAACAACTATCAATTGAGAATATTGAAACCAGTTAAACTCTCGTTCATAACCGGAGGTAAAATAAAAATGGGTCAGAGCAAAGAAAAATTGAAACAATATGTCTCCACCAAACCAAACTTACAAAAGTTACTTAGATAAATCCTACAAATAGAAAACCAACAACACCAAAATAAAGGCCAAGAAACAGCATCCAAGGGAATAAAATTAGAACTCAACTCCAAAAGCCACCAAAGAAAGTCCTGTAACACATGGAGCATGAATAATACACTGTTGAATCACCAGTGAGTCATGGAAGAGATTAGAAAGAAAATTCAAATGTTCATAATATTCAACAAAAATGAACACATATATAACAAGCTACACTGGTACCCAGCAAATACAGTACTCAGAGGCAAATTTATACCTTTGAGTTCCTAAAGCAACAAATTAGAGAAATCTGAAATTAATAATTGAATGAGACATCTGAACCTCCTTGAAAAAGAGCAACAAAATAAACCCCAATAAAGAAGATGGAAAATAATAATCAAAATGAAACCAGAATTAAACGAATCAGAATCCAAAGAAAAAAACATAGAAAGAATCAACAAAACAAAGTTTTGGTTCTTCGAAAAAATTAACAAATTTGACAGATCCTTAGCAAATCTTATCAGAAAAAGAAGAGCACACACCCAAATAAACAAACTCAGAGATGAGAATGGAAATAGCACCACAGAAAAAAAAACAAGATCCAGAATATGATAATGGAATAATTCTCAAAACTTTGTGCTAAAAAGTTTGAGAACCAGGTAGAAATGGACTTTTCCTAGCAATATTGTCATAATGAAACTAAACCAACATGAATTAAACCAACATAGCAGGCACATGTCAAGCATTGAAATATAAACTGCAATAAGAGAAATCAAGTCTTAGAAAAACCCATAACCAGATGGATTTAGAGCACAATTCTACAAGGCATTCAAAGCAGAGCTCACACTAATACTCCTCCAACTCTTCAATGAAATTGAAAGAGAAAGTTCACTACTTAACTCATTCTATGAAGCCATCATAACCCTCACCCCCAAAACAGGCAGGGACTCATCAAAGAAAGAGAACTATAGTCATATTTCTTTGATGAACATTGATGCAAACTTCTAGACAAAATTCTGACCAATCGACTTCAAAAATTCATTCAAAAAAATTATACACCACGATCAAACAGGATTCATTTCAGGGATGCAAAGCTGGTTCAATATACGCAAATGAATTAATATAATTCATTACATCAACAGGAGCAAGGATAAGAACCACATGGTTATCTCAATAGATGCAGAAAAAACATTTGAGAGATACAACACCCCTTTATGATGAAGGTTCTGGAAAAACTAGGAATCCATAGAACATTTCTCAATACAATAAAGGCTGTATATGACAAACCTACAGCCAGCAATATACTTAATGTTGAAAAACTAAAGCCATTTCCTATTAACTCAGTTACGAGACAAGGATGTCCACTCTCTCCACTTCTCTTCAATCTAGTATTAGAATGCCTAGCTACAGCAATATGACAACATGCAAACATAAAGGGGATCCAAATAGGGAAAGAAGAAATAAAACTCTCCCTCTTTGCAGATGACAGGATCTTGTATTTAAAGAATCCCATAGACTCCACTCTCAAATTACTCAAGCTGATTCAAAACTTTGGCAATGTAGCAGGGTAGGAAATTAACCCTCAAAAATCAATGGCTTTTCTGTATGTCAACAAATGAAAAAAGTGTGGCTGAAATTAGGAAAGCAACTCCATTCATAATAGCTCCACAAAAAATAAAATACCTAGGAATTAACAACCAAAGAAGTGAAGGACCTCTATGATGAAAACCTTAAAAACTTGAAAAAGGAAATCAAAACAGAACGTAGAAAGTGGCAAAAACTCCCATGCTCCTGGATTGGAAAGATCAACATCGTGAAAATGGAAATACTTCCCAAGGCTATCTACAAATTCAATGCAATACCTACCAATATTCCAACCTCATTCTTCAATGAAATAGAAGAGGCAATCCAAAAATTCATATGGAACAATAAAAGACCCCGAATATCAAAAACGATCCTCAACAAGAAGAACGGTGCTAGAGGAATGCCAGTACTAAATTTCAAACTCTACTACAAAGCCATAGCAATCAAAAGAGCTTGGTACAGACACAAGAACAGACCTCAGGACCAATGGAATAGAATTGAAAGCCCAGAAATGAACCTACAGACCTATAGCCATCTAATCTTCGATCAGGGAGCTAAAAAAATAGAATGAAAGAAAGACAGCCTCTTCAGTAAATGGTGCTGGCAAAATTGGTTAACTACTTGTAGAAAATTAAAGTTAGATCCTTATATATCACCCCGCACCAGAATCAACTGCAAATAGATCAAAGAACTCGGAGTCAAAGCAGATATTCTGAAAACTTTACAGGATGGAATAGGAGAAACCCTAGGTCTCCTAGGCACAGGCAAAAATATTCTTAATAGAGACCCAGAAACACAACAAATCAAAGAAAGGTTGGACAAATCGGATTGCCTGAAATTGCAGAGCTTCTGCATGGCAAAGGACATAGCTAGCAAGATCAATAGAAAGCCCACGGATTGGGAGAAGATCTACACTAGCAATACAACAGACAAGGGTCTCATATATAAACTATAACTGGAACACAAAAAATTAAATTCCCCAACAACAAATTTTCAAAAACACTACTGCCCAATAAATGAGTGGGCTAAAGACGTACAGAGAAATTTCTCTGAGGAGGAAAGAAGGATCGTCAATAGACACATGAAGAAATGCTCAACCTCTCTAGCCATAAAAGTAATGCAAATCAAAACAACATTGAGATACCGCCTCAACCCAGACTATATAGAATGACTATAATCAAGAACTCTATTAACAAGAGATGCTGGAGCTGATGTGGGCAGAAGGGAACCTCACTGCTTTGTTGGTGGGAGTGTAAACTTGTTCAACCACTTTGGAAAGTAGTATGGAGGATCCTCAAAAGACTCCACATAGATCTCCCCTATAACCCAGCAATCCCACTTTTGGCATTTACCCAAATGTTCACAAACAAGACCACTCTAAAGATACCAGCACGACTATGTTTATTGCAGCTTTATTTACCCTAGCTAAGATATGGAACCAACCCAGATTCCCCTCTGTAAATGAATGGATCAAGAAAATGTGGTATATATACACAATGGAATTCTATGCCTCCATCAGAAAGAATGACATTGCACCATTTGTTAGGAAATGGAAAGACTTGGAAAAAATTATATTGTGAAGTAAGCCAGGCCCAAAGAAACTTAGGTCCCATGTCTTCCCTTATTTGCACTAACTAGTATATATCTGAGTCAAGCAGAAAAGGTCAGAGAAGTTGATGTTAGAGAAATGAACCCTAAGATATGTATTCAAATGTTATTTTTTTCTTTCATGCAATTGTTTCTAACACATTTATAAGATTATTTCTTTGTTGCTTTGTATATCCCTCCCCCAGGGTATAACCTCTGCTTTCACTGTATTTGATGTTCTTACAATTTGTGGAGGGGAAGGGAAAAAAATCGTTTAAATAGGTGTATAGGTGGACCCATTGCAACAATGGGATGTAGAAGTCGTTATGTCGAAAACGAACTTCACAACTTTAGTGGGGGGAGAGGGTTAGGTGAGGGGGAGGGTGGGTTAGGAGAGGGAAACAAAGGAGGAGACTACAATTTTTTATAAGAAATGTACTCATTATATTATCATGCCCATGTAATTGTAACTGCTCTGTACACTATTTTCACAATTAAATAAATATCTTAAAAATTTAAAAGTCACATAAAAAAGAAAGTGTCAAAACTTCCAGTGCTCCTGGATTGTAAGGATCAACATCATGAAAATGGCAATACTTCCCAAGGGTATCTTCAAATTCAATGCCATACCTATCAATATTCCATCCTTATTCTTCAAGGAAATAGAAGAGGCAATCCAAAATTTCATATGGAACAAATAAAGACCCCAAATAGAAAAATGATCCTTAACAGAAAGAAGAGTGCTGGAGGAATATCAATACCAAATTTCAAACTCTACTACAAAGCCATAGTAATCAAAAGAGCTTGGTACAGGCACAAGAACAGATCTCAGGGCCAAAGGAATAGAATTGAAAACGTAGAAATGAACTCACAAACCTATAACTATCTAATCTTCAATAAAGGATCTAAAAAAATAGAATGGAAGAAAGACAGCCTCTTCAGTAAATGGTGCTGTTAAAATTGGTTAATCACTTTTAGAAAACTTAGGCTATATCCTTATATATCACCCTGCATCAGAATCAACTCCAAATGGATCAAAGTCCTGGAGTCATATCAGACATACTTGGTCCCCTTGGCATAGGCCAAAATTTTCTTAATAGAGACCCAAAAACACAGCACCTCCAAGAAAGGTTAGACAAAATGGGATTTCATGAAATTGCAGAGCTTCTACATGGCAATGGATAAAGTTATCAAGATCAATAGAAAACCCACGGATCGGAAGAAGATATTCACTAGCCATAAAACGGACTAGGGACTCATAACTAAAATATACCTGGAACTCAAAAAATTAAATCCTCAAACAACAAATTCTCAAAGAAACAACTGCCCAATAAATAAATGGGCTAAAGATGTAAAGAGAAACTTCTCTGAAGACGAAAGAAAGATAGCCAATAGACACATGAAGAAATGCTCAACCTCCCTAGCAATAAAAGAAATACAAATGAAAACAACATTGAAATACCACCTCACCCCAGTTAAAATAGCTATAAATAAGAACTCTAATAACAACAGAAACTGGAGGGGATGTGGAGAGAAGGGAACCCTATTGTATTGTTGGTGGATGTGTAAACTTGTTCAACCTCTGTGGAAAGTAGGATGGAGGTTCCTCAAAAGGCTCCACATTGCGCTCCGCTATTTCCCAGCAATTTCAGTTTTGGGCACTTACCCAAATGATCACAAACATGACCATACTAAAGCTACCAACACAACTATGTTTATTGCAGCATTATTTACCATAGGTAAAAATGGAACCAACCCAGATACCCCTCAGTAAATGAATGGATCAAGAAAATGTGGTATATATACACAATGGAATTCTATGCCTCCATCAGAAAGAATGATATTGCCCCATTTTTTTAGGAAATTGAAAGACTTGGAAAAAATATTAAGTGAAGTGAGCCAGACCCAAAAAATGTAAGTCTCATGGTTTCCCTTATTTGCAATTACTAGTATATGTCTTGGACAAGCAGAAATGATCAGATAAGTTGATGTTAGGCGAAATGAACCCAAAGAGAAGGACTCAAATGTTTTTTTCATTCTCTTGCTATTGTTTTTAGTATATGTATAAGATGATTTTTTTTTTGCTTTGTATGTCCCTCCCCCATGACATTACCCTTATTTTCACTGTATTTGATGTTGGTATAATTTGTGGAGGGGAAGTGAAAAACAAGTTGTATAAATAGAGATACAGGTGGTCCCATGCAACAATGAGACATAAAACAAGTTATGTCGAAAAATGAACTTTACAACTTTGGTGCCGGGGTTGCTTTGAGGGAAAGATGGGAAGGAATGTAAGGGGAAACAAAGGAGGAGGAAACAATGTTTGATAAGAAATGTAATCATTACCTTGCACATGTAATTGTAACCCCTCTGTATGTATTTTCTCAATAAAAAAATCATGAAATATTAAAGTAAAAACCCATGCCAATTTTTTTTTGGTGTTCGTGGGGCTTGAATTCTGGGCCTGGTCGCAGATTTCAATGAGCTCTTTAGCTCATTGATACCACTTGAGCCACAGTGCCGTTTCTAGTTTTCAAGTGGGTTATTGGAGATAAGAGTCTCACAGACTTTTCTGCCCAGGCTGGCTTTGAACCACTATCCTCGACCTCAGACTCCTGAGTAGTTAGGATTTCAGGCATGAGCCACCAAAGCCCAGATCCTAGTCAATGTTTAAAAAGCAAGCTTATTGAAACTTCTGGCTTTTTCCAATAAACAATCTTACTTTTTATCATTAGTTTATAACTTTGAGTTATTTTTAGATGTAACTGTGAACTTTTTAATAGAATCAAATATAAATTTTACTATTACTCAGTATATCACAAAATCCACTGTAATTGACTTTCCCCAAAGTCAATAATTACATACTATATTACTCACTATTATTACAGTCTATATTACATATAGTGTGAAGCGAAAATAGTTTCGACTATTTCATATAAATTAGTAGATGCTATTTTAGCATTATAAATTCACATCTGTGATTTTAAAAGAAGGAAAGAAGGTTTTAGAGTTAAAATCATTTATAAATGAGTAGTGTGTCCCAATTAAAGCAAAAATTCTGGGTTCATACAGACAAAATTATTTTCTTTCCACTAAAGACTTTGAAGTAATACTATTTGTAATAGTGAGGCAATAAGTGGAAGTATTCAAATCATGTCAAACAATGTCTCTGTTATTCTACTACCCCCTCCACTGACAAGACCTATCCGGTCCCAGATGTCACAAAACTTCAAGTATCTCTCTTAGAAATGTATTTCAAAAAGTTCTAAATCACTGATTCTTTTTGTAGTTTCTGCTATACGAAACAAAATGTAGATACAAAACAATTGAAATAAAATGCACACATATGTTGAAGTCACCACAGCTGGAAAACCAACCAACATAGTATAACTCCGCTAGGAACAAAAACGTGCTGTACCCAGTTATTTTTAAGCACAAAAACCTCAAATACATGTTAACCTTGACTAGAACCATGAAGATAACTGTGTCTCAGAAATACGGTTGTGTTCATTTGTAATTAAATTCATCTAGATGAACCTAATATAGCAAATCACTTGAATGGATCAAATTGTTTAAAAGAAATGTGAATGTAAGTGGAGTAAGATCTGCACATATTTAACAGAATAAAATAACAAAAATCATGACATCTTAAAAAATTCAGAAATGCAATGAATAAGTCTAATAGTATCCATATTGAGACCTAAATCCTAGTGATTTAACAAGAACAAAATATGCAAATAGTAGAATCTGAGCCGTGTACCTGAGTGTACATAATTTTAAACTACTCCAAATTACACTTTGTAGAAGACAGAATGTGGGTTATCTAAAGGAAAACATCAACCCATGATATAACTGACATTAAAAAATCTCATGAAAAGGGCTGGGAAGGTGCCTCAGTGGTAGAGTGCTTGCCTTGCATGCATGAGGCCCTGGTTTCGATTCCTCAGCACCACATAAGCAAAAATAAAGAAGCCGGAAATGGTGCTGTGGCGCAAGTGGTAGAGCACTAACCTTGAGATGAAGAGCTGAGAGACAGCGCCCAGGTCCAGAGTTCAGGCCCCAAGACCGGACCACCACCCCCCCCCCCAAAAAAAAAACTCATGAAAATAGAGTAGTAGTTTCTGGAAAATAATAGTTTAATAAATGGTGGTCAAAAAATCTTTCTACTACTGACAAAATTGCATACATATTTAGTTAGATCCAAAAAAGACCCAAGATACTCACGCTCATTTGAGACTTTGGCAAAGTAGCAGGATACAACTATAACATTATTATGGATGTTGACACTGGCATAGAATTAATTTCCTCTTTGATCTGACAAGTGAATATATGAAAAAACAGAAATTCAACTAAATATCAAGACCTAACTGAACATATAACCAGAAAAGTCATCATGTAAGCCATATTGCAACTGGGATAAAAGAAAAATCAGTCATACTGATTCTGTATTTATTGTAAATGTTGATTTTTTCATAAATTATTTCCTTTAGCTTGCATTTTTAAAACATTGCGTTAGGTGTATATCTTGGTAACTAATTTTGGATTCCTCCTTCAATATGGTTCTGAGTATAATGTCTCACATCAATTCCTAACCCATGAAATGATGTTGATTACAAAACAAATGGTAATAACCACTATTTATAATACACAAAATCTCATAAGCATGAGACCAGTAAGCATTGGTTAATATTTTGGTATCATGGTCTCATGACTGATGAAGCCTATCTGCATGAGCATAATTGTACCTAGATTCCTCAGCCTAAATTTAACAACTGTTAAAAAATGTTTTTATCTTTATCTGTCGCCCATCATAGATTAAACCTGAATATAAATCCTAAGGAAAATGATTGGGTAAGAATTTAGCTTTTTTGTATATAAAGTAAACAAAATGCAGCATAGAGTAACTCTGGTTTAAAGTCAACCTATTTCTCCAAAACATTCTAAGCATTTCCTTACAATGTGTATTATTCTCAAGAAGGGAATGGGTAATGTGAGAAGAGGACTAACCAAGCATTGTCTTCAAATATACATAATTTGGATTTACCGCTTTATTTTGCTATAAACATTTTTGATAAAAAACAGTTTGAATAATTGATTTCCAGATCAAGTATAATATATCCTAGTTGCATATACCAAAGTACATTCAGAAAATGGTATATAGCAATTAAGTAAAGAAAGTCCGGGCAGAAAAAAACACATCTCTATACTAAGTGTCCCCCAATTCTTCGATATTTCATTCTGCCTCCATTTAATGAATGTGATGGTTTAAATGCTTTATAAAGTATTAATTAAAATCGATCAGTGTCCTAGAATACAATTGTGTATAATTTTATCCTAGAATCATGCAAGAACTGCCCATTCAATCATGACATACATCACCCTCCATTGGTATTCATATGGATAGGAATGAGTTTCTTAGGATCTCCTGTCATTTGAAAGTGGCAGGACCAGGATTCCAAGTGTGGGCTCTAGCTCCCACTACTTAAACCTGAGGATAGGGAAATCCCGGGTGTGTCCAAGAACATTAGCAAAACCAATGATGAGGCAGGCACCAGTGGCTCCTCCTTGATACTTACAAGGCTGTGATAGGAGGATCATGGTCAAAGTCACTCTAAGACAGAAAGTCTTGAGACCCCTGTCCAACTTCAATGCCAACAAAGCCAGAAGTAGAGTCCTGTAGCTCCAGTGGTAGAGGGCTAGCCTTGAGCAAAAGCAGCTCAGGGACTGTGCCAGATCCTGAGTTCAAGGCCCGAGACTGGCAACAAACGGACATACACAACAATCTGTGCAGCCATCCGGCTCAAGCAGGTCACCCACTTGTCCCCAACTGAATTGGACAGAGTTCCCTGGGAAAGGGGCTGGGGGAGCCACTGTCATCTTAACTCTGCCTATTCTGCCTGCATCACAGGATTCTGGCCACACCCCCATTATTTCATGATTCTTTCTGATCAATGGGATACAAGAATTGTGACTACGCTCACATTCCATGTTGCCTGGTAGATGGACAATGCTCTGTTAACACACTGAGGCTGAGATCCACAGAGGGAAATCATACCACAGGAGCGGTGGGCCAGCTGCAGGCACCTGGCCCACCTCGCAGCTCAGTGCCAGACTGAGCTGGAGCTACAGTCCCCCGCCCCATGAGCTGCCACCACAGAATTCATGGGGATGGGAAGCGGGACACATGGGCGTCCAAGAAGAAAATCTGCTTCCGCTACAACTTGCCTGATGAGGTGGACTTCCAGAATCTAGCAGGTGAGCTCCACCATCGATGCAGCCAGCTGTCAGCACACATCCAAACTACTTAGTGCCTCGTGGCATGTAAAGAGCAGATGTTGGCCCTGAATGAGCTCTTTTGGGAGAAAACTGAGTGTGTGTGCTGGCTGTCCCAGGAGAAGATGGAGAAGAGGAGAGTGCTGCAGGAGCTGCTGTCAAGCCTCACAGAGGAAGGCATGGACAGCAGGCTCCAGCTGCCAGCACAGGCTGAGTCCCCCACCACCAATGCGGCTTCAGATGCATCAGGGCCTGTGGTGGGTGAAATGAGGGAGGTGCAGAAAGGTTTTGAAGACTTGCAACTTGAAGACAGCGTGGCAACTGCCAGAAGATAGGTCAGGGTTCTCTTCACCTTAGAGGACTCTCCCAAGGAGCAAGTCCTGCTGCAGATGCCCCAGATACAGATCTGCCCATAGCTCAGGCCAGGAGCGCTACCTCCCTTTCTTCTGTAGACTGATGCAGATAATGACTCTCCATGTGACATACTGACTCTCAAAAGCATTAGCAGCCACCAGAAGTAGGTGGTCAGGTGGCCTTCTCTCAGGCCTCCATCTGCTGGGTGATGGGAAGTTTAAATTGTGGGTCGGGTAGGGCTGAGGCTGCGAGGAGGTGGCCCAAGCTCAAGGTACATCTAATGGCCCATTGGTGGCCAGGAAAGAGACCCATGTTATGCGTATCACAAAGAATAAATTGTTTTCAAAGGGGAAAAAAGTCTCCAACAAAGATTTGTTCTTCCAGTCCTGGGGCTTGAACTAAGGGCCTGGCCACTGTCCCTGAGCTCTTTTTGATCAAGGCTGGCGCTCGACCAGTTGAGTCCCACTTCCCCTTCCAGCTTTTTCTGTATGGAATCAAGGCCAGGGCTTCAGTCATGCTAGGCGACCATTCTACCACTGAGCCACATTCTTAGCTAGGATGATTCACCCCTCCCAAACCCATATGGCCATTCCTCAGATAAATAGGAAGTAGGGGCTAGGATGAATATGAAGCACTTCTGGTTCACACCAAAATACTTCCCCGCTCCCTATTCCCACACCCTTAGTTGAAGTTTCTCTTCTACCATTGAGGGATGAGGGAGGGAGAGGGGAGTCCCAAGAGAGGAGTATCAACAACAGTAGCCCCCTGAGCCCCACATCCTCCCACACACAAGGGGTCCTCAAGATTCCAATCTTACCTGACTCAATGTGGAGTCTACACTGTCTTCCCACCACTGCAAGGCTCAGGATGAAATAAAAGTCAACCCTGGGTTCAGCCCACACCCAGGTTGGAAGCTTCTAATCCCAGACCTACTTCCACCTCTGACTGCCCCTAGTTAGGCCAGACCCACCACTCACCACTATGTTGGCGGTGATGACCTCATGGAAGGATTCCAGGAAGAAGGTGTATGGAAAAGAACAGAAGCAGCAGGGTGAGCATGGCAGAAGGAGGTGGGGTGATTGCTCTGGGATCTTCCTCCTTGGAGCCCTCCCTTCCATCCAGAGCCATGCTGACCCAAAACATGGACAAGGCCGGGGGGTGAGACAAGATGGACCAGCATGGGACTAAAGGAGGCACTGCTTTGTCATGGAGAACTTGAAAATTCCAATTATATTTGGCCAATGCCAATCCCAAAGCCAAAATGCAAAGCCACTCTTTGTTGTCGTTGGCCATGAACACTGTCCCTGAGCTCTTATTCTCGAGGCTGGCACTTTACCACTTGAGCCACAGGACCACTTTTGTTTTCTGACAGTTCATTGAGGATAAGAGTCTCACACACTTTCTGTCCAGGCTGGCATGCCACTGTGATCGTCCAAATCTCAGCTTCCTGAGCAGCTAAGATGCCAGGTATGAGCCACCAGTGCCCAGTATGCGATGACTTTTGAACACATCTTGGAGATTTTGTAAAGGAGCCCCAAAGGACCTGGATAGACCATGACCCAATCAAGTAGCTGGGATCGGAGAAGGATGACTTTCTACCCATTCTGTTCCCCAAAATTAAAGATGCCAGGTAGTGGTGTATGCATCAGACACCTAGGCCAGCAGCCACCAGTCTTAGAGGGGAAAAAGTAGAGAATACCCAAAGTTTGCGGTGTAGAAATCTCTGAATTTGCATGCATGTGGTCTGTGTGTGTGTGTGTGTGTGTGTGTGTGTGTGTGTGTGTGTGTGTGTGTGTGTGTGTGTGAACTGAGGGCCTAGGCTCTATCCATGAGTTTTCTTGCTCAAGGCTACTGCTCTGCCACTTGAGCCACAGCCCCACTTACTTTTTGATTGTTAATTGTAGGCAAGTGTCTCAAGGATTTTCCTGTCCAGGGTGACTTGAAAGTATGATGGAGACCCCAGGGAAGCAAGAGTAAACACAACTCGCAGGTACAATCCCTATTGTTGGCCACTCCTGCCCCCTGGTGGCTCGATGCAGGATATGCGGCCCCATGCCATTGTCCTCCAAAGCTCAATTTTAAGAAGTGACCAGTGCCAAGCTGACTTTTGTTCACCCTGAGTGCTGATGCCAGAGCAGGTCTGTTCCACCCTAGGCCAAGATAGCTCCAGGAAGCCCAGCTTCCCAGGGGCACAAGGAAGAGAGAAGTCAGCTCCAGGCTGAGCTAAGAGCCTTTGCCCACAGACACCACAACTTGGCCTTCCTTATCACCATAAGACCTGCCAAAGAACAACCAAAAAAAAACAAAATTGGAGCTGTGCCTCCAAGTGGTAGAGCTCTAGCATTGAACCAAAGAGCTCAGGGATAGGCCCCCCAAGCTTTGAGTTCAAGACCCCCAGCTGACCCTACTCCATAAAACACAGGTTGGCTAAATGTGAACTAGTAGAGTTTGTGAAGTGTTTCTGAAGAATGGGGATACTGAAGAAAGCACCCTAATTCTAATGAAAGCTGAACCCGTGGCATACAGCTATATGCTGAGTCCTTCAAAGGGCACTATTTGCTTGGTCTTTCCCACATGGGGGTTTTGTGCTGAGTCCTCAAAAAGGTGCTGTTTGCTGAGTCATCCCTCAGGGTGCTATGTGCTGAGTCCCTGAGAAGAGTGGGCAGTGCTGAGTTTTTCAAAGGGTGCTCTGTGCTGAGTCCATTACATAACGTACTGTATGCTGAGTCCTTGAGAAGGTGTGGTGTGCTAATTAATCCAAAAGGGTCCTGCTATGTGCTGAGCCCTTGAGAAGAGAGGGATGAGGTGAGTTTTTGAGTGCTGTGTGCTAAGTCCTTTACACAGGGTGCTCAGTATTGTCCTTCAAATGGAGCTGTGTGCTGAGTGCTTCCACAGTGTGGTATGTGCTGAGTCCTGCCATAGTGTGGTATGTGCTGAAACCTTCAAAATTCTTCTATGTGCTGAGTTCTTCGAAGGGTGCTATGCAATGAGTGATTTACAAAAGGTGCTTTGTACTCAGCCTTTCAAAGGGCTGTGTGTGGATTCTTAACACAGAGGATGCTATGTAATGAGCCCCTGGGAAAGTGTGCTATGTGCTGAGTTTTTCAAAGCATGAAATATGCTGAATCCTTTATACTGCAAGCTATGGACTCCCTCCTTCAAAGGTTGCTATGTGCTGAGTACTCTACACAGGGTACTATATGCTGAGTCCTTCAAAGGGAGCTGTGTGCTGAGTCCTTTACACAGGGTGCTTTGTGCTGCTTTTGGAAGTGTGCTATGTGTCATCCCAAAGAGTGCTATGTTCTGAGTCCTTGAGAGGTAGTTATCCCCAACAATCACACACACACACACACACACACACACACACACACACACACACACACACACACGGGTCACCATGCACCTTCTTAGTGTGTGGAGTGAAGGGGGATGGAGGAGAGTCTCCTCCAGGGGTGGAGCTGAGGGGAGATTCGATCCCTGGGGTGGGTACTGGGGTTGAGGGAGAATGCTGAGCTGAGGTGATGCTGCAATTGCTATGGCCTGGAAGTCTTAGAGCCCAGTCAGGGCTGTGATTGCAGCTAGGGGTAGCGGGCATGGCCAAGTGGAGGAGGGGCGGGGCCCTGGGGTGCACTGTGGTGGCAGCGATAGGGGGGAGCAGGCAGGCCTGTGTGGTGGCCCAGGAGTAGAGTGGGAGAAGAGAGAGAAAGAGCAGAGAGAAGAGCAAGCACAAGCACAAGGGGAAGCCGTTCCAGCGGCTGGAGGCTGCTGCAATCAAAGCACAGTCCTGAACAGGAGCACAGAGCACCTGGAGCCAGCAAAGCAGCCATATCACTGCGGGCAGCCCCACGGGGGCACGGCGGACATCGCTGCCCTGAATTTGAAGTCCTGGCACGGGAAGCACGGCGGTGGCTTCGGTGGTGGTGGCAGTGGAAGCAGCCAGCTGAGGCGGGGGTGGTGGTGGTGAGGGCAGCTGAGGCAGGGGTGGCAGCAAGCACAGCCCCCTACAGATGCCCCTGCTCCCTCCCAGCAGCGCCAAGTTTCAAATATGGGTCTGCCTGCTCTGATCCGCGGCCCCTTCCACAGTCGCCCAGCAGAGATGGTGGATCCCTGCCAGGCATGAGGCCCTGACCCGGTCCCTGCCCCTGGTCCTTGCACTCCGGGCTTGGGTGCACCCAGAGCCATTGCCTACAGCTTCTCCCAACAGCATGCGTGAGTGGCCACCCCATGGGACCACACCTGGCGACTCGTGCACCCAGCAAATTCCCTTCCCCCCTCCCCCCTCCCCCACAGACCCGGACCCCCACCTCCTGCTTCCTCTCTCTCATCTTGCCGGCACCTCCTCTGCACTCCACAGTCCACCCTGGCTCTGCCACAAATGCGCACTAGGAGAGGGGGGTGGGTGTCACCCAAGGATCCCACCCCCATTCCTAGCGGCCAGTGTCCCAGGAAAAGTTCAGATGCAGGGATTGGTGAGAAGGGGTCACCACAGAACCCCTGGCCTAGAGCAGTGGAAGCCACATCTGTACTTTTCCTATCCCTGGTGGGATTTAGTCAGATGTGGCTTTAGTCAGATGTGGGGAGGAGCACCTCCACACCTGCCTTCTCGGGTCTTTTCCTTTTTGCTGGGGGTGGGGGGTGTTGGATGCAGGAGATAGGCCCCCCCTTGCTGTGTGAGCCCTTGTCTTCTGTGCTAGGTCACCCTTTCATCTGAGGAGGGTCCCAGAAGACCCCACTAGGGAGGTGAGGACACTGGGGGTCAGAAGGTGACTATCTGGGAGGAACACATCCCCTCTGACTCACATACACCTGTCCTGTCCCCCCCACCCCTGCTGTCAGCAGTACTCACAGGGTGACCACATTTCCAAGCTCTGCCAGCTTCTGCTGGTGCTCCTGGTCCTTCTGGTCTCCTAGTCCTCCCCAAGAATCCACTAATTAGCCCAGAAGCATCTAGGCTGGAAGTAGGGAGTCCATCCATGTATGTAGCCTTTAGGACCCCATCAAATTCCCCAACAATGCTCCCACCCCAAGTCAGACACCTCTCTGGAGGCACCAGGACCACCCGATTTGTTTTCTGTCTGGGCTCTGAGGAGTCACCTGTCTCGGGATTCCTTCACCCAGTGTCCGGGCCTAGAGTTTTGGTGAATGGGGAGTCAAGGCTGGTTGTTCCCAATGGAAGGGTCTGGCCCTGGGTAAAGGGAGAGGCAGGGTGGTTCTGCATTATTAGAGCGGTGTTCCCCTTGGGTGGGAGCCCCTGATTCTGACAAGGGAACTGCCATGCTCAAGCTAGTACATTGCCCAGATGAGAAACCAACAAACTCAGGAGAGGCACTGCTCTGAGAGTCTGTGTGTGTGTGTGTGTGTGTGTGTGTGTGTGTGTGTGTGTGTGCGTGTGTGTGTGTGTGTGTATGAGAGAGAGAGAGAGAGAGGGAGGGAGGGAGGAAGGGAGATATCGATCATCTTTCTCCTCATACAGCCTGACTGTGCTCAGGTCAGTGATCACTTGGCAAATTGCAGGTGCTGCATGGTGAGTCTTGTGTGACCGGTTTAGATTTGTGTGTGTGTGTGTGTGTGTGTGTGTGTGTGTGTGTGTCTGTGTGTGTGTTGGGAGATTAGGAGATGAGAAAAATGAAAATATATTTAAGTCACCATGTCTAAAAAGAGCAAAAGCAGTTTATTTGTGTGTATGTGTGTATTTGTTGTTCTTTTTTCATAAGGCCCAGTATGAGCCCAGCCACAATATTTGTTTTCTCCTTCAGCATTTCATGGCTCCTTTGGGGAAGGTTTCAGTATATGTTCCTTTCCACCTCTTTCCACCTCCCTCTTCCCCTTTCTTGCAGCCCACAGTAGCTGCTGGACCTGCATGGGACTCCCTAGGAGGCCTGTGTGAACCACATAACAGAGTGGACACCTGTCCTTCTGTCTTCAGCCAGAAGCCTCGTGAGGTCAGTGTGACCACAGCCACACTCTCCAGCCAGACACTCTGCTCTCATGTGTATAGTTGTAGTTAATTCAAGGGTTGGGAATGTGTCTGCCAAACATAATTAAGGAACGAGATGGGTGGGAGTAGGGCAGGGGCTGTGAAGCTAGGAGTGTCTGGGGAGTGGCGAATGGTGTAACATGGCAGATGGTTCACCACAACCGAGGATGAAAGGAGAACCTTACCCAGAACATTGACGGTGTCTGTGGGCAGCTGGGCAGGGGGTTCTGGACCCCCACTGTGGTGTGGATTCCCTCCTGGGGCAGTGCATCTATGTGTAGTCCTCCCTGGAGTCCTGCAGTCTCCAATCTGTGTCCCACCTGGGCCGTTTCCAGCTGAACCGTGGTATTCAAGTTTCCCCTCCTGGAGCCTGCTCGGTATCATACCGTGGCAGTTAGCTAGGGCTCTCTGAATGCCAGTTTCTGTAACCTGCTGTAGGCTGCCTGGAAGGAAAAGGGGACCACTGACTTTGGAACCCTTTAAGTTTGATTGGGACAAGTGAAATGTCACCTTTTCCAGGTGTTTTTTCTTGAAACTGGCAATTTCCACTAATGCCTGGTTTCATGGGTCAAATTAGATGAACCATTTCAGCAGATAAACAGTGACGTTCAAAGTGGCACAGGCAGAGTTCCCAAGCCAGATGGTCTCATGCTATGAATGCCATGCCTTGACTGCCTTTCTCTGGCAGCTGCTGATTCTTCTACTGTTCTCTCTAGGGTGACTACCACAGTCAAGAATGTCATGGGGAGCAGAGAGTGACCTCACTATCCCCAGCCTGCCAGCTGTGATCAGAGATGATTTTCAGCACCTGCAGTGGACTCTGGGAGATTTAGAGACTCAGGATGTCTCAAGAATCTTTTCTCTGTAACATGAAACTTGGGGGCCAGATATAGTGGACCATCCTGTCTGCCCCCACAGAGAGGAAAGGAGACCACTTGAGCCAGAGGTTCAGCTCAAGGCAACCTCATTCACACTTGAGGGGGAATTGAGTGCCACAGAGTTGGTCAGCCACTGGACAGAGATCTTTGAGAAGATAGGCATCCCAGTGGCCCCAGAATCCAGCGAGCACATCGTGGCTCACATCCTGGGAGCCAAAACAGTTAAGTTCAGTGGCACCAGGAGGGTGGGCAGAGGGACAAGGGAGAACTGTGGGAGAGCTACATCAGGTTTTGCGCCCCCCCCCCGCCCCAGAATGCTTACATGAATTGAATGGGATTTTTCTGTAATATTGTCATAGACAGATGCTCATTTAGTTATCCAACAATGAGTTACAGTGTGAGCCATGCTCGAGGGGTTGGCGAGGGGTCATAGATGATGAAAGGTCCCAGAGCTGGTTCCACAGCACATGAAGAAACCTTGGTTTGAACTGGATGCTGGTGCTTCATGCCTGTCATCCTAGCTACTTAGGAGGCTGAAATGGGAGGATCAAGGCTTAAGGCCCAGGCAGGAAAGCCTATAAGACTCTTATCTCCAACTAACAACCAAAAAGAAAATGCCAGAAATGGATGTGTACCTCCAGCTGTAGAGTAAAAAGGCTCAGGGACAGCACCCAGACTCCAAATTCAAGGCTAGGAGTGAGACAAAGTGGGGAAATAGAGAGAGAGGAGGGAAGATAAAGGGAAAAAAAGTGGAAAGGAAGGAAGAAGGGAGCATGCAAGCCTTGGTTTGGAGTCCCTGGATCAAGGGTGCCAATCACTCACAATCTCTGTGGGTAACATTTCAGAGCCTAAACCCAGTATGTAGGATTAAGCCACTGACCCTTCAGCAACTTCATGACATCCAGGAGTTGTGTGGTTACCAACTGCACGGGGAAGCAGCCTCAGGAAGGACCTAGGGCTCAAGGTGGGTCACCAGGTTTCAATTATCCGGGCCCCAGCAAGTTTATTTCTTGGTCAGATAATAAGAAATTGTCTAAGGGCTAGGGAGATGTTTGGGTGAGGGAAGAGGTAGAACGATCCCAGGTCAGGTGTGTCAGGACATTGGAGCCATGATCTCTCCTGACAACATAGACCACCAGTTATAGTCTTTGACCCAGCCACACTTCTATTAAGAGTCCTGGAACCTTGGGTTCACCATTGACTGCCTGGCTGTTGTCCACTGCAGGATGCCTGTGCAGTACATCCTTGGGGACTGGAACTTTTGATGGCTTAATCAGAAAATGACACCCCCTGTGTTCATTCCTCCACCAGAGACAGAGATAAGTGGGCCACTGGCACAGGACAGCCAGGGAATGAGGACAGGAGTTGGGTCCCAAGTTACTTCGAGACTTCCTCTAGGGGGCACGAGGACCACGTGACTGCCATTCTCAGAGGCAGAGGTGGGTCTCTTTGCTGGCTCAACCTTTAGTCTACAGGGCAGATCTGGGATTCAGAGAGGGCTGACTGAAGGTGGGGCAGGCTTGGGTAGAGGCTGGTGGAAAACAAGAGGCACTTCGCTCTGAGCAGGGTTGTTTCTTTGAGGATACTCGCAACCTAGGAACATTTCTGGGATGGACCAGCACTTTTCTCCTTCCAGAGAGAGAGGGACCTAGAGCCCCTCCAGTTGGAGTCCCTTGGCCGAGAAATCCTTTCATATTCACATCCTGTGGTTGAATACCTAGAACTCACCTTGCTGCCCAGTGTCATGGCAGGACAGTGAGAGATCCTGAGTCTTTGATAAGGTCAGGGGATCCTCAGTATGAGAGTGTACTTGAACATCCTAACGGTGCATGGTCAGTCCCATCTAAGACTCCCATGATGTAGGACATAGAATCTAGAGAATCAGAGCCGGATGGGGTCTGTTCTGGGAGTCTTGAGTATTATGTGTGAACTTTGAGCTCACCACCTGAAAACTGGAAGTGGTGCTGTGGCTCAAGTAGTAGAGTGCTGTGGCTCAAGTAGTAGAGTCCTTGCCTTGAGCTGAAGAGCTCAGGGACAGGACACAGGCCCAGAATTCAAGCCTCACAACTAAAAATAAGAAAGAAAGCAAAACATCTTTGCCTGCAAAGGATGGTGGAGGTGTGTGTGTGGGAGATGCTGTGGTTGGGAGACCAGGTGCTGGCTTCACTGTACAGACATTTTTAAGAACTCCCCATTTGCCCCAGTTTGAAGCCAGAGCTTCAAGAGGACTTGGTCTGTGGCAAGCAGGGAGTGGGCAAATGGGTGCATGGGTGGGATTATTGTGTCTGTATTCTCTCCATTGAAGGATGGATTTGGATGCTGGGTGACAAAGTCTGAAGTGAAGGGTTGCAAGAAATTTGTGGCCTAGCCGGGCGCTGGTGGCTCACGCCTGTAATCCTAGCTACTCAGGAGGCTGAGATCTGAGGATCGCGGTTCAAAGCCAGCCCGGGCAGGAGAGACAGTGAGACTCCTATCTCCAATAAACCACCAGAAAACCGGAAGTGGTGCTGTAGCTCAAGTGGTAGAGCGCTCGCCTTGAGCTGAAGAGCTGAAGGACAACACCCAGGCCCAGAGTTCAAGCCCCATGACCGACAAAAAAAAAAAAAAAGAAATTTGTGGCCTGACAAGGTGAACCCGGAAGCTGCTGGTGGCTCACAAGTGTCATCCTAGCTACTCAGAAGGCTGAGATATGAAGACCATGATTCCAAGCCAGCTTGGACAGAAAAATCTGTGAGACTTGATGTCCAATGGACCACCAGAGAACAGGATTTGGCGCTGTGGCTCAAGTGGGATATTGCTCACCTTCAGCTGAAGAGCTGAGGGACAGCGCCTTGGCCCAGAGTTCAAACCCCATGACCAACTACAAAAAAAGATGGGGCTTAGTTTTCCGCATAGCATTGTGTACAGTAGGAACTTCCATGTTGGACTATGAGACATTCCAAATATGTGAGAGGCTTACTGGTTTTTCTATAGTGGGTCTGATGTCGGTAGTGCTACCTTCTTGAGGGTAGGATGTGATCCTAATGGAGACAGTTCATGGTTCTGTTCTCAGGGAACACTGAAGCCTTGGGATGTCCGTGTGTGTGTGTGTGTGTGTGTGTGTGTGTGTGTGTGTGTGTGTGTGTGTCTATGTCTGTGTCTGTGTGTGTTTGGAGTTAGAAGACCTGGGCCTTGAACTCAGGATCTAGATGCTGTTCCTGAGCTTCTGTGCTCAAAGCTATTGCTCTGACACTTGAGCCACAGCTCCACCTCTGGCTTTTTGGTGCTTCACTGTAGATAAGAGCCTCACAGTCTTTCCAGAATGGGCTGGCTTTGAACCATGATCTTCAAACCTCAGCCTCCTGAGTAGCAATGAAGACAAACATGAACCACCCCTGCAGGCTGTGTGTGTGTGTGTATGTGTGTGTGTGTGTGTATGTGAGTGTAGAAGTGGTCTGTAACAAGGAGCGCTGGACCCTTTGGTAACTCCTGCGTGCTTTCTTTCGGGGGTACATGGACATTGTGGCTGAGGTCTGGGGACCTGGAAGGGTGAGATGCTTGATGGGGTCTCAACATTGTTAAATTATAAGACCAAGGAATCTGTGTGCCCTGAAACTGTCTACTCCCTTAGGCATGGTTGGTGGCAGACGGAGCTTGGGAGGACCTGGGAGTGGGGCCCGCAGGGGGTGGCTCCCCAGGGGGACAAAGAGCATGGCCAGCACTTAGTAAGGATGAGAGCCTTGTTAATTTGTAGCGCACTCTCATGGTTCAGACTTTGGGTCTTATCATGATGTCTGATGGATGAGGCCAACCTTATTTTAAATGTTGACCTGTGATCTTCAGATCTCAGCCTCCTGACTAGCTAGGATTATTGGCATGAGCCTCTGGCACCGGGGCCTCTGATTTTTTTTGATATATTAGGGTTTGAATTCAAGGCTTTAGACTTGCCAGTCAGGTCTTCTAACATGTGAGCCAAGACTTTCTGTCTTGGGCATTTCCGAGATAGAGTCTCAATATATGCTCAAGCTGGTCTGGATCGGGAATCCCCACTGCTACCTTTCTGGCCAGACCCTGGTTATAAAAAAATGAATTCACACTATGTCTATATAGCTTTGCTGAGGTGTCGTTTCAGGGAGTGGGGGCGGTGTGAAGAGGAAAGACCCCAGAACTGACACCTCCTGGGGGACATTTGTCCTTGTGACAGAGCCAAGTCATTGCTGTGTATGATGAGGAAGCCGCCATCAGACTGATCTGGAACAATGCTGAAAGGTATGTAGGCTGTTGAAGTATCAAACCCACCCATGTCTGCTTCCCACTCACAACAAGGGGGTGCAGTGCAGGTGGTCCAGCACTGGCCCTAGGGGATTATAAATGGATGGTGGTTGTCAGGTGCCTGTGGTTCACGCACATCATCCTGGCTATTGGGGAGGCTGAGGTCTGATGGACGTGACTCAAAGCCAGCCCGGGCAGGAAAGTCTGTGAGATTCTTATCTCCCATAAACCAACAATCACCTGCCCACACACACAAAAAAAAGCCAGATGTGGTGCTGTGGCTCAAGTGGTAGAGCCTCAGCCTTGAGTAAAAGAAGCTCAGGGATGACACTCAGGCCCTGAATCCAAGCCCTAGGACTCACAAAAAAATAATGAAATAAATGAATAGTGGGCATCTGTTATCTTACTACCAAAAAGGATGGATTCAGTCTTCTCTCTGGTACTTGTATCCAAAGATAATGGGCTTCTCTTGATGTTCCTGTAAACTTCTCCTTCTCTCCATTTTCTTTCCAGGCTTCAGTTGCAGGATAGAATTCAGATCATTCCACTCAATGTGACCTTATGTACCCTCCCCTCTCCGCCTTCTTTGTGGTGGGGATCCTGGAAGTACTCACCACTGGGAGGATAAGACACTGGAGAGATAGGGTAGGTATCCCCGAAACGTACACCACACACACACACACACACACACACACACACACACACACACACACACACACACACACACACACCCAGGTCAACTCAGACTAGCCTTTTCCAAAGACACTTCATCTCCTTGGATTAACTGACCTAGGAGAGGAACTTGATCCCCTGTAAATGACTATTTTATCTAGGGCTTGCTAGTTGTCATGAGATAAAAAGAAGCTCAAAAGAAAGGCTCTGGTGCCCATCACCTCTGGCTCAGGCTCACACCTGACATCCCTGCTACTTGGGAGGCAGACATCTGAGGATCAAAGAAGCCAGCCATAAGCTGGAAAGCTGGTGAGACTCTTCTCTCCATGGAACTACCAAAAAGTCAGAAGTGGAGCTGTGGCTCTAGTGGTACAGCACCAGAGCACAAAAACTCAGAGACGCAGCTCTCAGACCCTCAGTTCAAGCCCAAACAAAGAAATGGACCCATCTTGTTGCCCCCAGATTCCCTGGGCCTCGAGTGCCCTCTCACAGAGTGTGATACAGCACCGGTCCCTGGGTAGTGTATCAGAGCCTTCAGAAATTGAGTGGTAAAAGCCAGACCTTCTCCTTCATGTGCTTTCAACCCACACCAGCAGGAAGGGAGAGCGTGACAAGGCCAACAGCCTGAAGAGCAGAGAAGACCCCACTCCGCCAGGGTGATTGGAGCAGGCTTCTTAGAAGCAGCACTTGAAAAGGGGTCTTGCTTAACAAGGAGTATCTGACAGGAAGCACACAGACCAAAGATGCTATACATAAAGGACAACATAGAGGAGCATGTTCCCGTCCAGCCAGAGCTGCTGCTGAGAAACTCGGTACAGATGTGCAAGACTGTCCTTAGACACACCCGAGGGGTTACAGAAGAACAGCTATCCATGGTTGGTATTGTGTCTTAACAGTAGTGGGCTCGCCTAGCACACAGAAAACCCTGGGTTTGATTCCTAGGTCCCACATACACAGAAAAAGCTAGAACTGGCACCGTGGCTCAGGTGGAAGAGCACTGGCCTCAAGCAAAAGAAGCTTGGGTACAACACGTCAAACCACAGGACTGTCAACATGAAACAGCACTCCAAGGGTCCTTGGTGACAGGTGGATGGCTATGCCCTGTAGCTCTTAGTAGATCCATCCATTTTTATGTGTCTCCTTCTTGGACAGAGGGGAGCTGGACACTCCTTCTGCCCTGGCATCCCCTGAACCCAGTTATCAGCAACCCTCCCAACATCTTCCACCAGAACATGGAGCAGCTGGCCCCAGAAATCCTCAGATACCGGTTGGGTGGGGCAGGGGGATACAGGGCAGGCCCCAGATGTCCTAGTGAGTCTGATCTGCCCCAGATGACCATGCCTTCCAGAGGAGGCAGATGGGAGGTTAGAGAAGGGTAGTGATATGGAAGGGGCACTTTAACGCCTATGGCCCTACCCAGATTCCGAGCCTCCCTTTGCTGTCCCTAAGGATGTTATAAGATCACTAGATAGTGAAAAACAAGGTAACAAAAATGGGTCCCCTGGAAAATGGGAAACAAAATCTATACTTACAGATGGTGATATAGCTAGAAAATAGTTTCCACTATGCTAAGTCTTTGATATTTTAAGTTTGTTTACACAGCAACTTTCCTCTCTCAGGAAATGACTCTTTATTAACACTCAAGGGTTTGCAGCTTATAACCCAGCAACAAATAATGCTTCTAAATGTAAATAATCATGATACTAACAGTAACCAAGGCTGCTTCCGTTTTTATAGCTGATAAATATGAATGATCTTGGGGAATACTCAGTCTTGAACTTTTTCATACCTTTCCTCTCCTCCAACACGAGAAGTCCTAGTCAAGTTATCTAAAATATTAATAAAGGATTTTTATATTTTTTATTGTTCACACTAACGCAAATACACTTTTCCTCTTTGCAATCCTGACTCTGAAAGAGTTAGACCCTCACAATTATTTTATAGACAAATGTTGTCTGCTTTGGCTTAGGTGTTTTCTTGCCTTTGGGTGTTGCTCTCTAATATTGTGGCAACTATATAGAAAAGCAAGATAAATCCATTATGATTATGTTGGATAATCCAAAGTCAAGCTGTCTTAAAACAAAGTTTTCTGTTCCCTTCTTCACTGCTAATTAACGTTGAATTATTGCTCTTTATATGATAACAAAAACTTGATACTTTTATGTATATTCTCATTGAAACCAGTGAAAACAGGAGTGTCTGCGGTTTTTTAAAAATGGTTTTCAAGTATTTTCCTTGGCTATTTTTATTATTGCCTTTGTTCTGGTCTTCTAATCAGGAACACAGGGTTATACAAAAAGATCTTCCTAAGGAATAGGATGTTAAGCAGAGAAAAATAGATGTATAATTAAAGACTTTGATCTGTTAAGAAACTGAAAACTCCGAAGAAATTTTGCTATTACTGGTATTGTTAAGATGACTTAAATGTTTTGGTTCTTAAACTAAGTGAAATTCATGTAAAATGTTAAATTTGTTCCAAATAATGATTATGGCTTATACTTTTCTACTCCAATGAGATGAAACGTCTTACAAGGTTGGAGGACATATCAATTTTAGGGTAGAAGGGTTAATAGAAAGCCAAGGGAGATTCCGTTGGCTATCACTTATTACTGCCTATCACTTATCAGTACTTATGTCATATAAGTATATAAACATACAAATATGAATTGAGTGAGAAATATGTGATTTACACAATTGATTCAATGACAACTTAAACCAGAAAACACTTCTCTACATTTATATAAACTATTATATCTAGTGAAAATTTAAATGTTTTTAGAATATATATTTTAATATTTACGTCAAAATATTTGTTTATTTGTAACTGTTTATTTTTAATTTTTGTAGGTTGTGGGGCTTGAAATCTTGGCCTGGACACTGTTAGTCAGCTCTTCAGCTCAAGACTAGTGCTCAACCACTTGAGCCACTGCCAGTGTTCTGGTGGCTCATTGGAGATAAGAGTCTCATGGACTTTCCTGACTAGGCTAGTTTTGAACCATGATTCTCAGCTCTCAGCCTCCTTAATAGGTAAGGTTACAAGCATGAGCCACTGGCACCTGCCTACATAATTTTTTTAAACATTTATGAAGTATGGAGTGGTAATCCCATTCATTTATACATTGTTTAATGATTACACTACATCATATCGATTAATTTCTGCATGTAACATTTCTATTTCAAGAGAATGCTCAAAAACGTATCTTCCGGCTGTGATGATATATCTATTCTTAACTATAATCACTTTGCTTCTTGTAGTATAAAATTAATATATTTACTTTTAGTCATGGAAGTCTGCTAATTAAATTTATGTAAAACATGAATTATAATGTGAAAGAAATTCATGGGTCCATTACTTGTTCTAAGAAAACAATTATTCCTTTTGTTTTCAATTATATTTCTTTGAGAATGTGTAATATTCATAAATTTCACTGTTAAAATTGATAACAGTTACATTAGATCAAGTTGATTCAAACTTTTATTTGAAAATTGCACACTTAACACAAATATATTTATACTTTCTTCTAACACATAATTAAAATAACAGTATAGCAAAGCTTGGTGTTAGCTTTTTATGTGTAGAATCCTAGAAACTCAGGAGGCCAAGACCTGAATATTTTAGTTAAATGTCAGTGCAAACAGACAAAAATTTGAAACCTTATCTCCAATTATCCAGCAAGAAACAGAAGGTGAGGATGTGGTTCAAGGAATAGAGTATCATCAGCCGTGAGCAAAAAATACAAGGGAGACCATTAATCATTGAGTTCAAGCCCAAAAAATGGCTCATACACACGAGACAACAAAACAAAAGTACTATGAACACCAATAATGAAGACAAAATAATAGGAAAGATCATGAGAAATGTTGTGTAAACATCTGGAAGACAGAAATCATTTGACAGAATTTTGGTTCATGAGAGGGAAAAGTCACAATCTCATGTGTACAATCTCATTGTAGTCATTTGTGTTGAAACCTGGCTATTGGGTAACATGTGAAAGAGCAGACTGGATTACCTGACATAGCAGACATTGCCTGTGACTATGCACCATCCTACTCTGTAAAAATCTAAAATCGTGTTTGTTAATTAAAAAAAAAAACTCATGTTAGAGACTGTTTGGTCCACACACAGAGTGTGGTCCTTCTTTTTAGGCTTCAGACCAGTGCTTTTGTTTATAACCACTCCTGTTTTACCCCTCTTCATTTGTGCAGCTATACCTTACTTAGCTGGCACTAAGCCAAATCTTTGAACTAGACCACCACCGCGCCTTAATCCCTCCCTTTTTTCAGCTACAACTCATTTCACATGCTATGTTTTAGCATTGTCTTCCTATTCTCCACAAGAAAACTCTTATATTCATGTAAACCCACTATAAATAACCTAGGTAGATAAGGGAGTAAGGGTTTAGCATTTTCGAGGCTCTCATCTGTAGGTTTACTCCCTAATAAATCTGTGCTAAACTATCTCTTTTTTCTTCATGGCTTTTGAGTGTGACAAATGATTGATTTGGTTTTATGTAATCCCATTTATCCAAACTTACTTTGGAAGTTTTGACCTGTGCCAAGGAGCCCTCTTTTTTCCCCTAACTCTTCCTGTAACATTCTCAAGGTATCTGGACTTACATTGAGGTCTTTGATCCATTTGGAATCAATTCTGGTGCAGGGGGATATATAAGGATCTAACTTAAGTTTTCTGTGTATAGACAATTCTATCAGCACAATTTTTTGAAGAGACAGTCTTTCTTCCATCCTGTG
Source organism: Dipodomys spectabilis (assembly GCF_019054845.1). Lineage (NCBI taxonomy): Eukaryota > Metazoa > Chordata > Mammalia > Rodentia > Heteromyidae > Dipodomys > Dipodomys spectabilis. The sequence goes on along the minus strand of NW_024871297.1, from coordinate 820,929 downwards.
TTTGTGACTTACATATCAAGGATTATGTGCCTATAGGAGTGGCTTCATTTCTGGACCTTCAGTTCTGTTGTATTGATGAAATTCTGTGCTTCCTTTGGAAAGAATGGCGTTACCCATTTCTTAGGAAATGGAAAGACTGGAAAAAAATGATATTAAGTGAAATAAGCCAGATCCAATTAAATATATGCTGCATGGTTTTCCTCATTTGTAATAACTGCACTATGTCCATAAATCTACAAGTTAATCCAACAGATAGTAAAGGACCAATAATTACGATTAAATAACAGCCCTCTCAGCATTTCGCATGGCAAGAAGAAGGGAGGCTGTTCTTAGGAGAGGATCACAATGGCTCAATACCTATGTGCATATGATGAGATAAATGTTGCTTATTGCAATGAACTCTAAGAATCAATCATACATGTGAATTACATATATATGAATATAATTTTAAAAGATGTAATAAAACAACTGAGTTCTCTGTAAACTCAACAGCAACATTCTAAGTTTAGAAGATAAAGTTGAGGAAAGTTTTCAACACTAAAATGCACAGTGGAAAATGTGGGAGAGAAAAGATAAGATGAAAAGTAGAATAGCTAACTATTGAAGAATTCATAAACAATTTCCAAAACAATACAAGAGAGCAGGGATACAGCTCAGTTGTAGAACTAGACTAATAGATACAAAGCCATGGGTTCAATCTCCAAGAAGGCCTAATAATAAGTTAATAAATAGTAGTAATACAATAGTTACTTGAAATAAATACTTTCATATTAGAAAGGCCTGAATCCTCAAACAGTAAACAAAATACTTTCAATTCTTCTTCCCAATGACATGAAACTACAAGAATGAAGAGGAAATAGTTTCCTTTTCTATCCTTTCATTTCCTTTTCTGTTTTCTTCTTTTCTTTTTTCCTTTGGCACTACTGGTTCTTGAAGTTGCTAAGGCTCTAACCACTTTAGATTATTTTTCAGGCCAAGCCTCTCTTGAGCAATGATCTCTTACCTATGACTTTCACAAATGTGAGATAACAGGGAAATTACACTATAACTAGCTTACTTTTTTTTGTCATTTCCAGGATTTTTTTTTGTCAAAACTGGTCTTGATATCAGTCTTCTAAATCTCTGCTTTCTAATTAGCAAGGTATATTTCATATCAAGCTTGGATCCAGACTATTTTGCAATGTAAACATTCAATATTGACTTCTGTTTTCTAGGTATCATTAAATTATTTTGAGTTTAGTATGGATCTTTACGAAGTTATAAGAACACAGAGATATCCATGTAATAAATTTTCCTGTTTCTTTAAATATTTATATCACAAGTAAGACATTAATATTTCACTAGTACCTTATGCAGACTTCAGTTATTTTAATTATTTTGTGCACATATTCAGTCCAATATAATTTTATCAACTCCATATGAATATACCATATTTACAGATACGTTTCTTTACAAAAACTGTGTCTGTCTCATGCTTCCCTTTTATAATGAAACCCACTACTTCTCTTTGTCCCATCCCAAACCTGTTTCATCCTGGCAACCAACGCAATTTTTTTCTCCGACTTCTAGATCGTGCAATAAATACTATTTTAATATTGCCTTCAAATATATGATAGAATATTCCCAGTTATTGTATGCCTTAATATTGTATTCACTCAAGTTGGCTTTTGGTTCTGACATTAGAGAATGTAGCACTATTTTTTTCCCATTCACCTGAAGAAAGCCTGAATTTATTTCCATTTCTTTGACTAGAGGAAGTAATGCTGCTAGAAACCTCTGTGTTTTGGCCTTTGGGTGAATGTTACATTTTATTTCTATGAGACAAAGCCTGAAGAGCTCAATTGCTGTGCTATACTGTGGGTGCATGCATATTTCCTATTCTAGCAACCTGTCACAATGATTTTAGAAGTGGCTTTCCCATTTGACATTCCTGCCTGCATCCAGTGTCTCTGTTTCTTGATAGCATTTAGTATGGTCATTATTGTATTATGTGAAGTAATTCTCATACATGTTTTATAATGTCATTTTAGTTTTAATGTGCATTTATTTGATGACTGATGATTATTTTCTTGTGCTTATTTTTCACAAGATATATTTTGATGGTTTCTAATTGATTTTTTTAACATTAGGTTTTGAGAGTTCTATGTAGAGTCTAGATTTGAGGCATTCTTCAGTTATAGTATTTGCAAATACTTTATCCTTGACTATGGATACCCTACATCATCATCATCATCATCATCATCATCATCATCGCTATTAGTACCACTACTATTACTTTTGTACATGTATGTACGGTCCTGGAGCTTGAATACAGGGTCCCTGAGATTTGTTGCATTTGTTAACAATTTACCGTTTGAGCCATACCTCACTTCTGCTTTGTTGCTGATTAATCAGAGATAAGATTCTCAGGAACTTTATTTTGTGGGATGCCTTCAAATGACAATACTCAAATCACAGTCTCCCAAGTAGCTAGGTGAGATAAATGAGCCCTCTGTTCTCAAATTCTATTCACTACTTGTATATAAGCTTTCATAGACCAAATTATTTTACACTTTTCTTGAGTTCTAGTATATCAAGTTTTCCTTTCCTATAATTTTCATGCCTATGTTAAGAATGCTTCATCTCCAAAATTGTCAAGACATCTTTCTTTGCTTTACATTTACAATCTTTTTGTGTTATTTGCCATGTTTTTTTAATGAAATCTTGCATTTTTTATTTGCAACATGTCACCTTGTATATATATTTTTTAAATCCTGTGTCTCCACAGTCACCTCCCTCTTGCTGACAGTTTTACAGGGTAAGTAGGAATATGTTTCAAATGATTTTTCACTTTAATAAGCAAAGCACGGTGGCTAGTCTATCAAGGCACAGATCTTTGCCCTCCAGTGAAATCTTGATGCTAGAACCGTTTAGTAATTCAATATATGATATTGATCATCAGAGAGACATTAATTCTCACATTATCATTATCATTAATATTAACATTTTGCCAGTCCTAGGCTTGATTCCTGGTTGCTTTCCCTGAGCTTTTGTGCTCTGAGTTAGTACACCTCTCTCCTTCTAGCTCTTTTGGTTAAATATAGAAAATCTTGTTTTTGTTTTATTTTCGACAGTATTTAAGTTAATTTAAAACTTTTGCAAAAAAGTTTTTTAAAGTTATCCTGCCCATGTAATCGTAACCCCTCTGTACAGTATGTTCACAAATAAAATAAAATAAAAATTAAAAAAATAAAACAAAAAAAAGATTTAAATGCCACTTATATACCTCCCAGAAAACTTTATTTGCCATGTTTTAATCTTGCTTGAAATTAATATTTGAATAAATTAAGTTTATTTTTTAATTCTCCCAAATACTGTCTAACCTATCACCTCTTATTAAAGAGAATGTCATTCCACAAATATTTGGTTTTACACTCTTATTAAATATATCTTGTTAATAATTATGCGGATCTAATCGGATGCCTTACAGATCCACTCAGGTGTGTAATCTTTCCAATACAAACATAACAATTATACACTAACAGCTTTACTATTGAACGGAGAAATACATTCCAATTTACATTCATTTGTCAATGAGTCAGAGTGCTTTTCAGGTGTTTCTAGAAATTGTCATAAACTTTTAAATATTAATGCCAATGAAAAACTTTAACCTTCCTGAATAAGTTATCAAAAATTCCAAATACATAATTCTGTAATAATATACAAACATATGGGAAGATCATATCATACCTAGACATTGCATACATATAGAGATTATTGGAAATAGAAACAACAATAAGATATCCCTGCACAACCACTATGTAGAAATTGGAATCCTTATACATTGGTGTTCAGCAATTAAAGTGTTATCATCAGTTTGTTAAACATACTGACAATTTTTAAGGTAATACACATAGAGTTGCCTCTATGATCCAGCATTGTCAATCATAATTTTATATACAAAATATATTTCAACTTATGTCAAATGAGACACATGTACAAGAATATAAATAGCAAAACCTTTTACAATAACATATATTAAAATATTGAAATTCCCATTGAGGATGTTATACAATTATACACATGCATACAAAACTATTCTCTATCCATGAAAAAAATTTACATGGACTTACTTACTTGGAAGCACTAATATTGCATGGGAGAAATGGATAAAATAAATTACATTCTCTAATTGTGTGACCTCTTTAACATTGGCATATCTGTAGTGGTAGACTATGAAGTAATGATTGGTCAAGTGGAGGGAAGATTGAAATGATGACAAGAAGTGACTACTAATAAATATTTGAGTATTTTGAGAAAGCAGTGACGATAAACTTCTAGAACTGAAGGTGATATTCATAATCCAACTCTTTGACATTCTATGAGTCATTGTACTTTATCGAAGAATTACAGATTGAATTGGCATTAACCTTAGGAAAAATTTTAGAAAAGTAGTGGGTGAATCTGAGTGATAATTTAGAATTTAAAATCACAGAATTCTGTAATCAATAAGTTTAGTATGCTGATGAATAAGACTATCAATAAAATATGATCTGTGACATATCCTCTTAGTGACTATATATGATATTTCTAGTCAGTGAATATTCTACAAAATGATGTAAATTGAGGGATGATATAGGATTGAGAGGAATGAGGGATAATGAACCTCAAGGTGCATTGTATTAGACATGAAATGTGGCTTAGTGATAGACTTTTTGCCTTGCATGTGTAAAGCCCTAGGCTTAATTCCTCAGTACTACATAAACAAAACAATCTGGAATAGGCACTATGACAAGTCATAAAGAGCTAGAATGAGGAAAAGAGGCTCAAGAACATTGCCAAGACCCTGAGTTCAAGTCCCAGGACTAGCAAAAAATAAAAATGATGCATTGTATTAAGCCAGGCACTAGAGGCTCACGCCTGTTGTCCTAGATACTCAAGAGGATGAGGATTGAGGTTTGAAGCCAGCCCTGGCAGTAAAGTCAGTGAGATTCTTATCTCCAATTAAATCTTAGAAAAATCTAAATGTGCTGCCGTGCCTTAAGTGATAGAGTTCTAGTGTTCATCCAAAGAAGCTCAGGGACAGTGCCCAGACACAAATTTCAAACCTCAGGAAAAAAAGAAGAAAAACCTCACTAAACACTATACAATAACTGCTTTGTCAAACAATTTTCAAGCAACTACTTAAAGTTAAATTAAAGAATATGATTAGAATAAAATACCAATCATTTTGGTAACAAGACATAGATAGAATTGAAAGATAGAATTGTTTACAGGAGAAAAAGTAAATTTTATATCCTGCAGTTTGAGTTGAAATTTGTTCTTCAGTCTTCTTACATCATTTATGAAATTGATAATATTGCCAGTTATGGGTCAAATTCCTTGAGGAACTAATTCTATTCTGCTGTCTTTTCATAAGAAACCATAGAAGTTATTTTTTTGCTTCTTTTTTTTTAATTGTGAAAGTACCTTACAGAGGAGTAACAATTACATGGGCAAGGTACTGAGTTCATTTCTTATCAAGCGTTGTTGCCTCCTCCTTTGTTTCCCCTTCTCATCCCTTCCAGTCTCTCCCCATCCCACCCCCCAGCAAAAGTTGTACATTTTGTTTTTCGACATAAACTCTTGTACATCTCATTGCTGTAATGGGTCCACCTATTTAAACAACCTGTTTTTTCCCTCCCCTCTAGAAATTATACCAATATCAAATAGAGTGAAAGCACAGCTTTATCGTGGGGGAAGGACATACAAAGCAACAAAGAAATCAACTTATACATATGTTAGAAACAATCACAAGAAAGAAAATACATTTGAATCCTTAGCTTGGGGTTCATTTCTCCTAACATCAACTTATCTGACCATTTCCACTTGTCTCAGACATATGTTAGTTATTGCAAATAAGGGAAAATCATGGGACCTATGTTTCTTTGCACCTGGTTTATCTCACTTAATTTAATTTTTTCCAGTATTTCCAGTTCTTAACAAATGGGGCAATGTCATTCTTTCTGATGGAGGCATAGAATTCAATTGTGTCTATATACCACATTTTCTTGATCCATTCATTTACTGAATGATATATGGGTTGGTTCCATATATTAGATATGGTACATAATGCTGCAATAAACATAGTTGTGCTGATAGCTTTGTTTGTGATCATTTGGGTAAATGCCCAAAAGTGGGACTGCTTGGTCATAGGGGAGCTGTATGTGGAGTCTTTTGAGGAACCTCCATACTACTTTCCCAACAATGTAGGAAGGTTCCCTTCTGTCCACATCCCCTCCAGCATCTGTTGTTATTACAATACGTGAATATAGGCATTCTCAATGGGATGAGGTGCTATCTCAATGGTGTTTTGATTTGCATTTCTTTTATGGCTAGGGAGGTTGAGCATTTCTTCATGGTTATTGGCCATCCTCCTTTACTCTTCAGAGAAGTTTCACTTTAAGTCTTTAGCTCACTTATTTATTGAGGATTTGTTGTTGGGGGATTTACTTTCTTGAGTTCCAGGCATATTTCAGATATGAGACCCTTGTCTGTTGTATGGCTAGTGAAGATCTTCTCCAAATTCCTTGGGCTTTCTATTGATCTTGCTAGCTTTATCCTTTGCCATGCAGAAGATCTGCAATTTCATGCAATCCCATTTGTCCAATCTTCCTTTGATATGTTGTTTCTGAGTCTTTATTAAGGAAATTTCTGCCTGGGCCAACGAGACCTAGGGTATCTCCTATTCCATCCTGTACTGTTTTCAGGGTGTCTGCTTTTACTCTGAGTTCTTTGATCCATTTGGAGTTGATTCTTGTGCAGGGTGATATATAAAGACCTAGATTTAGTTTTCTACAAGTGATTAACCAATTTTACCAGCACCCTTTACTGAAGAGGCTGTCTTTCTTCCATTCTATTTTTTTACCTCCCTTATTGAAGATTATGTGGCTAGGGGTCTGTAGGTTCATTTCTGGGTTTTAAATTCTATTCCATTGGTCCTGAAGTCTGTTCTTTTGCCAGTACCAAGCTGTTTTGATTACCATGGCTTTGTAGTAGATTTTGAATTTTGGTATTGATAGTCTTCTAGCACTGTTCTTTCTGTTAAGGAATGTTTTTGATATTTGGGTTCTTTTATTGTTCCATGTGAATTTTTGGATTGCCTCTTCTATTTCCTTGAAGAATGAGGTGGGAATACTGATATGTATTACACTGAATTTGTAGATAGCCTTGGGAAGTATTGCCATTTTCACGATGTTGATCCTTCCAATCCAAGAGCATGGGAGGTTTTTCCACTTCCTAAGTTCTCTTTTGATATCCTTTTTCAAGTTTTTAAAGTTTTCATCATACAAGTCCTTCACTTCTTGGGTTAAGCTAATTCCTAGGTATTTTATTTTTCATGGGGCTATTACGAATGGAGTTGCCTTCCTGAATTCACCCATGTTATTCTCATTGTTGTCATACAGAAAAGCCATTGATTAGTGAGGGGTAATTTTATACCCTGCTACCTTGCCAAATTTTGAATCAGCTTCAGTAACTTGGGAGTGGAGTCTGTGGAATTCTTTAAATAGAAAATCATTTCATCTGCAAAGAGGGAGAGTTTTATTTCATGTTTTCCCATTTGCATCCCTTTGATGTTTACATGTTTTCTTATTGCTGTGGCTAGGCACTCTAATACTAAATTGAAGAGAAGTGGAGGAAGTGGACATCCTTGCTTCATTCCTGAGTTAAGAGGAAATGGCTTTAGTTTTTCAACATTAATTATAATACTAGCTGTAGGTTTGTCATATACAGCCTTTACTGCATTCAGAACTGTTCCCTGGATTCCTAATTTTTACACTGCATTCAGGAATGTTCTCTGGATTCTTAATTTTTCCAGAACCTTCATCATAAAGGGTTTGTTGGATCTTGACAAATGATTTTTCCGCATCTATTGAGATAAACATGTGGCTTTAATCCTTGCTCTTTGTTGATGCGATTAGTCATATTAATTAATTTGAGAATATTGAACCAGATTTCCATCCCTGAAATGAATATTGTTTGATTGCGCTGTATGATTTTTTGGATGAATGCTAAAATTAGCCAAAATTTTGTTGAGAAGTTTTGCATCAATGTTCATCAAAGAAATGGGTCTATAGTTCTCTTTCTTTGATGAGTCCTTGCCTGGTTATGTGATGAGGGTTATACGGCTTCATAGATGAATTCGGTAGTGAACATTCTCTTTCAATTTCATTGAAGAGTTGGAGGAGTATTGCAGTGAGCTCTGCTTTGAAGGCCTTGTAGAATTCTGCTGTAAAACCACCTGGTATTGTGCTTTTCTTAGATGGGAGGTCTCTTATTCCTTTTTCTATTTCAACGCTTGGTATGAGTCTGTTAAGTTGGTTTAACTCATCTTGGTTAAGTTTGGGCATGTCAATATTTGCTATGAAAAGGTCCATTTCTGCCAAGTTGTCAAACTTATTAGCATAATGTTTTGAGAAGTATTCTCTTATAATGTTCTGAATCTTGTTTGTTTCTGTGGTGATATTTCCATTCTCATCTCTGAGTTTATTTACTTGGGTGAGTTCTCTTCTTTTTCTGAAAAGATTTGCTAAGGGCCTGTCAATTTTGTTAATTTTTTCGAAGAATGAACTTTTTTTGTTGATTTTTCTATCATTTTTCAAAACTCTCATTCGTTTAATTCTGATGTAATTTTAATTCTTTCCGTGTACTGGGTTGATGTTTATCTTTTTGCTCTGTTTCAAGGAGGTTCAGATATCTTATTAAATTGTTGGTTTTAGATCTCTCCAATTTGTTGGTGTAGGAACTCAGAGCTATAAACTTTCCTCTAGGTACTGTCTTTGCTGTTTCCCTGAGGAGCTGGTAATTGTGTGCTCATTTTTGTTGAATATCATGAATATTTGAATTTCCTTTCTAATCTCTTCCATGACCCACTGGTGTTTCAACAGTGTGTTGTTCAGCCTTCATATGTTACAGGACTTTCTTTGGTGGCTTTAGGTGTTGAGTTCTAATTTTATTCCATTGTGGTCTGAGAGAATCAAAGGTAAAACTACAATGTTTCTGAATTTGAACAACTTTGCTTTGTGACCTAAAATGTGGTCTATTTTGGAAAATGTCCCATGTGCTTCTTAGGAAAACGTGTATTCTGATGGTGCTGGGTGAAACATTTGGTAGATGTCTGTTAAATCTAGTTGATCCATGCAGTTGTTTAGATCTGCGGTTTCTCTATTGAGTTTTTGCCGAGTTGATCAATCTAGTGGGCATTGTGGTATGTTAAAGTCCCCAACAATTAAAGTCTTTGGATCTATGTGAGCTTTGAGGGAAAGTAGTGTTTCTTGGATAAATCTGGGTGCTGTGTTGTTTGGTGAATAGATGTTTAGATATGTAATATCCTCCTGAAGAGAGACCCCTTAATTAGTATGTAGCGACCTGCTTTATCTCTTCTCACTAATTTTAATTTCAAGTCTATTTTATCTGATATTAGGATTGCATCTCTCGCCTGTTTATGGAGGCCGTTTGCTTGGTAGATTTTGTTCCAGCCTTTCACATTGAAAATGTGTTTGTTTTTATGGGCAAGATGTGACTCCTGAAGGCAGCAGATAGAAGGATCATGCTTTTTAATCCAACTATCTAGTCTATGTCACTCGATTGGAGAGTTATGTCAGTTAATGATGAGAGTTCGGACTGAGAGGTATTTGGGAGTTCCTCCCATGTTATCCATCTTTTGGGGGGCCGTGGCAACTGGTTCTTCCTATGGTTCTTGGATTCTTAGTTTGGGTGCTGTTTCTTGGCTTTAATTGTGGTCTTGTTGGTTTTCTATTTGTTGGATATCATTAGGTATCTTTTGTAGGGTTGGTTTGGTGGAGAAATATTGTTTCTTTTTCTTTGCTATGGAAGGTTTTAATTTGACCTTTGGTTATGAAGGAGTGTCTAGCTGGAAACAGTATTCTTGGTTGATAATTATTTGTCTTTAGGGCATGGCACATATCCTTCCAGGCACTTGCTTTAATTGCCTCTGCTGAGAAATCTGAGGTGATTCTAATTAATTTCTCTTTATAAGTGATTGATCTTTTCTCCGTGACAGCTTTAAGCTTCTTTTCCTTGGTCTGAATTGATACTGTGCAGATTATAATGTTGCAGTGGGATGTCATGTTCTGGTCTGGTCTGTTTGGGATTCTAAAAGCTCCTTGTATCTGAATAGGCCTATCTTTTTGCATGTTTGGGAAATTCTCTACAAGATCCTGAAACAAATTTCCTAGATCGTTAACTTCTGTTTCTAGGTGTTGCACTCCACATATTTTCCTCAGATTAGGCCTTCTGATGGTGTCTTCCAAATGTTGAATAGATATATCATAGTTCTTGGATTTGTCTTAGGTAATTGTATGTTCTTTCTCTATAACTTCTAGGCTGTCTTTAATACCTGAGATTCCATCTACTGCATGGTCTAACTTACTGTCAAGACTTTCTTCTTTGTGTTTTATTTCTATCCTTCTAATTGGTCGGCTTTGATGGCTTCACATTTTTTGTTGGAGCTTTGTTTTAGGTCTTGGATTAACTTCTTTACTTCTTTAATTTGGAGTTCAGTGCTTATTCTCAAATCACATAGTTGATTGGTGATGGTTTACTTGGACTCCCATTCCTTTTGGTGGTCTCCACTCATCATCCTTTTTGTGGTCTCTTAGAATTCTTTCAGCTGTCTGTTTATGGATTCCATGAATGCCTGTATTGATCTTTGTCCAATCTCATCCAACTCTCGAAATTCCTGTATTACTCTTTGATTAGCTTCCTCATGTTCATGCAATTCCTGTAGTTCTCTTTGTTCTCAGGCTGGTCATGTAATTCCTATCTTTCTCTTTGACTGTTCTCAGCCTGCACACACAATTTCTGTATTTCTCTTTGACTGTCCTCAACCTGCTCACACAATTCCTGTATCAATCTTTGAGTAGTTTCTTTATGCTCACCAGATTCCAGTATTAATCCTTGGTTTGCCTGTCTCTCCCTATCACACTCACACTGAGACCTTTGCAGGTTTTCAATCATTGCATTCACCATGTTTACCAGTAGTGTTTGTAGAGATTTTTGGGAACTCTCCTCTGGATTATTTATTAACTATTCTGTCAACTGATTATCATGAGTGGGAGTTCAGGTACCTGGACTTGCCATTTTTCTTGTGTTTTTCCAGCTTGTTCTGCTTATTTGGTATGAAAGTAACAAAACTTTTGTGCTAGTCACCATTTCAAGGCAAACATCAACCAAAGTCCTTTAGTAGCACAGTCAAAGGCTGCAGATACAATCTAGTTCATCAGATAAAATCTATTCAATATCAAACAACTATGGATTAATGGGCTAAGAACAGAAAAGCAGAATTTGGCAAACCAGAAATTATTAAGATTAAGGAGAAATGTGGGGAAAAATAGGATTAGAGGAATGTGGACAGGTAAAAGGAGACTGAATTTAATCAAGTCCTAATCTCATAGAGGGAAATGGATTGGACAGAATGATAGGACAGAGATTAAGAAAAAAAATAACAAGAAAAAATGAAAAAAATTTCAATTAAAAAAGTGAAACACTTAACAAGTATGTATGTTTAAATATGGTATTGAGAGACGAAAAGGATAGGATGTGAGGAAGGCAGGGATAGAAAGGAGACATGAAAAATAAAAAATAAAAATTCTCAAAATAAGTTACCTTAAATTATATAGGTATAAATAGGTAATACTGCTATTAAAGAATTTAAGACAAAGAGATTATGAATTAAATAATAAATTTCTGGATTAAGTGTGTACACAATGGTGAATAAAGTCTAATTATCAAAGATGGTTAAATATCTGGGGATTATCAGAATAATATTAAGTCTTGCAAAAAAGAAAGAGGAAAAAAAAGAGATGAATAAAAAAAAGGATCAAAAAGTCAGGAGTGATAACAAAAAAAGTACACCCACATACACACCTAAAATTGAAATTATGAGAGGAAAACTATTAATAGAAAATAATTTATAAAAAATTAAAAATGTTAAAAAATATTCTTTGATTTTTTTCGGGGATGTGTAGAATGGGAAGATCCTGTATCTCCCCTGTGTCTGTAACCAGTCTCTTGGAGTCACTGGTCAGCTTTTGATGTTTGGTTTTCCTGTGGCTTGATTGGTTTTTTAAGTCAGTTTGTTTGAGCAGGCAGAAAAAGTTCTCTGCATTACCTAGGATATTGTGAACCACCTCCCAGGCTAGTCCAGTGGGAGGGAGATCTGCTTTCAATATCACAAAAGAGGGAGATGGCTGTTTCCTCTAGTTTGGAGATGCTATGATGAGGCTAGGTTCTGAGAGAGGGTTGAGGCCTTTCAGCAAACAGTAGCTTTTAACTGAGGGGCTAGCTCCCGAAATATTCACAGAGCCCAACCTGGAGCCATTCTCATGGTTTATGTTTCCTGAATTTCAATTGATTTTCTAGGCTGCCTTAGGGATGGGCAGACCCTAGCTCTGTTTACCTAGTGAAGAAAGTCACTCCTCCAGGGCGGGGCTTCCTTGCCTAGGCTGGTTGACTTTCCCTTGGGTGGAGGTGAGCCTGGCAGGTCAGGTCAAGTTTCTGTGACCTCCTAAATGATTCTTGTTTTCTTCCAATGCCCGAGTTGGAGATGGCTGTTCAAATAGGCTTTTGTCAATATCAAAGATGGAGATCTCTGATGGTGGTGGCGGGGAGGGGATACCTTCCCTCTTCTGCTCCTTGGGAAGGAGTGAGGATGTCAGGGTTCTACTACCAACAGAATCTTGGTTCCTGGACTGCCTCTAGTCTGTGATCTTCAGGATGAAGATATCTTCTCCTTGTCATTTCTTATTGATGTTGAGTAGAATCTGCTTTCCCACTGTGTCTGGCTCCTTTTTCCCATGACACTCTGTGTTGTAGGTATGGTGGCTATAACCACTGGCCCTGCTGCGCAGCCACCACAGCTGTGGCTACCAGCACGTGCTTAGATCTGTCTCCTTGCCTGGATTTTCCCTCTCAGGCAAAACTCTCTGTACTGTGATGGCACACTTGGTGTGATTCTGTAGTCTAGGACTGTTTACTTGAACACTAAACTTGCTTTCTATGCCAGAGCTTGTTTAGCCTCCAGGTTCTCCTCTGCCATCTTCCTCTGAACACATGTTTTTGCTTCTTATTGAAGTATATCTGATATTTTAAAGTAGATTTGTCCAAATATAATATTAATTTAATCAATCATTTCATTAGCACAATGATCAGATTTATTTCCAGTAAATCTTATCCCTTATAATAAATGAGAGCATGCTGTGTCAGTTAACTATTAATATGACAAAATACTCTATAAAATTAACTTAACAGGAGGAAAGATTATTCTTGGCTTTTGATTTTATACATTTCAATTTACATTTCTTACCTTAATTGTTTTGGTTTGGTGGTGGTACAATACCTGATATCTGGAACGTGTGTCGAAGTATGTGTATTCATGGAAGCCATGAAGTAAAGAAGAGGAGGTATAGGATTGGGAAAGGGAGAAAGAAGGGGAGAGGAAGAGGGAGAGGGAGAAGGAATAGTAGAAGGAGAAAGAGAAGTAAAAGTAGGAAGAGGAGGAGTCCGGGAAGATGGCAGAGGAGAAGCTGAAGTCTAAGGAAGCTCTCACATAGAAAGCAGTTTTAGAGTTCCATTGAACAGTCCTAAGTCAGAGAATTACACCAAGTGAGCCATCACAGGACAGAGAGTTTGGCCAGAGAAGGAAACCCAGGCAAGGAGACACTTCTGAGCCCTTGCCAGCAGCCGCTGCTGCGGCGGCAGCTGTGGCGGTGGCGGGCAAGCGCAGCCGACATACCTGAGCAACAGAGAGTCTGGGACGAAGAAGCCAGACATAGCAGGTGAGCGGATTCTACTCAACACCAGCAAGAACCGACAAGGAGCAGACATCTTCATCCTGCAGTTCGCAGACCAGAGACGACCCAGGAACCAAGACTCGGTGTGAGTAGAAGCCTGACGTCCTCACTCCTTCTCAGGGAGCAGAGGAGGGAAGGCCAGCACCGGTGATCTACATCTTGGATACCGACAAAGCTCAGCGGAGCTGTTAGCTCCAGCTCAGACCTTGGAATAAAACGAGTCATTTAGCAGGTCACAAGAACTTAATGGCGCCGTGACCTGCCAGACTCAGCTCCACCCAGGGAAAATTCACCTAGCTCGGGCACCAGCCCGAGGAGTGGGTTTCTTCACTGGGTAATCAGAGCCAGAGGCTGCCCCTCCCTCTATCAGCCTCGGCAAGCAATCGAAAATCAGTAAACAGAAACATTGAGAATGGCTCCAGGCTCGCTCAGTGAGGTTTTCACAAACCAGCCCCGGAAAAGCTACCAGAACCTAGCCTCATCACTGCATCCCCCTCTTTTGTGATACTCAAAGCAGATCTGTCTCCCAATGAACTAGACTGGGAGGAGGATCGCCAAATCCTGGGTAAAGCAGAGCATTTTACTGCCTGTTCGAACAAACTGACTTAAGAAACCAACCAAGCCACAGGACCACAAGCAGACCAGAGACTCCAACAAGAGGCTGGTTACGGCCATAAGGGAGATACAGGATTTTTCCCACTCCTCCCGAAAAAAAAAATTCAAAGAAATTTTTGTTTTTTTTTTTTTTGTTTTTTGTTTTTTGGTTTTTCTTTTTTCTTTTTTCTCTTCTTCATCTTTTTTTTTTTTTTTTTTTTTTTTTTTTAGTTTTTATTTTTGGTACCTTATATAAAAAAAATTTTTTTTTCTTTTCTAAAACTTTTTTCAATCTTTAATCTTTGCTTTTTTTGATAAAAAAATGTTTTCCAGAAACTTTCTTTTCCTCTTATAATTTTTATTTTGGGGATATGGAAGTGTGTGTTTTGCTTTCTTTTTTGGTCTTCTTTCTTTTTTTTTTCTCTGTTTAAATTATCTTTTTGTTTTTTGTTTAGCTCTACTGAACTTCTCATCTTTTTCTTCTTCCTTTCTTATCCTTTTCATCTTCTCCTCTCTTTCGTTCTTCTTTATGTGACTTAATTCTTGTCCTGCACACCCTCAGATAAACCTGTAATTGAATATTATATCCTATCCCCCATTGTGTACACACTTAATCCACAAATTTATCACTCAAGTCAAAACCTCTAAGACTTAAATTCCTTAATAGCAGTACTACCTCTTTATACCTATATAATATTTTAAGCATTTTTATTTTTATGTTTTACACATCTCCTTTATATCCCTCCCCTTCTCTCAATAAATTCACGTTCTTGTCTAAATAGATTGTTATCGATTCTACATAATTTTATTAATTTCTACTTTTCTATTTTTTCTGGTCTCTTTTCTTTTCCCATTCCCTTTCTTTTTTTTCCCTCTCTCTCTATTTCATCCTACCCAACCTATTTCCTGTTTTGAAATTAAGACTTAGTTAACTCCCGCAGAGCCTCCCCATATCAATCTATTCCTATTTTTTTTACCCACATCTCTCCCTAACCCTAATAATTTCTGGTCTTCCAAATTCTTCTTTGCGGTTCATAGCCCATTAACGTATAGTTGTTTGATGTTGAATAGATGTATCTGTTGAACTAGATTGTATCTGTAGACTACTGACAGTGCAAATTCAGACTTGGGTTGATGCTTGCCTTAAGATAGTGTTCTAGCACAAAACTGGTGCTATTTTCACCTCAAATGGGCAGAGTAAGCCGGAAAAACACAAGAAAAATGGCAAATCCAGGTATATCAATTCCCAATCCCAATAATCAGGGGACAGAACAGATAATGAATAATCCAGAGGAGAATTCCCAAATAGCTCTACAAACACTGCTGGCAAATATGATAAATCAAAAGATTGAAAGCATACAAAGTTCTAGGTATGAGCGTGTTACGGAGAGAGAGGAGGCATTCCAAAAGTTTATACAGGAATATCATAAGCGTGAGGAAGCTACTCAAAAACTGATATAGTATTTGCATGAGCAGCTTGAGAATACTCAAAGAGAAAGGCAGGAATGGCGTGAACAGGCTAAGAACACTCAAGGAGAACTACAGGAATCCCACGAGTGGGAGGAAGCTTATCAAAGAGTAATACAGGAATTGAGAGAGTAGGAAGAGAATACACAAAGATCACTAAAGGCATTCATGGAATCCATTAACAAAGAGCTGAAGGAAGTCAGGGAGACCACAAAGGGAATGCTGAATGGAACCCAACAGAAGGAATGGGAGTCCAAGGAAACCATAATCAATCAACTAAGTGATCTGAGAATAAACACTGAACATCAAATTAAGGAAGTAAAGAAGTTCATACAAGATCTAAAAGAAAGCTTCAACAAACAACTTGAAGCCATCAAAGCTGACCAATTAGAAGGAAAAGAGATAAAAAACAAAGTAGAAAGTCTAGACAGCAGGTTAGACCATGCAGAAGATCGAATCTCAAGGATTGAAGACAGCCTAGATATTATAGAGGAAGAACATACAAACATCCAAGACAAATCCAAGAAATATGATAGATCTATCCAACACTTGGAAGACACCATCAGAAGGCCTAATCTAAGGATAATGGGTGTAGAGGAGCACCTAGAAATAGAAGTCAATGGCCTAGGAACTTTGTTTAACAGGATCCTAGCAGAGAACTTCTGAAACATGCAAAAAGATAGGCCTATTCAGATACAAGAAGCTATTTGAACTCCAAACAGACCAGACCAAAATAGGACATCCCACCTTCACATTATAATCCACACAGGATCAACTCAGAACAAGGAAAAGATCCTTAAAGCTCTCAAGGAGAAAAGATTAATCACCTATAAAGGAAAACCAATTAGAATCACCTCAGATTTCTCAGCAGAGACAATCAAAGCAAGAAGAGCCTGGAACGATGTATGCCATCCCCTAAAAACAAACAACTATCAACCAAGAATACTGTACCCCGCTAAGCTTTCCTTCATAACTGAAGGCCAAATAAAAACCTTCCATAGCAAAGAAAATTTGAAACAATACATCTCTACCAAACCAGCCCTACAAAAGATTCGTAAAGATGTCCTACACATAGAAAACCAACAAGACCACAATAAAGGTCAAGAAACTGCACCCAAACTGAGAATCCAAGAACCATAGGAAGAACCCAGATTTCACAACCCCCAAGAAGGTGGAAAACATGGCAGGAACTCCCAAATACTTTTCAGTCCTTTCTCTTAACGTTAATGGACTGAACTCTCCAATTAAGCGACATAGACTGTCTAGTTGGATTAAAAAACAAGGCCCTTCTATCTGCTGCCTTCAGGAGTCACATCTTCCCGTAAAAACAAACACATTCTCAATGTTAAAGGTTGGAACAAAATCTACCAAGCAAACAGCCCCCATAAACAGGAGGGAGTTGGAATCTTAATATCAGATAAAGTAGACTTCAAATTAAAACTCGTGAGAAGAGATAAAGAAGGTCGCTACATACTAATTAAGGGATCTCTCTTTCAGGAGGATATAACAATTCTAAATATCTACTCGCCAAACAATGGAGCACCTAAATTTATCAAAGAAACACTACTTTCCCTCAAATCCCATATAACTCCAAAGACATTAATTGTTGGGGAATTTAACACACCACTCTCCCCACTAGACAGATCAACTTGGCAAAAACTCAACAGAGAAAATACAGATCTAAACAGCTGCATAGATCAACTAGATTTAACAGATATCTACCGAACATTTAACCCAGCAGCATCAGAATACACGTTTTTCTCAGCAGCACATGGAACATTCTCTAAAATAGACCACATTTTAGGCCACAAAGCAAACTTGTCCAAATTCAGAAACATTGAAGTTATACCTTGCTTTCTCTCTGACCACAAGGGAATAAAATTAGAACTCAACAAAAAAAGCCACCAAAGAAAGTCCGGTATCACATGGAGGCTGAACAACACACTGCTGAATCATGAGTGGGTCATGGAAGAGATTAGAAAGGAAATTCAAATGTTCATGCTATTCAACAAAAATGAACACACAAATTACCAGCTCCTCTGGGACACAGCAAAAGCAGTACTCAGAGGCAAGATTATATCTCTGAGCTCCTACCTCAACAAATTGGAGAGATCTGAAAGCAACAATTTAATGACATATCTAAACCTCCTTGAAAAAGAGCAGCAAGATAAACCCCAATCCAGTAGACGGAAAGAAATAATTAAAATTAAACCAATTAAATGAATTAGAATCCAAAAAAAAAACTATAGAAAGAATCAACAAAACAAAGAGTTGGTTCTTCGAAAAAATTAAAAAAATTGACAGACCCTTAGCAAATCTTATCAGAAAAAGAAGAGAACACACCCTAATAAATAAACTCAGAGATGAGAATGGAAACATCACCACGGAAACAACCAAGATTCAAAACGTTATAAGGGAATACTTCTCAAAACTTTATGCTAATAAGTTTGAGAACTTGACAGAAATGGATCTTTTCTTAGCAAATATTGACATGCCAAAACTAAACCAAGATGAGATAAACCAGCTTAACAGGCCCATATCAAGCGTTGAAATAGAAACAGCAATAAGAGACCTTCCAGCTAAAAAAGTCCAGGACCAGATGGTTTTACAGCGGAATTCTACAAGGCCTTCAAAGCAGAGCTCACACCAATACTCCTCCAACTCTTCAATGAAATTGAAAGAGAAAGTTCACTACCGAACACATTCTATGAAGCCATCATAACCCTCATCCCAAAACCAGGCAGGGACTCATCAAAGAAAGAGAACTATAGACCCATTTCTTTGATGAACATTGATGCAAAACTTCTCAACAAAATATTGGCCAACCGACTTCAACAATTCATCCAAAAAATCAAACACCATGATCAAACAGGATTCATTTCAGGGATGCAAAGCTGGTTTTATATACGCAAATCAATTAATATTATTCATCACATCACACGAGCAAGCATAAGAACCACATGATTATCTCAATAGATGCACAAAAAGCATTCGACAAGATCCAACACCCCTTTATGATGAAGGTTTTGGAAAAATTAGGAATCCATGGAACATTCCTCAATACAACAAAGGCTGTATATGACAAACCTACAGCCAGCATTATACTTAATGGTGAAAAACTAAAGCCATTTCCTCTTAACTAAGAACAAGACAAGGATGACCACTCTCTCCACTTCTCTTCAATCTAATATTAGAATGCCTAGCTACAGCAATAAGACAAGATGCAGACATAAAGGGGATCCAAATAGGGAAAGAAGAATAAGGCTCTCTGTCTTTGCAGATGACGTGATCTTGTATTTAAAGAATCCCATAGACTCCACTCCCAAATTACTCAAGCTGATTCAAAACTTTGGCAAAGTAACAGGGTATAAAGTTAACCCCCCAAAATCAAAGGCCTTTCTGTATGCCAATAATGAGAAAAGTGTGGCTGAAATTAGGAAAGCAACTCCATTTGTAATAGCACCTCAAAAAATAAAATACCTAGGAATTACCTTAACCAAAGAAGCGAAGGACCTCTATGATGAAAACTTTAAAATCTTGAAAAAGGAAATCAACACAGTACTTAAAAAATGGCAAATTCTCCCCTGCTCCTGGATTGGAAAGATTAACATCGTGAAAATGGCAATACTTCCCAAGGCTATCTACAAATTCAACGTGATACCTATCAAAATTCCAACCTCATTCTTCAAGGAAATAGAAGAGGCAATCCAAAAATTCATATGGAACAATAAAAGACCCCGAATAGCAAAAACGCTCCTGAATGGAAAGAACACTGCTGGAGGAATATCAATACCAAATTTCAAACTCTACTATAAAGCCGTAGTAATCAAAACAGCTTGGTATTGGCATAAGAACAGACCTTAGGACCGATTGAATAGAATTGAAAACCCAGAAATGAACCTACAGACCTATAGCCATCTAATCTTCGATAAGGGAGCTAAAACAATAGAATGGAAGAAAGACAGCCTCTTAAGTAAATGGTGCTGGCAAAATTGGTTAACTACTTGTAGAAAAGTACAGCTAGATCCTTACATATCACCCTGCACCAGAATCAACTCCAAATGGATCAAAGACCTTGAAGTCAAAGCAGACACCCTGAAAACATTACAGGATGGAATAGGAGTAACCCTAGGTCTCATTGGCTCAGGCCGAAATTTTCTGAATAGAGACCCGGAAACACAACAAATCAAAGAAAGTTTGGACAAATGTTATTGCATAAAGTTGCAGAGCTTCTGCATGGCAAAGGACATAGCTAGCAAGATCAATAGAAAGCCCACGGATTGGGAGAAGAACTTTACTAGCCATACAATGGACAAGGGTCTCATATCTAAATTATACTTGGAACTCAAAAAATTAAATCCCCAAACAACAAATCCTCAAGGACACAACTGCCCAATAAACAAGTGGGCGAAAGACTTAAAGAGAAACTTCTCTGAAGAAGAAAGAAGGATGGCCAATAGACATATGAAGAAATGCTCAACCTCCCTAGCCATAAAAGAAATGCAAATCAAAACAACATTGAGATACCACCTCACCCTAGTTAGAATGGCAAAAATCAAGAACTCTAACAACAACAAATGCTGGAGGGGATGTGGACAGAAGGGAACCTTACCTCATTGTTGGTGGGAATGTAAACTTGTTCAAGCACTTTGGAAAGCAGTATGGAAGTTCCTCAAAGACTCCACATAGAACTCCCCTATGACCAAGCAATCTCACTTTTGGGCATTTACCCAAATGTTTACAAACAAGACCACACTAAAGCTACCAGCACAACTATGTTTATTGCAGCATTATTTACCATAGCTAAGATCTGGAACCAACCCAGATGCCCCTCAGTAGATGAATGGATCAAGAAAGTGTGGTATATATACACAATGGAATTGCCTCCATCAGAAAGAATGACATTGCCCCATTTGTTAGGAAATGGTAGACTTGGAAAAAATTATATTAAGCGAAGTAAGCCAGGCCCAAAGAAACATAGGCCCCATGGTTTCCCTTATTTGCAATATCTAGTATAGGTATGAGTCAAGCGTAAAAGGTCAGATAATGTGATGTTAGGAAAATGAACCCTTAGATATGTATTTTAATGTATTTTTCTTTCATGCATGTGTTTCTAATGCATTTATAAGATTATTTCTTTGTTGCTTTGTATGTCCCTCCCCCACTGTGTAACCCCTACTTTCACTATATTTGATGTCAGTATAACTTGTGGAGGAGATGGGGAAAAACAAGTCGTTTAAGGATACAGGTGGACCTGTTGCAACAATGAGAAGTACAAGTTGTCATGTCCATAACGAGCTTTACAATGTCAGTGCGGGGGTGGGGGGTGGAGGAGGGGGAGAAGGATTGGGACTGCGGGGGGATGGGGGAGGCTGGGAAGGGATGTGAAGGGTAAACAAAGGAGGAGGCTGCAATGCTTGGTAAGAAATGTACGCATTATCCTGCCCATGTAATTGTAACCCCTCTGTATAGTATGTTCACAAATTAAATAAAATAAATTTAAAAAAAAGAAGGAAGAGGAAGAAATGACTTTGATCTTAACATCCTCTTTGATCACAAGTTCTTAGTGACCTAATCTCTACGACTATGCCCACTTGAAAGGGTTCATCTCTTTATGGAAAAATAGTGAAATCTAATTATTAATCCCAATCCTTTATGATTTCAGAGATGCCATTTGTCATAGAGGTGGTTTGGTTATACCATTGTTGGAGAGATGAATAAAATATTTTGAGTGCAAATACATTTTATTTAACAGGTAAGGAAGCTTCAAGAGTTTTCATTTTGTGACCTTCCAAATTGACTATTTCATATAACTCATAATGAATTGAATTTTTCATAATTTTATGGCATTTCCATTCAAGTATTTGTCATCTATAATGAGGTTCTTTCCTTCAAGTTGAAGGAAAAATAAATACTATCACAATCTTTTAATAATTCTATAGAGAGTAGGTATAATATGAATTTCCTGTCATTTGAAAATAAGTTATCTTCAAGTCTATAGGAATAATTGGATAAGTGATGAAATATATTGCTTTAGTTAGCTTACACTGACATTGATTCAATTTCTAAAAATCACTGTTGACATAAAATACATGAAATTTAATGTTTCTCTGAAATGACTTGGTAATCAAACCTCAGAAATACATGACCAGTAACTAAGATTTTTTATATACTCAAAAAATGTATGGGGCTGGGAAAGTGGCTCAGTGGTAGAGTGCTTGCCTTGCATGCATAAGGCCCTGGGTTTGATTCCTCAGCACCACATAAGGAAAAATAAAAATGCCGGAAGTGGCACTGTGGCTCAAATGGTAGAGCACTAGCCTTGAGCTGAAGAGCTGAGGAACAGCACCCAGACCCAGCATTCAGGCCCCATGACCGGACCTCCACCCAAAAATAAATGTATGAATCTACATTTCTATGTCAAAAAAAGTTTAGTTTTAAAAGAAGAGAAAATCATGTGACCACAGTAGATAATATTTACTTAAATGAAAAATTGCCTGACAGAGCATTCAGCCTGACAAAGCCTATTGCTTTTAGCTTACATGAGAAATTTGATTAACAAACACTTTTTTTGCTTTTGAATAACAGATTATTTCAATTTGTCAGAAGATTCTGTCATTTAAACCTTTGAGTACATTTTTTTCATAAAAATGAAAACTATTTTTTACTATGCAGGTTCAAGTTTAATAAATAAATAAATATCTAAGTGTTAATTTGTTAAATTGAGCCTCTAGAATTCAAATAATATGAAATTTATTTTATTCTTAGATATATTAATCCTGTGCTAAATATGAGTGTCTCAAGCTTGTAACACTCACTACTCAGTAAGCGGGAGTGCAAAGCCAGCCTTGGCAAGAAAGTTTGTGAGACACACCTCAATCACACACACACCACAAGACACACACACACACACCACACACAAAGCCAGAAGTGGTATTGTGGCTCAAACGATAGAGCAACATACTTGAGGGAAAAAAAAAAAAAACAACAATTAAAGGATAGGTCTTGAATTAAAATCACAAGAACAACACACACACACACACACACACACACATATACACTATTAAGTCTAAATGCTTATTTTGGTTTGAAAAAATGAACAATATCATGGAAAGTAATATTTGTTACATATCTTGCAACGTTTGTGAAGTTTTTAGTACAATTTTTCTCAAGATACAACATAGGTTATTAAAATTAATATTAATTTAGTTAATATTTAGAACTACTCATAACACCTTGGAGTACAATAGTTGGTAATTTTTCCATAGCCATAAGAGATATTCTGAGTAAATGAAAGAGAGGAAGATTGGAAGAAAAAAGAAAGAAACAAAGAAAGATAGAAAGGAAGGAGAGAAAGAGAGAGAGAGGAAGGGATGGAGGGAAGGAAGGAGGAAGGAAAGAAGATGGGATGGAAGGAAGGAAGGAAGGAAGAAAGGAAGGAAGGAAGGAAGGAAGGAAGGAGGGAAGGAAGGAAAGAAGGAAGGAAGGAAGGAAAGAAGGAAGGAAGGAAGGAAGGAAGGAAGGAAGGAAGGAAGGAAGGAAGGAAGGCAGGGAGGGAAAAGGAAGGGACAAAACCATTTAATTTATAATATATTTAGCCCAACAAAAACTTTATGTAATGAATCCTTTAGTACAGTCAAGTTTGCAATTTTCACTTCTTTGCATGTTCTCCATGCATGAATGAAAGCAACAAATGAAGGATCATAAATAACCTGGTGAATCTGTTTGCATCTGTAGTAATATGTATGCAAATCTTTTTCTCATTTTCTATACATCATCAAATAAATATTTGCAAACAATTTACACTTAGGTATAAATATTCTAAAAATTGATTAAACCAAAGAATGTCAATATATTATATAATGTGAATACAAGGATTTATACTGCTATTAATATTACAGTCTTAATGTTATATTAATTATAAAAATTTTATTGTGTATTTTATCAGAGAAATTAGCATGCTCTGATTTTGGTGTCTGTGTGAGTCCCACTAGCAGAAAGTAATTAAAATCAAAGGAGATCTGTATTTGTTGGCTCAAATGAATATTTCTGAAAGCAATTAACTCATCGGAGATTGTTCAAATACATCAAAAGGTCCTTAAAAAGGCTGCGCCACATTTACATGATGACCTATGATGTGATTCAAGAGCCACTAAACAATCATTTCACTTTGCTATCACTATAATTATCCCCATTGTAAGAAGAATCATTCACATGTCACATGATATAAGTTTGTCCTTAAGTTATTATCTTCTATGAAATAATATCCAAATGATACTCTACACTGAGTTAAAGCAAAAGTTGCAAAGTGTATTGGACTATGTAACTCCGTCCAGATACACATGTTGAAATTCTATTCCCCCTTCTGGGGATATTAGAATCAACTTTTCAGAGATGATACTACAATAATGATCCTGATGAAAGAAGCCCAATATAATTATTCTGCCAGCAAGTAGATTATAATGAACCAGAAAATAGACCCCCATAAGATAAGGAATTGTTTAAACAACCATTTTTATAATCAATATTCAAGCTTCCAGCATATGGGTAATATACTCCTGTTGTTTTTAAGCCACTTACTTTGAAGTATTCTCTTATAAAAGCCCAATGGCTGACAAAAGGCAAAGTAATTTTTAGTTAATATTACAAATTCTGATTAAAAAAAGATTCATACAATTTTATTGAATTTTATTCTCCAAGTCTACAGGTTAAAAATATTTTTAAATGGGACTTGAATTGAGGTTCAACTCTATTCAACTATCATAATTAATTTTTGATTATATTTATTATCTTTAAGTAGTTTTACATTCACTGAAACAGTTTATGGATACAGTGCATCTTGATCACTGTCACCTCTTTCAACATTCTCATCCACCCCTCCCAATCAACCCCAATCCTTATGTATCTGAATATTATGTTATGGAATTACTTGCCATTTAACAAAGCAATTTATGTGTACAATGCACCTGGAATTGTGTTACCACTTCAACACCTTCACTCCCATTTCACACTACCCTTTCCTTTGTATAGTTCAATTCTGGGAAGTATACAATGGATTCTCACCTTCAATTTCCTACCCCTCCCATATTGCCCCCCACTGTCCTCTCTTGCAGTACATATTTACTGGTAATTATTTTCTTGAGCTGTGACTTAGTCTTTTAAGAGAATTAAGGAATTTTCACTCTCCATGGACTCTGACACTTCAGATAATTCATTTGTACCTCCTTGCATACCATCCAGTGTGTTTACTTTTACATTTACAGGCACCTTCTATCTACCACAAATGAGGAAAACCATGCAAGGTAAGTTTCTCTGAGTGAGCTTTATTTCACTTAATATTATTTCTAATTGTTTTTTTGGGGGGGTCCGGTTGTGGGGCCTGAACTCTGGGTCTGGGCGCTGTCCCTCAGTTCTTCAGCTCAAGGCTAGCACTCTACCACTTGAGCCACAGCGCCACTTCCGGCTTTTTTCTTTTTGCTTATGTGGTGCTGAGGAATTGAACCCAGGGCCTCAGGCATGAAAGGCAAGTGCTCTACCACTGAGCCAACTTCCCAGCCCCTATTATTTCTAATTGTTTCATTTTCCTTAAGGATGGTGCAATATTATTCTTTCTGATGGATGAACAGAATTCCATAATGTATGCATATATATGTGTGCATATGTATGTATATATGTATGTATATACATATGTGTATTTATACACATATATACACACATATATACTTGTAAATTGGGATCAATAACATTAGATATATATATATTATATATATATATATAATTTATATATACATATATAATTCTTTTTTTTTTAATTTAATTTTATTTTATTTGAGAACATACTGTACAGAGGGGTTACAATTACATGGGCAGGAAAATGCATACATTTCTTACCAAGCATTGCAGCCTCCTCCTTTGTTTACCCTTCACCTCCCTTCCCAGCCTCCCCCCTCCCCCCCCACCCAATCATACCCCCCCTCCCCCCCCCCCCACCGACATTGTAAAGCTGGTTTTGACATGACATTTTGTACTTCTCATTGTTGCAACAGGTCCACCTGAATCCTTAAACGACTTGTTTGTCCCCGTCTCCTCCACATGTTATACTGACATCAAATATAGTGAAAGTGGGGGTTACACTGTGGGGGAGGGACATACAAAGCAACAAAGAAATAATATTATAAATGCGTTAGAAACACATGCATGAAAGAAACAAAAACATTAAAATACATATTTGAGGGTTCGTTTTCCTAACATCACATTCTCTGACTTTTTCCGCTTGACTCATACCTATATAGATATTGCAAATAAGGGAAACCATGGGACCTATGTTTCTTTGGGCCTGGCTTGCTTCACTTAATATAATTTTTTCCAAGCATATATAATTCTTGATCTCTTTTTACAATGAGAGGTATCTGGGCTGCTCCCTTATGTTGGCTAGAGAAAATAATGCAATAATGTACATGATTTTCCTGGTAGCTTCAGTTTGGCCTTGTTTCTGCTCCATTGCATAAGTGCCCGTAAGTGGAATTGCTGGATCATAGGTAGCTCTCTATTCAATTCTCTGAGCAATTTCCACAGTGTTTTCCAAAGGGGTTGAACAAGATTACATTCCCAACAACAGGGTAATAGAGTTTCCTTTGGGCCACATCTATGTATAACTGTGATTGTTCGTTTTTTCATAATGACATTGTAACAGGGGTGAGATGAATCTCAGTGTTGTTTGGATTTGCATTTCTTTTATGGAGAGAGATGTGTCTATTTGTCATTCTTACTTCTTCTTCTAAGAAGTTATCTTTAAGCATTTGTCCCATATATTAATTGAGTTCTTGTTTATTTGAGGGTTTATTTTTTTTGGGTTTAACTTTTTGATTTCTAAATATGGGTTAATTATGAAACCAATTGTCTGATGCTTAGCTAGTAAAAATCTTCTTCCATTCTGTTCTCTTTCTATATATGCTAACTTTTTCCTTTGCCATGAAGAAAATCTTCAGTATGATGCAATTCTATTTACCAAGAAAGAATGATATTACATCATTCATAAGGAAATGTAAACACTTGGACCAAACATATATTAAGTGAAGGAAGACAGACTCAAAAAAATGTAAGTTGCCTGATTTCCCTCATTTGTTGTATTAGAATGTGCCTCTAATTCTAAAAGTAAAAACACTTGGATGGTAAAAGATAAAACATTACACTTGCACATGATAAATTATAAGGGATTCTAAACATTTATACAGTGAGGTCAAAAGAGGATGCCCTTTGGAGAAGATCACCAAGGCTAAATTGCTATAAGAATGTCATCATATAAAATAATGTTCATTAAAATCATCTCACCCCTGTTACAATGTCATTATGAAAAAGCGAACAATCACAGTTATACATAGATGTGGCCCAAAGGAAACTCTATTACCCTGTTGTTGGGAATGTAATCTTGTTCAACCCCTTTGGAAAACACTGTGGAAATTGCTCAGAGAATTGAAATGACAATGAGAGATTTTTATTATTTTGCTTTTTCCTTCTGATGCTGTATTTTTTATATTTCTGCACCTTTTTTCTCATCTGTAAGTTTGGAAAGTGCAAGGGGGAACACAGAAATGGTGAGACACAGGGTTAAAATATACAGCTGTGCTACTCAATAGACACTACATTGTAAATGAACTATACAACTTATGGGGGAGGGAGGTTGAAAGGGAAAAACTGGGACGATATGAGGGAAGAGGTGACACTTTTCAAAAAGAAATGTGCTCATTACTTGACTTATGTAATGGTAACCCTTCTGTACATGATCTTTAAAAATTAAAAATGGACCTCATAAACAGGTCAGAGTAGCTATACTAATATTAGATAAAATATGGTTCAAATTAAAAGTGGTATGAAAGTAAAAAAGAGACAAAGAATGATATTAAATATTCATAAAGAAAACTCTCCATCAGAGGGATATAACAATTTCAATTATCAATGCCACGAATCCTAGAGCTCCCAAATGCATCAGACAAATACTACTTACCCTAAAAGCATGCATACATCCAAATACATTGTTGGTTGCTTGAACACATCATTCTTACCTCTGGACAGCCCTGCTGATTATTACAGTATCTTCCTTGTGAACTACTAGCAATTATAATTGGAAATTTGATTGTGATATTACAAACTCGTTGTGACATAACAAACCCATTGTGACAACCTTGTCATTGTGACATCATGATTCCACTGTGACAACTCAAATCTATCATGACCTCTAAGCTCCTTTGAAAAATCAAATGCCATTTTCAACATCACAGTCCATTTTTGTACCCATATCTTTGTTGTTAACTAATGACAATTGAGATCAGCCATGCCATTATAACATCAAAATGTGTTTGTGACATCCTCAACAGTGTGAAATCACATTTTCATTATGAGAGCATCAGTTCACTGTGACATCTTCAAACTCAATGACATAATCGCATTATGACAATTCTCATTGTGATATCATAGACATTGTGAATGCCTATTCTTTGATTTCATTGTACTTCAAATATGGCATAAGAATTAATATCAGAAACGCATTTTTGTTCCTCCATAATCATTTTGACATCATAATCACTTTGTGACATAACAGTGCCATTGTAATGTCACTAACACAATGTGACATCACAAACCTCTCCTGTCCTCATAACTTTTGTGACATGCTGACATTGTGATATCTTAGACCTTTTTGCCCTGATAATTTGTTTCAAACTCATATTTCATGTATGACGAGATACCAGAAATCCACTGTGACATCATGACCATTGTGGCATCACACTGACAGATGTCATGATAATTGTTTCACATTGTGACATCACAAAAGGTTTTGTCACAATTAATTGGTGATGCCATACAGGAAAGGGGTCACATTAGGTCGATGATGTCACAATTGGTTGGTGATATCCAAATGGCATAAAGGCTCTCATTTCTCATGAAATCACAGAGAATATAAGTTCACAAACAGACTGTGGTATTGCCAAAGGCATGTGTTGTCACAAATGTGATGAAGTCCTAGGAGGATTGTGATGTCACAGTGTGACACAATGTTCATGGTGTCTATCAGTATGATGTCACTACGGTCATGATGTCACAGTGGATTTCTGATATCACATATTATAACTGAAATATTATAAGGATGAAAACAGATTTCGAGCTCATAAAGGGCTTAAGACATCAAATTGCAGCATGTCACGAGACTTATGAGGACAGGGAAGGTTTGTGATGTCACAATGTGTTAGTGATATCACCATGACACCGTGATGTCACAAAGTGATTGTGATGATGGCATCACAATATTTATGATATTACAATGGTTTTCTGATATCAACCCACACGCCACATTTGAAATAGAATGAAATAAGAGTATAGGTATTTGCAATGTCTCTATGAAATCACAATGGCAATATAATGTCATAATGCTATGAGGTCATTGTAAATTGGTGATGTTGCAAGGAGGTAATGGTGTCATAATGAATATGTGTTGTCACACTGGTGATGGGGTCACAAAGAGTTTGTGATGTTACAGTGGCATATATGAATTCAATTGTCATGTGTTCACAATGAGGATATGGTTACACATAGGGACTGTGATGTCACAAATGCCATGTACTTAGGGGTCATGATAGCTTCATGATTCACAGTTATGATGAAGTCACAATGCATTTTGAATGTCATGATGATTTTGTAATATCTCAAACACATATCCAATTTCAATTGCTATTTCACAATGTGCATATAAGTTCACAGAAGGAGCTTGAAGTCCTAATGGACATGATTTTTTTTTTAATGTTATGAGGTCATATTAGGTTTGTGAATACACAATGGGACAGTGATATCACCATGACAATGTCAACTCACTACATCATGTCAAAATAAATATTGTTTTGGTGTCACAATTAGTTGATGATGCCACATTGGTGATGTTCTCACAAAAGATTGGTGATATCACAATGTGTTGGGCATGTCACAATGACATGATGGTTCTCAATTGTCTTTAACTTACAATGAGTATATGAGTTCACAAAGGGACTGTGGTTTCTCCAGAAGTATGTGTTGTCACAAATATATTGAAATCTTAAACGGTTTGTAATGTCAGAATTTGGCACAATGGTTATGACATCTGGCAGTGTGATGTCACCATCGTCATGATGTCACTGGGAATTTGTGATATCAAATGTCATATGTGAAATCTAATGAGGTCGACAACAGATTATGAGAACAAAAAGGTCTAAGGTATCAGAATTGCAGAATGTCACAAAAGTTATGACAGGTTAGGTTTGTGATGTTATGGTGGGTTAGTGATCTCACAATGGCAACGTGATGTACAAAGGGATTGTGATGTCACAATGGTTATGAGTTCATGATTTGTTTATGATATCAACCTACATGCCACATTTGAAATAGAATGAAATCACAGAAAAGGCATTCATAATGTGTCTAGGATGTCACCATGACAATGTGAATTTATAAATCTATCATATCATTTTAGTTTTGTGATTTCACAATGAGCAGATGGTGTCACAATAACAATGTGATTTCACAACTGTGATGAACTCACAAACAGTTTTTGATGTTAAAATGTCATGTCTGATTCTCTATTGTCAATATTTCACAGTGGGGATTTGGGTACACAAAGGGACAGTGATGTTACAAAGCTATGTATTTTTTCAAAGGTTATAACAGGCCATAGTAGATTTGGGACGTCACAATATTATTATGGTGTCAAAACAGCAATGTAATTTCACAATGTGTTTGTGATGTCACAGTGGTGATGAGGTCACAATGGGTTAGTTATGCCACAAGTTTGTAATACAATTATTTTTCCATTTTCAATTG
This sequence comes from Dipodomys spectabilis, assembly GCF_019054845.1. Classification (NCBI taxonomy): domain Eukaryota; kingdom Metazoa; phylum Chordata; class Mammalia; order Rodentia; family Heteromyidae; genus Dipodomys; species Dipodomys spectabilis. The sequence goes on along the minus strand of NW_024871297.1, from coordinate 790,195 downwards.
CTAATAGTTCACCATGAGGACACTGTAATAACCAGCAGTGCTGCTATAATCCACAGGAAGAGATAGTCATCATGGCCTCCTGGACAGGGGAGTACATGCAGCTGGAGGGGGCAGGACATGCTGCTGAAGGAGATAGGATATCATGCCGCACATGGTGAGCTGCTAAGAAGTGATTGGGCATTGATATTTGGGAAGTGATGATTGAAAACTGTTATGCAGGAAACATATTGCAGTGGGGGAAGAGTACATCCTATATATAGGCTGCATGTTCAGAGCAACAGAAGGAGAGAGATAAAGTGGAAAGTCCTGGAAGGAAATAAGTGATGAGACTGCAGGAGGGTAAAGAACTAAGAGGATAGGAAATTGAGGGAGGGCAGGAGGTAAAGGATGGCAACTGGACACCTGGACAAGGCAGGGCAGGCCTGTCAAGAGTAGAGCAGGCTGAAGAAAAGAATGGAATGGTGGAAGGAAAAAATGAAAAGACTTGAAAGGTAGGACAGGTATGTAGAGAAAGAGGATGAAGAGAAAGAAAAAAAGCCTTGTCCTTTGAAGTGTGGAGCTTTGGAAATCATTATTTTGGGGATCGGTTGCTTGCAGACCAGTTAACTAATGGCTGGGCAGCTCTTTGGAGGTATGAGGGTTCATGGCTGAGGCTACATTTAGCTCTAGGTATCCAGCCGAGGTCAAGGTAGTCGCTTGTTTCAAAATTTATGAGGACAAGACAGTTTTGTGATGCTACATTCCATTAATGAGATCACAATGTCAATATGAGGTCACAAAGGGATTGTAATGTCACAATAGTGATGTGGTCACAATGGGTTTCTGAAATCAACCTATAAGCCACATTTGAGATAGAATGAAATCACAGAATAGGCAATCACATTGTCTTTATGACCTCACAATTGAAATGTGATGTCATAATATTATGATGCCATTGTCATTTTGGGATGTTACAATGAGCTGATGATATCATAACAACAATGTGATCTCACTCTGGAGATGATTTCACAAAGCGTTTGTAATGGTACTAAGTCATGTCTGATGTCAGTTGTCCTTTGTTCACAATGATATGGTTACCCAAAGGGACTGTGATGTCACAAACACCATTTTTTCAAAGGTGCTAAGAGGGTACAACATGTTTGGGATGTTACAAGGTGCTAAGAGGGTACAACATGTTTGGGATGTTACAAGGTGATCACGATATCACTGTGGCAGTGTGATATCACAATGTGTTTGTGATGTCAGTGGTGATAAGGTCACACTTGGATAGTGATGTCACACTGAATTTGTAATATCACAATTACATGTCCAATTTCATTCTACTAGATCACAATGAAGATACGAGTTCACATAAGGAGCTAGAATTGAGAAAGGCCATGAATTTTTAAAAATATTATGATGACATAATGGGTTGGTGAAAATGCAATGGGACAGAGCTATCCCATTGGCAATTTGATGTTACCATTACATGAGATAGTACTGTTTTGAAATCATAAATAGTGGGTGATGAGGTCACATAGGTTTGTGATTTCACAATGGGATGGGGATGTCACAATCTCATGCCAGATCTCTAATTGACAATGAATAAGTTCACAAGGGATAAGGATGTATCCGAAGGCATATGTTGGCACAAGTGTAATGAGTCTTAACAGGTTTGTGATGTCACAAAGTGACTCAATTGTCATGACATCTGGCAGTGTGATGTCACAGTGGTCATGATGTCACAGTGGAATTCTGATATCACATGTCATACCTGAAGTATTAGGATTTAAACAATTTAGGAACGCAGAAAGGCCAAAGAGATCACACTGGCAACATGTCAAAAATTTATGAGGATAGGACAGTTTTGTGATGTCACAGTGGGTCAGTGACACCATAATGGCAATGTGGTGTCATCAAGGTAGTGTGATGTCATAATAGTTATGTGATCACAATGTATTTTTTATATTAACCCAATTTGCCACATTTGACATAGAATGAAATCACAGAATAGACATTCCAATGTATCTGTGGCATCACAATGACAATGTGATGCCATAATGTTATGATGTCATTGTTTTATGATTTCACAAGAGGCTGATGCTGTCATAATGACAATGTGGTGTTATACTGGTGATGCTGTTACAAAGCTTTTGCGATGGTAAAATAGCATGTCTGATCTCAATTGTCATTAGCTCAAAATGAGGGTATGGGTACACAAAGGGCCTGTGATGTCACAAAGGCCATGCTTTCTTTCAAAACTTCTGTCATAATAAGCTTGGGATGTCACAATGTGAGCATGGTGTCACAATGGCAATGTGATATCACAATGAGTTTTTGATGTCACCTCGGTGATGAGGTCACGATGGGTTAGTGATGTAATATAACAATGACATATGCAATTTCAGTTTCTTCTAATTGACTATGAGGATACTGTAATAACCAGTGAGGCCAGAATTATCTGTGGGAGCTGATAATCATTGTAAATTCTTAGTCTGGCCCACCGTAGAGTGTGGGGAATGCCACCAAAGGTGGAGGTGTCAAGCCTCACAAGATGAGCTGTCAAGAAGTGATTGAGCATTGAGCAGTTTGGGAAGTGATGGGTGAAAACTGTGAGGCAGGAGACCCGTTGGAGTGAGGAAGGGTACAACTTATATATAGGTTGCATTTTCAGAGCATTGGAAGGGGAGATAAAAATGGGAGCTACCCAGATGTAAGAAAGTGGTGAGACCGCAGGAAGGGAAAATCCTGTGAAGAGAGGAAGTTGAGGGAGAGCAGAAGGTTGGCAAATGATCACTGGGGCAGAGTAGGGCAGGCCTGTGGAAATTGGAGAGGCCTGAAGAGAAGGAAGTGGTGGAAGGGCAAGAGGGAATGACCAGGAAGGAAGGAGAGGTCTGTAGCGAAGAAGGGAGGAATGGAAAAGTAAAAAGCCTTGGAGTTCATAATATTTTAGCTGATGGTTTGCAGACCAATTAAGAAAGGGTGGGGCTGCCCATTGGAGGTCTGATGTTTGGTAGTCAAGGCTTCTCTTGGACCTGGGTATCCAGTCCAGGATAAGGTAATTACAGCCCCCTCTCAAGTGTAAATTGGTTTATTATATTAAATGTGACTCACTGGTTTGTCTCCTTGCCTAAGAGGTCATATGTACACGAGTTCACAGAAAGAGCTTGAAGTCCCAAAGGCCATGAATTTTCTAAGATGTGATGTGGCTATTATAGGTTTGTAAAAACACATGGGACAGTGATATCCCAACAGCAATGCCAAAATATCATGTCAAAATTATGCTTTGATTCCACAGTTACTTTTTGATGCCATTCTCATGATGAGGTCACAATAAGTTTGTGAGGTCACAATGGGTTCTTGATGTCAGAGTGGCATGACAGATCTCAATTGTCATTAATTGGCAATGAATATATGAGTTCAAAAAGGGACTGTAATGTCTCCAAAGGAATGTGTTGTCACAAATGTGATGCTGTTCTAACAGGTTTGTGATGTCACAATGTGACACAATGTTCGTGACATCTGGCAGTATGATGACATAAGGCATTTCTGATATTGCATGTCATACCAGAAATATGAGATTGAAAACAGATGAGCTCACAAAGGGCCTATTATACGACAATGACTGTATGTCACAAAACTTATAAGGACAGGACTGGTTTGTGATGACACAGCAGGTTAATGATATCACAATGGCAATGTGATGTCACAAAGGACTGTGATATCACAACGGTTATATGGTCAAAATGGTTTCTGAAATAGAATGAATTCACAGAATAGGCCTTCACACTTACGTCTCTGATGTAACAATGTCACTGTGATTCATAATGCTATCATGCCATTGTCATTTGGTGATGTCACAATGACCTGATGGTGTCATAATGACAATTTGTTGTCACTGCTGATTTATGATGTTACAATGGTTAGGTTATGAGGTCACATTATGTTTCTGATAACACATGTCAAATTTGAAATAGATTGAAAAGCCGGGCGCCGGTAGCTTACACCTGTAAGCCTAGCTCAGGAGGCTGAAATCTGAAAATCTCAGTTCAAAGCCAGCTCAGGCAAGAAAGTCCATGAGACTCTTATCTTCAATAAAAATCACTAGAAAACCAGAAGTGGCGCTCTGGCTCAAGAGATAGAGCGCTTGCCTAGAGCTGAAGAGCAGGGGCAGCACTCAAGCTCAGTGTTCAAGCCCCACGACCAACAACAGAAAAAAGATTAAAAAGAGGCATTAACAATCTGTCTATAACATCACATCACAATGACAATGTGATCTCATAATGTTATCTTTTCATTGTAGCTTTGTGATGTCAGTAGTAGTTGATGCTGTTATAATGACAATGTAATGTCACACTGGTGATGTTGTAAAGGGTTCGTGATATTACAATGGCATGTCTGATATCAATTGTCTGTTCATATGAGGGTATAGTTACACAAAGGGACTGTGATGTCACAAAGGCCATGTGTTTATTTCAAAGGTGCTAAGGGGTCCTAATACGTTTGGGATGTCACAATGTGATAGTGATTGTCAAATGGCAATGAAAGCTCACAATGGGTTTGTGATGACTCGTTGGTGATGAAATCAAATAGTTTTGGGAAGTCACATCTCATAATCACATGTCCAATTTCAGTTGCTACTATTTCACAATGAGGATATGAGTTCACAGAAGACTGAAGCATAAAAGGCAATGAAATTTCTAAAATGCTATGAAGACATACTAGATTTTTGAAAACACAATGAAACAGTGATATCACAATGGCAATGTTATGTTGCAATATGATGACTTAATATTAAGTTTTGATATCACAGTTGGTGATGTCACACTGGTGATGAATTTACAAGAAGTGTATGATATCATAATGGATTGGTGATATCAAAATGACACATGTGATCTCAATTGTCATTAACTCACAATGAGTATATGAACTCACAAAGGGACTGTGATTTCTCCAAAGATGTTCATTGTCACAAAAGTGATGAAGTCCTAACAAGTGTGTGTTGTCAGAATGTGACAAAATGCTCATAACATCTATCAGTGTGATGTCACCATGATCTAGATCTCACATTTCATACCTCGATTGGGTTTGAGAGGATAGGAATTTCACAGTGGGTTAGTGTTATCACTATGGAAATGTGGAGTCACAAAGGGATTGTGCTATCACAATGGCTATTAGATCACAAAGTGTTTCTACTATAATGGGTTTGTGCTGTCAGAATTGGTTGAAAATGTCACAATGGCATGCCAAATCTCAAATATCATTAATTCACAATGAAGATATGAGTTCACAACGGGACTGTGTTGTCTCCAAAGTCATGTCTTGGCACAAATGTGATGAAGTCCTAACAGATTTGTGAGTTCACAATGTAACTCCATGGTCTTGATGTCTATCAATGTGATGCCACAATGTTCATGATGTCAAAGTCAATTCGTGATATCATAAGTCATACCTGAATTATTATGTTTGAAAACAGATTATAAGCTTACTAAAGGCCTAAAATAGCCTAATGGCAGCATATCATGGTCTTTGGAGTTTAAGATTCTTCCTTTGAAATTGTATCTTCATTGTGAACTAATAGAAATTGAAATTGGACATGTCATTGTGATATTACAAACTCATAGTGACACCACAAACTCATTGTGACCTCATCACCACACTGACATCCTAAACCCATTGTGACATCACATTGTTGTTGTTCCTTCACAATCACATTGAGACATCATAAAGCTATTGTGAACTCTTAGCACCTTTAGAAAAACACATGACCTCTGTGGCATCACAGACCATTTGTGTATCCATATACTCATAGTGAACTAATGAAAATTTTGATCACACATAGCATTGTATCATCACAAATACTTTGTGAAATAATTATGATTGTGAAATCACATTTTCATCATGACACCACCATCTCATTGTGACATCAATAAACCCCAATGACACCATACCATTTTTTTTCTTCTGTGCATTTTTTATTATAAGTATAGTGTACAGAGGGATTACAGTTACATGAGCAAGGTAATGGGTACATATCCTATCAAACATTGCTGCCTTGACATCACATTTTCATTTTGATATCATAGACCCATTGTGAATGCTTATTCTTTGATTTCATTCTATTCCAAATGTGCCATGTGGGTTGATATCAAGAAACCATTGTGAACTCATAACCTTTGTGACATCAAAATCTCTTTGTCACAGCACATTGCATTTGTTATATCACTAACCCACTGAGATATCAAATACCTCTCCTGCCCTCATAATTTTTGTGACATGCCATTGTGATATCTTAGGCCCATTGTGAGTTGAAAATCTGTGTTTGACCTCATATTTCAGATATGATATGAAATAGCTAAAATCCAGTGTAACATCATGATATCACACTGCTGGACATCATAACCATTCTGTCACTTTGTGACATCTCAGACCTGTTAGTTCTTCACCTTTTTGATTACATATACTTTGGGGACATCAGAATCCCTTCCCAAACCCATATACTCCTGGTGAGTTAATGACAATTGAGGTCCCACATGCCATTGTGACATCACCAATCCCGTGGGACATCTCAAATCTATAACATTATATTATCTATTATATTATGATGTTGAGACATCACATTGTCATTGTGAAATCACTGTCCAATTGGATTTTCACATAGCATGACCTCATACTATGAAGCTTCTTCTATCACCTGGTATCCACATATTGAATTATGAGTAATAGAAATTAGATATATCATGCTGATATTACAAACAAACTGTGACATCACAAAACCATTGTGACCTCATCACCACTGTGATGTCAAAAACCCAATGGGACATCTCATTTTTACTGTGACATTATGGATGACAGTGTGCCATCCCAAACCTATAATGACCTCTTACCACTTTTGAAAACACAAATGGCCTCTGTGACATCACAGAACCTTTTTGTATCCACATCCTCATGGGGAACAAATGAAAACTGACATCAGACATACCATTGAAACATCCTTTCTAACATCATTATAATTGTGACATCATGTTGCATTTTAACACCATCAGCTCATTTTGACATGTAGAACTACAATGACATCATAGCATTGTAAAATCACATTATCATTCTAATGTCATAGACACGTTGTGTTTGCCTATTATATTATTTGATTCTATTTCTAATGTGGCATGTCAGTTGATATCAGAAACCCATTTTGGGTTCATGACCATTGTGATATCATGATGCCTTAGTAGCATCACATTGCCATTGTGATGTAACATTGCCAAATTGATGTCACAAAGGGATTTTGATGTGACAATGGTTATGATATCACAATGAGTTTCTGATATCAACCCACATGCCACATTTCAAATACAATGAAATCACAGATTAGGCATTCATAATGTGACTATGATGTCACAATGACATAATGGCAAATGCTATAATGTCATTGTCATTTTGTGATGTCATCATAAGATAAAGATGTCATAACAACAATGTGATGTCACACTGGTTATGTTGTCACACAGGGTTTATAATGTTACAATGGATATGAGGTGACAATGTGTTTCTGATATCACTGATATGCCACCTTTGAAATAGAATGAAATCACAGGATATACATTCACAATGTGTCTATGACAGCAAAATGGAAATGTGATGTCATAATGCTATGATATCACTGCAGCTTGGTGATGTCACAATGAACGATGGTGTCATAATGACAGTCTGATGTCACACTGGTGATGATGTCACAAAGGGTTTGTGATATCACAATGGCATGACAGATCTTAATTCCCATTAGTTTATAGTGAGAACATGAGAATGAAGTCATAATGACATACACAACAAGCCATGTTTTATTGTCAAAAGTGCTAAAGTTCCTAACAGGTTTCAGTTGTCAAAGTGTTAATATAAAAATTGGATAGTGATGTCAAAACTAGTTTGTAATATTACATCTTATTTCAAATTTCAATTAAGTTAACTGATACAAGTTCACAGAAGGAGCTTGATATCCCAAAGGCCATTAATTTTCTAAGATGTGATGAAGTCAAAATAGGTTTGTGAGAGCATGATGGTACAGTAATATCACAATTGCAATATGATGTCAAATTCTAATGTCATAAGAGTGCTGTTTTGTCACAATTATTTGTTGATGCCATGAGTGATGACTTCAAAATAGTTTTGTGATGTTGCAGTAGATTGGTGATGTGACAATAGCATTCCAGACCTCAATTGTCATTAACTCACAATGAGCATATGAGTTTAGAATGGGATTATGAGGTTTCCAAAAGCTTTGATGGCACAAATGTGATGAAGTCAGAACAGATTTGTGATGTGACAATGTGACACAATGGTCATTACATCTAGCAATGTGATGTCACAATATTCATGATGTCACAGTATATTTCTAATATGAGGTCAAAAATAGATTGAGCTCTCAATGGGCTTAACATAACACAGTGGCAACATGTCACAAAACTTATGAGGACAGGACATGTTTGAGTTGTCACAGTTGTTTAGAGATGTCACAATGGCAATGTTATGTCACATCGGGATTTTGATGTCACAATGGTTATGAAGTCAAAATATGTTTTTGATATGAGCCCACATGCCACATTTGAAATATAATAAAATCACATAATAGGAATTCATAATGTATATATGATGTCACAATGACAATGTGATGTCATAGTGGTATGATGTCATTACAGATCGATTATGTCACAATGAGCTGATGTTGTCATGACAATGTGATGTCAAATCGATTATTATATTGTAAATGCTTTGTGATATTGAAATGGCATATCTGATCTCAATTGACATTTCACAATGAGGATATGGATACATGAACTTTCATGTCACAAAGCCATGTATTTTTTTAAAAGGTGCTAAAGATGTCATAATGGTTTTGGGAGGTCTCAAGGTGATTGTAATGTCACAACGGCAATGTGATTTCACAGTGGCTTTGTGAAGTCACATTGGTGATGAGGTCACAATGGACAGGACAGGTTTGTGATGTCACAATAGGTTAATGATATCACAATGGCACTCTGATGTCACAAAGGGATTTTTTCATGTCACAATGGCCTTAAGGTCACAATGAATTTTTGATTTCCATCAATATTGCTTGCTTGAAACAATGAAATCACAGAATAGGCATTCATAATATGTCTATAATATCACTATGACATATGATGCCATAATACTATGAGATTTAAGTTTAGTAATGTCAAAATGGCATGTCTAATCTTATTGGTCATTAGATTACCATGAGGATCCCAAAGGTTGATGTGTGCTGAGTCCTTCAAAAGGCATAGTGTGCTGAGTCCATTACACAGGGTTCTTTGTGCCATGTTGTTAGCGTGTGCCGTGTGCTGTCATCCCAAAGGGTACTATTTCTGAGTCCTGGAGAGGTAGGTATCCAGGACAATCATACACACACACACACACACACACACACACACACACACACATGGAGGGTCACTGTGCACCTGCTTGCTGTGTGGGGTGGATGGAGAAGAATCTCCCACAGCGGTTGGGCCGAGGGGATATTTGATCCTCCCGCCCTCCCCCCCCCCAGGCTGCTGCTGGGGTTTGGAGAAAGCCCTGAGCTGATGTGAGGCTGCTTCTGTCATGGACTTGTAGCATTAGGGCAGTCAGGGCAGCAAAAGGCCAGGATGCGAGGCGTGGCTGAGGTGGGGAGGGGGTGTAACCCAGGAGAGGAGAGGGCATGACCGAGGGGCACAAAGCTGCTGCAGCCAGGGGCACACAGGGGCTGGCACACTGGCAGAGCAGGGAAAGGGAGCAGCCTGGGAGAGAAGTGGGGGCAGAGAGAGAGAGCAGAGGGAAGAGCAGGCACATGCACCAGAGGAGGTGGCGTTAATGGCTGGCCTCCGCTACTGTAGGAGCACGGGCCTGGGCCAGGAGCACAGAGCACACAAAACCAGGACACCAGGCACATCCCTCGCACAACCCCAGGAAGGCTCAGAGGCCAGGTAGGCCCTGAGCCCGAGGCCCCTTCTAAGAGTCATCCAGTGATGTTGCTGCGCCCCTGTCCAGCTTACGGCCCTGACCAGGTCCCAGGCCCTGGTCCTCTGCTCTGGGGCCAAGCGTCTGCCATGCCACTGCCATCACTGCCTGCTGCACCTGGAACCGAAGCGTACAGCTTATCCCATCAGCACATGACCTCCCCCTATCCCTCTCCCCTCCCCTACTCCCCCCTCCCTGCACCCAGACATGCGGGACTACCTCCTCCACTCTTGCGTCCAACCATGCCTCCCCAGCACCAGGCAGGCCAGCCCTGTCTCTGCCACAATTGCAACCCAGGAGTGGGGGGTGTGGCAGTGGATGTCGACCTGGGAATCCCACCTGCATCCCTAGTGGCCAGTGTCACAGGAAATGGGAAGATGCAGGGTTGGGTAAGAAGGAGGTATCATTGATTCTCTGGCCTGGAGCAGTGGGAGCCACACAGCTGCGCATCTGCACCATTCCTCTCCCTGGTGGGAACCTGGTGGCTTTAGTCAAAAGCTGGGAGCAACACATCCACACCTGCCTTCTCAGGTCTTTTCCTTTTTTCTGGGGGTAGTGGGCGTTGGATGCAGAAGATAGGCCCCCCTTGCTGTGTGAGCCCTTGTCCTCTATGCTCAGTCATCTTTTCACCTGAGGAGAGTCCAAGAAAAGTCCACTGGGTATGTGGGGGCACTGGGGTCAGATGGAATGTGAATATCTGGGAGGAACTCACCCCCTCTGACACACATACAACCGGCATTTCCCCCCCACCACAGCTGTCGAAAGTATTCACAAGGTGACCACATTTCCTAACTCTGCCAGCATTTGTGGTGCTCCTAGTCCATCCAGTCTCCTTGTCCTACCCAAGAATCTGTCCAGTTACCCAGAAGCATCTGGGCTGGAAGTAGGGAGTCTGTCCATGTATGTAGCCTTTAGGACCCCATCCATTTCCTCATCATTGCCCCCACCCCGCATCAGACACCCCCCTGGGAACCCCATAACTCCCTGCTTGTTTTCAGTCCAGGCTCTGAGGAGTCACCTGTCTGTGGATTCCTTCACCCAGCATCCTGACCTAGGGTTTTGGTGAATGGGGAGTTAAGTCTGGTTGTTCCCTAGGGGAAGGGTCTGGCTCTGGAGAATGGGAGAAGCAGGGTGGTGCTGTGTCATAAGAGTGGTGCTCCCCTTGCGTGGTATCCCTTGGTTCTGACAAGGGAATTGTGAATGAGAACCTGCGTGCTCCAGCTTGTACATTGTCTCAGATGAGGAACCAACAAACTTAGGAGAGGCACTACTGGAAGTGTGTGTGTGTGTGTGTGTGTGTGTGTGTGTGTGTGTGTGTGTGTGTGTGTGTGTATGCAGAGACAGAGAGAGGGACAGAGAGAGAGACAGAGAGAGAGAGAGAGATCTTCTTTCTCCTTGTACAGCCTGATTGTACTCAGGTGAGTGATCATTTGGCAAATTGCAGGTGCTGCATGGAAGAGTCTTCTGGATTTCTCTGTGTGTGTGTGTGTGTGTGTGTGTGTGTGTGTGTGTGTGTGTGTGTGTCTGTTTGTGAGTGTCTGTGTGTGTGTGTGTGTGTGTGTGTGTTGGGAGAGCAGGGAGATGAGAGCAATGAAAATACATTTAATTCACCATGTCTAAAAACAGCAAAAGCATTTTATTTCTCTTTGTGTGTGTATTTGTTGTTCTTTTTTCATTAATACCAAGTACGAGCCCAGCCACAATTTTTCTTTTCTCCTTCACAGGTTTATGGATCCTTTATGGAAGATTTCAGTAGACATTTTTTCCTACCCTTTCCACCTCTCTCTTTCCCCTTTCCTGTAGCCCACAGTAGCTGCTGGGCCTGCATGGGCCTCGCCTAGGAGACCTGTGTGAACCCGGGCCTAGAATGGACACCTGTCCTTGTATCCCCAACCAGAAGTTTGGTGAGGCGACTGTGACCACAGCCACACTCTTCCAGCCAGACACCCTGCTCTCGTGTGTATAGTTGGAGCTAATTCAAGGTTTGGGAATGTGTCTGCCAAACAATTAGGGAACAAGATGGAGCTGTGAAGCTATGAGGTTTTGGGGGCTTTCATATCATGTTACTTGGCAGATGGTTCACCATGACCAATGATGTAGGAACGTAGTTGATGCCATTGAAACCTAGGTATATGTCTTCGGCCCTCTATACGACTATATATTTATTGATATACTACCATCTTCCTATCCATGCATAGCTATGTTGTCCACCCCTGTGGGTCGATCTCAGTGTCTGGTAACTGCCTGGCAGCTTCCTGGGCTAGAGATTGCCATGTTGACATACCCATTCATGAATTGGTTCTGCTAGGCCTTGAGTTCAGATCTCAGCACTGCCAAAAATTGGATCGTGGTGTAAGAAGCCAAGTGTGACACCAGTTTTCCTTTTCTCTGAAAGTCCTGGGTGTCAGACATGATGGAGAACACGTCTACAAATATAGATACTATGTGATAGGATGCCATCAATATAATAAATGGAATGCATGTTATCACAGTCAATAAAATAAATGGTAAATAAATGAATAAAACAAATACAATAAATAACCACAACAAACAGGATATGGACTGAACATCTATAGGTAAGTACAAATCCTATCTTTACAATGTATATAAATAGTATGTTTCACAGGGCTAGGGCTTGAATTCAGACCTAGGGACCAGGCCTCACTTTCTTATCTTCAAGAATGGTGAGCTTCCCCTTCGTCCACTGTGCTGTAGAGTAACCAAGGCCCTGCGTTCAAATCCAAAAACTTGCAAAACAAACAGCACCAATTACAAGCCAGGGAGAAAATATTTTTAAATTATTTATTTATTTGTTTATTATGGTGAAAATAATGTACAGAGAGGTTACAATTACATGGGAAAGATAATGAGTACATTTCTTATCAAGCATTGACGCCTCCTTTTTTCCCCTTCCTATCCCTTCCCATCTCCCCCGACTCCTACCTAATCTTCCCCTTCCCCTACCCCGACCAAAGTTGTAAAGTTCATTTTTCGACATAACATCTTGTATATCTCATTGTTGCAATGGATTCACCTGTATCCCTATTTAAATGATTTGACCCCTGCTTTCACTGTATTTGATGTTGGCATATATATATATATATATATATATATATATATATATATATTTGTTTTTGCCAAGTAAGGTCTTGAACTCAGGTCATTGCAATTCTGCCTCAGCTTCCATCATTCCATCACCCTAGGCTGGGGTCCAGCCACTGGAACAACAGCCGATCCTGGGATTCTAGACCTCCAGGCCTTGTGGGGGAGGGGGAATGCACAGAAAAGAAGTATTGGGATGGCCTTTTCACAATTTGTGCCATGACCATCTGGGTCTAAATGGCACAGCTCCAAAGTTTAGTTCACCATGCATTGCTAAAGGCTGGTGGGCTATTGGGGAAGCCATAGTCCAACAAGGCAATATAGGCTTAGAGTCGAATCCCAATCATGTCACTTCTGGATGGCAGGAGGTGCTAAGTCACTCGTTCCCATCCATAGGAATAACGATGGAATTTTATCAATGTCACGGTTCAATGAGTTGTTCATGAATGATACTCGTATAAATTTAGACATCATGATTTCAGTAGGCTTATTGATTTTATTTAATATGAAGCATTAAAAGAATACTATTTCTTACAAGGATGCAATAATTTCAGGACACTGATTTCCTTAATAGTTTATTAAGGGTGAAAACAATAATATTAATTACGTGGAGGCATAATAAATACCCAAGAATTGGTAGGAAGGTAGTCTATATAACTGAATACTGGATAGAAATCTCTGGCAATCTATAAAGATATATATTTATTAATGTACTACCATCTGAGTGTCAATCTGTTCTTATTTTCTCAACCCCAGGGGCTCAATCTCAGGACCTGAATACTTCATGTATGCTCATTTTGCCCCAGGATGGCATGCTGACACTCACCAATTCATGAATTTGGCCCTGTAGGTCATGAATTCAGATGCCAGCACTTCCAAACAATAATCGTGGAGTAAGAAGCTGATGGTGACAGATGTTTTCCTTTTCTGGGAAAGTCCTGGGTGTCAGGTATGAAGTGGAAAACATAGGCAGTCCTATATCCTATGTAATCAAAGTAATCAATGTTCTATGTGCCAAAATAATCAATAAAATAAACAGTCAATACACGAACAAAATGAAAAATAAAATGAATAACTACACTGAATGTAATATAGAATCAACATACGTATGTAAATATAAATCATATATATAAAATGTACACGAATGGGATGTTTTCTAGTGTTGAGGATCAGTTTTAGGCCTAAGGAACAGACTTGAATTCTTGACTTCAGGGAGGCGAGCTTCCCCTTCCCATACAGTGCAACTGAGTTACACAGACCATGAGTTCCAATCCCAGTCCTGGCAGAAAAAAATGGCATCTCTATACTATGTGACGCCCAATTCTTAGGTATTTCATTCTGTCTTCATTAAATGAATGTGATTGTGTAAATGCTTCATAAAGTATTGATTAAAATCGATCAGTGTCCTATAATAGTGTATAATTATATCCTGGAATCATTCAAGAACTGCCCATTCAATCATGACATACATCCCATCCCATTTGTATTCATATGGATGTGAATGAGTGTCTTAGGATCTCCTACCATTTGGAGGTGGCAGCACCAGGATTTGAACTGTGGGCTCCAGCTCCCACCACTTAAACCTATGGATAGGGAACTCATCAGTCTGACCAAGAACATCAGCAAGACCAATGATTAGGCAGGCACCAGTGGCTCTCAGCTGTCCTCCTTGATATAAGGCTGTGATAGGAGGATCATGGTCAAAGTCACCCTAGGCAGGAAAGTCCTTGAAACGCCTGTCCAAGTTCAGTGTCAACAAAGCCATAAGTAGAGCCATGTGGTAGATGGCTAGCATTGAGCAAAAGCAGCTCATGGATTATGCCCAGATCCTGAGTTCAAGGTCTGAGACTGGCAACAAACAGTCATACACAACAATCTGTGCAGCCATCAGGCTAAAGCAAGTCACCCTCTTGTGTCCAGCTGAATTGGACAGTTTCCTGGGAAAGGGGCTGGGGAGCCGCTGTCATCTTGACTCCACCCATGCAGCCTGCATCACAGGATTCCGACTGCACCCCCATTCTTTCATGGTTCTTTCTGACCAATGGGGTACAAGAATTGTGGCCACTCCCACATTCCATGCTGAGTAGCACCCAGATTCCCTCTGTTGGTTGACACCACTACCAGCAGTTGAGGAAGTTAGAGGTGGCTGAGAGGTGAGCAAGAGTCTTGAGGTGACTTTGGAGTGGATTAGGAAACTTACAGCCTAGTCAGTGAGTGGGAGAATAGAGGATTTCCCAAAGCCTGGGAATGTGGCCAGCCCATCTCTCCCATCCTAGTGCTCAGATGTCTTTAACAACAAGACTCTGTGAGAGAGCTGCAGGCAAGAAACAACTGCCAGAACACCAGCAGAAGAATCCTGCCATCAGATCTGCAACATTCAAGAAAACAAAGAACACAAAAAAGGGAGGGATACCCAAGACAAACACCACTGGAGAACGTGATTCAAAGGAGGGTCCAGCCAAAGGTGATGCCAACCTCGGGCCTCCCATGCCTTTAGAGACTGTCACAGCCACCAGAATCCAGAGTGTCAAGGGTCCCGACACCACCAAAGATCTGCAGAGGTGCTACCAACACGTGGTGCCTGCCCTGGACTGCAGCAAAAGAAGAAACCAGGCACTCTGTGCTAAGATCTAACCACTGAATCAGGAAAAGACAGACCTGCAGGATCGTCGGGAGAAAGAGAGGGAGAAGATAGCCCAGGTGCACAAAGCACTGAAAATAGAACTAGAATCCCACAAGCCACTTATACGGAGGTCTGTTTTGGCAGAAAGCTGTTTACAATCAGCACCAGCCCACATGCAGCACGTGGCCGATGACAGAGTAATGGAGCACAAAGCTGCCTGCAGGCCACATAGCGGCACATGGCAGAGCTGGAGATGGAGGCTTCTGCAGTCACTGCTGCACAGAAGGAGACTGAAATGTTCTTCGAACAGCTGAATGGTGTAACAATTCAGCTCGAGTAAAAGATCAGAAGCTTCTATGACCTGGAGCAAGTGAACACAGAGTTGTAGGAGAAGCTGGAAGTGCTCTGGACATAGAGGAGCAACAAGAATAACAGAAGCTGCACGTTCAAACAAGCACTGGCAGGGCATGAGGTACTGAGAAGACTACTGGAAAACCTGAGCTGGATGGCGACAGCAGCGAATCTGGAGACAGACACCTTCGTGGAGGACCTGAGCATTGAGAAGTCCACGTGAAGGAGAAGGCCCGGTGGCTGACCAAGCAGGTGAACCAACTGACAGAGGAGAAGGAGGGAGGGGCTAGGCAGGTGCTGGATTTTGAGAAGGAGCTGGGGGAACTGAGAAGGAAGCTGGCAGAGCCACCGCCCCCCACAGGACTATCTCAGGCCAAGTGGCAGCTGTAGACCCAGGCCTACCGCATGCAGATGGAGTTGAAAAACCTGGAAGAACAACTTCACATCCACGTCCAGGAAAACCAGAGGCCCCATCTCCAGAATGCAGAGCAGTGGGAGCAACAGCGGAAACTGGAGAAGAAGGCGGAGGGTTGGCAAGCGATCCCCGAGACCTCATGATACACATGTCTGTGCCCCCCACAGCTAGAACAGCTGGCCTTGCTGTGGGATGCTCTCCACAGGGTGAGCAATGAGAAGGAGGAGTTTGCTAGCATCTTGGACTCTGAGCAGCAGGTGAAGAACCATCTGCAGGAAGAGCTGGACCACTCAGAGAAGAGAGAAGAATGGAAAGAGGAAGATGAGAGAGAGACCCAAGTGGCTTGAGAGCTGCAGGAGTAGCAGGAGCAGTCCCTGGCCCAGCTGCAGGAGCTCAGAGCCACCTGTGAGCATCACATTACCTCCAATGAAGGGCTGAGCTCCAAGAAGTAGGCCCTGCAGCAGCACCTGCAGAGGCAGACCCAGCTGCTGGAGCAGCTTTAGCAAGTGCAGGGCCCGGCCAACTGTGGAGACTAGGTGGTGCCCCCAAAGTGACAGGACACTCTCAAGTGCCTGGAAGTAACCAGAACACAGGACGAGTGCCTGCAGGCCCAGCTGATCTTCCTGGCTTTCCCTGGGGAAGGGAAAGGTGTGAGCCCTGGAGAAGCAAAAGGTGAGGAAGTGACTCCCCCTGATATGCCCATCGCAGAGGATGGGGACATCCCCCAAAGGAAGAGGGATGTGACTCTGTGAGCACTCTTGGAGGCTGAATCCACGGGGGGATACTCCTGCCGCAGGAGTGGCGGGCCTGCTGCAGGCACTCAGTCCACCTGACAGCTCGGTGCCAGATAGAGCTGGAGTCAAGGGTACCCTCCCTGTGAGCTGCCACCACAGCATATGTGAGGATGGGAAGTGGGACACTTGGGAGTCCAAAAAGAAAATCTGCTTCATCCACGACCACCTGATGAGGTGGATTTCCATAGTCCAGCAGATGAGCTCCACCATCCATGCAGCCAGCTGTTGACACATATCCACACCGTCCAGGAGTTGCTCCTGGTGTGTAAAGGAGAGATGTTCGTCCTGGATCAACTGTGTTGGGAGAAAGCCAAGGGCATGTGCCGGCTGTCCCAGGAGAAGATAGAGAAGAGGAAAGAGCTGCAGGAGCTGCTGTCTCTCCTCTCAAGGGACTCCAGATGTCGGGCCAGTCTGAGCCCCCCCATCTGTTCTGTTGCTTTAGAGGCCTCAGGCTCCTGGGTGGGCAAAATGAGGAAGGAGCAGAAAGGTTTTGAAGAATTGCAACTTCAAGACCGTGTGGAAACTGCCAGAGGATAGGTCGGGGTTACCTACCCCATAAAGGACTCTCCCACAGAGCATATCCTGCTGCAGATGTCCCACATCCAGAGCCACCCACAGCTGGCGCACTCAGGCTTGCAGCGCTCTGTCCCTTTTTACTGTAGGCTGATGGGGATGTTGATGCCCTGTGTGACATACTGAGTCTCAAAATCCTCCCCAGCCACCGGAACTAGGTGGCCAGGTGGCCTTCTCTAGACCTCTATCTGCCTGGTGATGGGAAGGGTAAACTGGGCTGGATAGAACAGAGGCTGCTGGGAGGAGGCAAAATTCAAAGAATATCTAATGGTCCATTGGTGACCAGGGAAGACGCCCATGTTATGCTTATCACAAAGAATAAATTGTTTTCAAAGGGAAACAAAGCCTCCACAAAGATTTGTTCTTCCAGTCATGGGGCTTGAACTCAGGGCCTGGTCACTATCCCTGAGCTCTTTTTGATCAAGACCGGTGCTCTACCAGTTGAGCCCCACATCTCCTTCCAGCTTTTTATGTGTGGAATTGAATCCAAGGCTTCAGGCATGCTAGGCAACCACTCTACCACTGAGCCACGTTCTCAGCTAAGATGATCCCCTACCCCCAAACATATATAGTCATTACTCAGATAAATTGGAAGTAGGGGCTAGGTTGAATATGAAGCAAAAATCTGGTTCACACAGAAATATTCCACTGTCCCCTCTTTGACACCCTTATTTAAAGTTTCTCTTTTACCATTGAGGGATGAGAGAGGGAGAGGGGAATCCCAAGGGAGGAGTACCAAGAACAGTGGCCCCCTGAGCCCCACAGCCTCCCCCACAAAAGTAGTCCTCCAGATTCTGATCTTACCTGACTAAATGTGGTGTCTACACTGTCTCCCCACCCCTGCAAGGCTCAGGATGAAATAAATGTCAGCCCTGGACTCAGTCCAAACCCAGGGTGGAAGCTCCTAGTCCCAGACCGACTTCTACCTCTGACTGCCCCGAGTTTGGCTGGACCAACCACTCACCACAATGTTGGCGGCCATGATCTCATGGATGGATTCCAGGAAGTAGGTCTATGTCAGAAGCAGCAGGGTGAGCAGGGAAGAAGGAGGTGGGTGATTGCTATAGGATCTTCCTCATCGGAGCCCTCCCATCCAACTAGGGCCATGCTGACCTGCAGCATGCCAAGGTCAGGAGATGAGACAAGATGGAGAAGCACAGGTACTGCTTTATCTTGGTGCACTTGAAAATTCCAATTATATTCGGCCCATGTCAATCCCAGAGCCAACATACAATGCCTCTCCTTGTTGTTGTTTTCCATGAGCGCTCTCCCTGAGCTCTTCTTCTCAAGGCTGGCACTCTACTACTTGAGCTACAGGGTGACTTCTTGTTTCTGATGTTTCAGCAAGGACAAGAGTTTCACACACTTTCTTGTCCAGGCTGGCTTGGCACCACGATCCTCCAGATCTCAGGTTCTTGAGTAGCTAGGATGAGAGGTGTGAGCCACCAGTGCCCAGAATGGGATGCCTTTTAAAAGCATCTTGGCAAACCTGCAAAAGGAGCCCCAAAGGGCCTGGATAGACCACGACCCAATCAAGGAGCTAGGATGAGAGAATGCTGACTTTCTAGCCATTCTGTTCCTCAAAATTAAAGATGCCAAGTGGTATTGTGTGCATTAAACTCTTAGGCCAACAGCCACCAGGATTAATGGGGAAAAAGCATAGAATATCCAAAGATTGCAGTGTAGAAATCTCTGATTTTGCATGCACATGGTGTGTGTGTGTGTGTATGTGTGTGTGTGTGTGTGTGTGTGTGTGTGTGTGTGTGTTTGTGTTTACCGAGGCTTGAACTTAGAGCCTAGTTGGTAAACTTTAGCCTGTTTGCACAAAGTTGGTGCTCTACCACTTGAACTATAGTAGCTCTACTTCCTAGCGTTTTGGTGATTCATTGGAGATAAGAGTCTTCCCAGGCTAGCTTTGAATCTTGATTGATCCTCCAGTGTCTGCCTTGAGGAGCTAGGATTATAGGCATGAGCCACTGGCAACCAGCTGCATGGATGTCTTTTCATAGTCTCTTCTGTTCTAACACTATCTACTTACTCGGGCCTAGATCTCTGGCCTCTACATCAGCTCCCAGCAGCCCCTGGCTGTGTGGAGAACATAAAGCTCAAACCTGTCAATGCATCCTATTTCTTTGTCCTCAGGGGAAAAAATGTTTCCTCTGAAACCTGGAGGGGTAGAGGTAAGGGTAGAGGTAGGTGGGATAGCTGTAGATGGGTGCTCATCTAGAAGACAACCATGGCCAGATGCTAATGGCTCATGCTCTTATATTCCTAGCTTCCTCAGGAGGCTAAGATCTGAGGATTGACATTCAGAGGCAACCCAGCAAGAAATATCTGTGAGACTGTCCTCTCCCCAAAACCACCTGAAAGCTGGAAGAAAAGCTCTGGCTCAAGTGGAGTGCTATCCTTGAATGAAAAAACTGAAGGACAGAACTGGGCCCTGAGTTCAAGTCCTACTACCAAGATGCACTCATGCACACACACACACACACACACACACACACACACACACACACACACACACAGAGGAAGGTGATAATGATAAGCGGAGCTAGAACTGGGGGCAGTCCTGAGGCATAATCATAGTAAACTCTTAAACCATATCAGTGGTTTTTCCCTAAGTCCTTCTTGGGTTGAGGGGTCTGGGCCATGGCAGTAAGTTCCATGGAACCTGCGCCTCCATCTAAGAACTCGGGAGGAAAGCAGGGTTCCGAGCCCTGGGACTCCTGGGATATAGCGTTTATTACAAACAGCAGCCAGCCGGCTCTGGATTCCTGAGCCTACAAGTCTTTCATGAGCCCAACTCAACACTGCCCAAGGTGTGCCTGACAAATTCGCATTCTTGTGATATCCATGTGAGCTGTCATTAACTGTTCTACCACTCCTGGAAAAGAAACGTGGTCTGAGACATAGATTTAGTGCTCAGATCCACACTGCTCTCATGATAGATGTCATTCTGATGACCTCCATGTCACAAGGCTCGATCCTTCTCTGGTACTGTGGCCCACTCTGTATGCAAAGGCATCCAAGGAGGCTGCTCTCAAGACTTGTAGGACACCTAGACATTGGGAGACCCTCAGAAGCCCACTGGAAAATACTCTGCTTAGAGCCACAGCATGAGGTCAAAGCAGGCCAGGTATTAGTCATAGGGCTCAAACTTGGGTCTGATACCTTGACATCATGCCTTAAGCAAACACCATCTGTGTTTCCCAGGATTGTCTGTTCAATGCTATTTCAGATATCTCCACATCCTAGCATCTAGGGTTCCCAGGACTGTCTGGCTGGAATAGGTCAAGGGTTGCAGAACTGAGATGGGGTCTTCAGTAAAATGGAGTTGCATAGGTTCCTCAACACCAGTTGCACACACCAGCCCAGGCAAAGCCTTCGTGGGTTCAGTTCTTAAATGGCAGTGAAGGATGCTTTGTTCAAGCTGCCTGCTCAGACTTAGTATTCTTTGAGAGCTTGTTCCAGCTTGCCCAGGTTGGGGGGCTGGGCATGGGCAACCTGCTGAAAGCCCATCATCCAGGCCCTGTACCTGAGCTCCCTTTTGCTCAAGGGTAGTGCTCTGCAACTTGAACCACTCAGGGATTTTGTTTGTTTATTTGTTTCATTTTCCTGTGATCTCTTAAGAAATACAAGTGTCTCGAACTTTCCTGCCCAGGCTGAATTCAAATTGGCATCTCAGCCTTCTGAGGAGCTAGGATCACAGGCAGGAACCACTGACAACCTGGCTTACTTTTCTTCTTGTTTTTCTTTTTTTTTCGTTACAATCTGAAATCTTAACGGTGTCGTTCCAATGGTTTGCATTCGAAGAAAACTTCCCAGGCCTGGAATTCGAATGCTAGGACTGCCACTCACAAATGGAAGGAGATCCTGCAAACTCATTCCTATTCATGTGAATGCTAATGGAATGTTATAAAAGTAATAATTAAATTTGCAATTAATTCACGACTCTATTTTAGAATGCCATACAAATATTATTGAATTTAT
Organism: Dipodomys spectabilis; assembly: GCF_019054845.1. Classification (NCBI taxonomy): domain Eukaryota; kingdom Metazoa; phylum Chordata; class Mammalia; order Rodentia; family Heteromyidae; genus Dipodomys; species Dipodomys spectabilis. The sequence goes on along the minus strand of NW_024871297.1, from coordinate 768,357 downwards.
ATCTTCCATTCTAGCACCATGGTATGATTAAGGATATTGACTGATATTTTATTAATGCTTTTGTAAGTATTCAACAATGATTCTTCATTAAATGGAGATATAATTTAATAACTAATAATTGGTAATTATATATATATAACAATAATATCTTCATATTCCCTCTGTATACATATATATAGACATATATATATGTGTATGTATATATATATATACATATATATATATATATATGTATATATATATATATATATATATATATATATTGGGCACTATTGTGGCTTGATTATAGGTCCTCAGAACTTCCTTGCAGCTCAGGTGGCCGGAGGCTGGAGTTCTGAGACTGTGACCCCATTTATGAATTGGGCATTGTAGGCCATGAGTTGAAATCCCAGCATGGCCAAAAATTTATTCATGGAGTAAGAAGCCAATTTTGACATATTTTTTTTCTTTCTCTGTGAAAGTCTTGGGTCTCAGTATATGTGATGTGATGCAATAAAATAAATGTTATACGTACAACAATACTAAATAAATAAGAGTAATAAATGTCATATGGAGTAACCCATATGACATAGAGCTAATATATGAGTACTATATTTTATAGTGCTGGGGCTTCAATTCAGGCCCTTGAAAATTGTATGAATTGCTTGTCTTCAAGGACGGTGATCTTCCCCTTCACTCACAGTGCCTCAGAATTCCCCAGACCCTGAGTTTAAATCCCAAGCTTGCCAGATAAATGGTGCAAATTCCAAGCCAGGGCCTTATTATTATTATTATTATTATGTTTTGGGCCAAGCACCGGGCTTGAACTCAGGTCTTGGTATCTCTGCCACAGCCGACCCTGGGATCCTAGGTCCCAAGTTCAAATTTCAGTGCTGGCAAAAATAAAAATAAAAAGGAGAAGGATAAAACTGAGAAGTTCAAGCAGGTGGTTTTACTTTTTTTTTCCTTTGCCTTGTGACCATCCTGGGTCTAAATGACAATGCCCAGAAATTGTACATGACCTTACATGGCTGATATTTGGATGGCTATTAGGGAAGCCAAGCTGAAACTGGCAACTTAAGCCTGGAGATCGAATCCTGGACTGCCAGGATGACAGGAGATTCTAAGAAACACTTTCCAATATACATCTGTATGAATGCAATGTTGTAAAAGTAACAATTGCATTAGTATTTAGTGTACTATTATATTATGAAATTATACACAATTATACTACATTGACTAATTTTCAATTAATACTTCATTATGTATTCAATCATGATGCTTAAAAAGGAAGGAATAATTTAATTGCCAGTAATTGGTAGTAATATTGTATATGCAATTTCATAATATAGAGACATCTCAAGTTATTTACATCTACGTCTATCTATCTATCTATCTATCTATCTACAAATCTAAACATTTATCTGTTTATACACTTGTCACTACTGGGACTGAGTCATAGAGTGCTCGCCTCGTATGTACAGAGCCCTGGGTTCGATTTCTCACTACTGTGTGCATAGAAAAATCCAGAAGTTGTGCTGTCGTTCAAGCAGTTGAGCACTAGCTTTGAGCATAAAAGATTAAGGACTGTGACTAGACCATTACTCAAGACCCAAGACTGGCACCAAAACAAAAACAAAAACAAGGAAAAGATAGAATGTTCTGACTGCAACTATTAAGGATAGGGTTGCAAATACCTCATCACAGAGCAAGCAGTGCTAGTGCTGACAGCTGCCATCTAACCTGACTTAGCCACAGGTAAACCAGTGCAACCCAGCTCCACAGAACCGGATGCTACTGGCTTGCTTACCTCTGTCATCCAAGATACTCAGGGGCTGAAGTCTGACACTGGTGGGTTTAAAACCCAGCCCTGTCAGGATGTCTGTGAAACTCTGAGCTGTGGCTCAAAGTGGTAGAGCTCTAGTCTTGAGCAAAAGATCTTAGGACAGTACCCCTAAACTTTCAGTGCAATCCCCATGGCTGATGCCCTCCTCCCATAAAACCCCATCCCTCTAAAATCTAAATTTGGACTGTTTGTGACGTGTTTCTGAAAGATAGGTGATACTGATGAAAGCACCCTAATTTAATGACAGCATGTAGGATACAGCTATGTGATGAGTCCTTCATGAGGTGTTGTGTGTTGAGTCATTCATGCCGTGCATTTTTTCATCTGGTTCAAGTAAGATGATTGTGCAGATGAGAAATTTGTGGCTCAGATATGTCTCCCTGTCAGGGACAAAATTATGTATGTACCTAACTAGTGAGTTGTCACCTGCAGACAATTGTTTTGGTTTAAGTTTCTCAGTCATGAATCTTGAACTCAGGACCTAGCCACTGACACTTACCTGTTGGGATCATGGCTAGTGCCTTACCACGTGGAGCCAAGAACACCCTTGCAACAGAGTGTTAGGGTCTAGGCTGGGTAGTAGCTAAGGTTTGTCATCCTGCCTACTCAGGAAGCTGAGATCTGATGATCTGGGTTCAAAACTATCCCAGACACAAATGGTCCCATGAGACTTTTATCTCCTATTCACCATTTAGAAACTTGAAGTGGAAGCCTCGCTCCTGTCATCCTAGCTAATCAGGTGGCAGAGATCTGAGGATCACGGTCCAAAATCAGCCTGGGCAGAAAATTCCTTGAGACGCTTCTCTCCAGTGACCCACCAAAAACCTCAAGGGGTGCTGTAGCTCAAGCAATTGGCTTTAGCTGAAGAGCTCAAGGACAGCACCCAGGCCTAGATTTCAATTCTTCCAACTTCCAAGAAAAGAAAGAAAGAAACCTGAAGTGGTGTACTGAGAATGTGTCTTAGGGGTAGAGTGTTTTCCATGAATCAATCCCTGGGTTTGATTCCTTAGCACCCCATCACTAGAAAAAAGCCTGAAGTGGCTGTGTGGCTCAAGTGGTAAAATGCTATCCTTGTACAGGAGAAACTCAGGTAGAGTGCTCAGGTCCTGAGTTCAAGCTCCAGGACAAGTCAATGAACACACACACATGTACACACACGCACACACAGATGCCAGAAGTGAAGCTGTGACACCAAATGGTAAAGAACTGAGCTTCTATTCTGAGCTCATGTTCAGCACACAGGTCCTGTGTTCAACCCTGAAACACAGCCACCCAGGGCCCAACTAGGAGAGGTCAAAGGTTTCAAAATCTGATGAGCTTCACCAGTCCTAGATGACAAGAACCATTGTGATATTACACATGTGCTTAGATTTAGCAAGCTTCCAGAAACCTAGGGAGGCAACATTGCCAATAATGAAATCATTAAGTTCAGCTCCCTAGTTGTCTGCCAGAATGACCCTTGACTTAATTGTAGCAGGTTATTTTAACACTGGAACATAGTCTAAGAAAGACAGGATAAGTGCAGGGAACTTGGCCTGCCATGGGAGGTGGCACAGATAAAGACTTCCTGTCAAAACAGCACTGGGGAGAGAGATAGCTGGAGGTACAAAGAGGCCTTTTTCTCCTGGCCTTCAGAGCCTGCCCACACTCTTCCTCACTAATTGCCTGGAAGGAGTTTTTTGTTAAACAGGAGTACAGGAGTGAGGCCTTTTGTCTGCCTGTTCCAACAATGAGGCAGACTTCCTCCAGCAGTCCCCGGTGAGGAGAAAACCTCAGGCTACAATGGGAACAGTGAGGGGAGCCCCGGAACATGCACTGTCTTGAAAGCACTTTCTGTGTTATGAAATCATTCTATTCAAAGCAAATTTCCTAGCTGGATGCCTTTCATCATAGGGACTCTGGACCTTCACTGATAGAAATACGTGCATACATACATGGGGAGACATAGAGTTACTGGCTTTTTTTTGGCTGTTCCGGGGGTTGTACTATGAGCCTAGGCACTGTCCCTGAGCTCCTTTTGCTCCAGGATAGTGTTCTGCCCTTGAGCCATAGCCCCATTCATGGGGATTTTGTATTCCTGTGATTCCTCAGAAATGAGAATGTGGTGGACTTTCCTGTCCTGGCTGAATTCAAACCGGCATTCCCTACCTCTCAGCCTCCTGAAGAGCTAGGATTACAGGCAGGATCTGCTTACACTTGAGTTTCTTTTCTTCTCATTCTTTTCTTTCATCTTGACAATCTGAAATCTTCACAGTGTAATTCTAATGGTTTGCATTTCAAAGTAAACTACCCAGGTCTGTAGTTCAAAGGCCAGGACGGCCACCTACAAATGGCAGGATATCTTGAGAAAATCATTCCTATCTATAGGAATGCTTACTGGAATGTTATAAAAGTAACAATTAAATTCGCAGTTATTTCATGATTCTCTTATGCAATGACACCAAAAAGTATTGGATTATGTCTTCCATTTTAGCACAATGGTATGATATTCCTAATTAAGGAATACTGACTACTTTTACATTAATGTTTTAATAAGTATTCAACCATGATACTTCATTAAGTGGAAGCATAATTCAATAACTAATAATTCATAATATATATATATAATTTAATATCCTTACATTGCCTCTCTCTCATATATATAGCAAAATACACATCTGTCTATCTATCTATCTATCTATCTATCTATCTATCTATCTATCTATCTATCTATCTATCTATCTATCTATCTATCTATCTATCTATCTATCTATCTATGTATCCACCACTGCTATTACTTGATCGCAGGTCCTCAGAACTGGCTGGCAGCTCAGTTTGCCAAAGGCTTTTGTTCTACAACTGACCCATTCATGAACTGGCATTGTGGGCTGTGAGTTCAAGTCCCAGCATGGCCAAAAGTTTATATGTGGAGTCAGAAGCCAATTTTGACACATTTTTTTCCCTTCTGGGTGAAAGTCCTGGGTCTCAGTATGATGTATAATCCATATGCAAATAAATCCATGTGATAAGATGTAATAAATGAAATAAATGTTATATATGTAATAATACTAAATAAAATAAATAAAAAATAAATAAGGGTAACAAATGTCATATGGAGTAAACCCATGTATGTAAATAGATCTCATGTATGAATATTATTTTTTACAGTGCTGAGGCTTGAATTTAGTCCCTGGAAACTGGTCTGAAATTCTTATCTTCAATGATGGTGTTTCCCCTTCCCTACAGTGCCACAGAATTACACAGACCTTGAGTTCAAATCCCAGGCTTGGCAGAAAAATGATGCAAATTCCAAGCCAGAGTCTTAAATTTTGACCAGGAACATGCACTGTCTTGAAAGCACTCTCTGTTCTATGGCATCATTCTATTCAAAGCAAATTTCTTAGCTGCGTGCCTTTCTTCATAACAACTCTGTATGTTTACTGATAGAAATACATGCATACATACATAGACACATGGAGTTACTGGCTCTTTTTTATTTTTGTTGCAGGTTCTGAGACTTGACCTGTGAGCTTAGACATTGTCCCTGAGATCCTTTTACACAAGGTAGCACTTTATTGTGCCTTAATCCATGATACATCATTAAATTGAGGCATAATTTAATACCTAATACCTAATAATTTAACACCTAATAATTATTAGTATTACATTACATATAATTTAATAATATACAAACATCTCACATTCTATAAATATATTTATATATTTAAATATACAGTGGAATATACATACACATCTCTCTCTCTCTCTCTCTCTCTCTCTCTCTCTCTCTCTCTCTATATATATATATATATATATATATATATATATATATATACCTATTTATATATTGGCCATTCCTGGGGCTAGAACTCAGGTCCTGGGAACTGCCTGGCAGTGAATTTGTTTGAGACTGCTGTGCTTTCAATGACCCCTTGATTAATTGGGCATTCCATGCCCTGAGTTCAAATCCCAGCAGTGCCGAAGGCAGTAAGTGAGTAAGAAGCCAATATTGTCCTGTTTTCCTTTTTGTGGATATATTGTGTCCTAGGTACAATATGTAATATCTATGCAAATACATATATATGATATATATTATACATGTATATAAATATTATTTTTGCCAGTTCTGGGGCTGGAATTCACACCCTAGGAAATGCTCCTGAAGTTTTTTTCTTCCAGGAGCTTAGCTTCCACTTCATCCAGAGCACAATAGAGTTACCCAGTCCCTGAGTTCAAATCCCAGGTCTGACAGATAAAATGGCCCAAATTCCTAGCCAGGACCTTAACTTTATTGGGGGCACAGGCATGGGGCTTGAATTCAGGTCGTCACAACTCTGCCTCAGCCTTGATTACCCTAGGCTGGGGTGCTGCTTTTACACCTACAGATGATCCAGGGATCCAAGGACCAGAGTTCAACTCCCAGCTTTGGCAAAAAAACAAACCAACCAAAGTGGAAGAGAAAAAACCAGGAAGTTTTACACAACAGTTTTATCTTTGTTTCCTTAGCACTGTGACCATCCTGGGTCTTAATGACTCGGCTTGAAAATTGTAGGAGACCTTGCATGGCTGAAGGCTGGTGGGCTGTCAGTGAAGCCTGAGCCCAACCAAGAAACCTAGCCCTGGGACTGCCACCTACAGGGCTGAAGATCCTAGAGAACTCATTCCTATCTATAGGAACAATAATAGAATGTTTGTAATATACTAATTAAATTACTAATCAGCTAGTCATTCTAGTATAAGATTATATGAAATAAATATAGGTCATTGATTAATTTAATTGATACTTTGTGAAGTCTCCTGCTGTGATTAATTAATGGAGGCATAATTTTAGACTAAACAATTTTTAGTAATAGAATATATAATAATAAGATATGGACATCATCTTTATATAGAATTATACATTAGAATCTACATAAATATCTATCTGTCTCTCTATAAATTTATTTATAGATGTATATACAGATGTAAATACACACACACACACACACACACACACACACACACACACACACACACACACACTAGAATCTACACATCTATCTGTTTATATATTGGCCACTCCTAGGGCTTGATCTCAGTTCCTCAGATTTGCCCTACATCTTCATTTGCATCAGACTGGTGTGCTAACATTGACCCATTCATGAAGTGGGCCTTCTAGGCCCGAAGTTCAATCACAGAACTGCCAAAAACTTAATCCTGATGGAAGAAGCCAAGTGTCCCACTTGTTTTCCTTATCAGTGAAAGTGCTGGGTCTAAGGAATGATGTATAATACATAGGCAAATCTGTGTCCTATGTAATAGGATATCTAGTATATGTACGAGTCAAGCGGAAAAGGTCAGATAATGTGATGTCAGGAAAATGAACCCTTAGATGTGTATTTTAATGTTTTTTTCTTTCATGCATGTGTTTCTAACACATTTATAAGATTATCTCTTTGTTGCTTTGTATGTCCCTCCCCCACAGTATAACCCCTGCTTTCACTATATTTGAAGTCAGTATAACTTGTGGAGGAGATGGGGAAAAACCAGTTGTTTAAGGATACAGGTGGACCTGTTGCAACAATGAGAAGTACAAGTTGTCATGTCCAAAACGAGCTTTACAATGTTAGTGCGGGGGGGGGGGGAGGGGGGGAAGGGGGGAAGGAGAAGGATTGGGATTAGGGGGAGAGGGGGGGAGGCTGGGAAGGGATGTGAAGGGTAAACAAAGGAGGAGGCTGCAATGCTTGGTAAGAAATGTACGCATTATCCTGCCCAAGTAACTGTAACTCCTCTGTACAGTATGTTCACAAATAAAATTAAATTAAATTAAAAAAAAAATGTTATACATGTAACCATACTCTCTAAAATATATAATAAATAAATAAAACACAAAATAAAATGAATAACTACACTAACTGCCATATGCAGTAAACATGTGTATGTAAATATAAATCTTGTATTTAAAATGTATACGAATATTATTTTTTTGAGTGCTAGGGCTTGAATTCAGCCACTGGGAACAGGCTTGAATTTCTTGTTTTCCAGCTGGGTGAGCTTCCCCTTCCCCCACAGTGCTGCAGATTTACCCAAACCCTGAGTTCAAATCCCAGGCCTGGCAGAAAAATGGTGTGAATTCCAAGCCAAGGAGCCTCATAATTTTAAAAATATTTTTAATGTATGTCTGTATCTGTCTATCTGTCTGTCTGTATGTGTGTGTGTATTTTTATTTTGTCAAGGACAGGGCTTGAACTCAGGGCATGGCAACTCTGCCTCAGCTTTGATCACTCTAGGCTGGGTTGCAGCCATGGGACACACAGCCGAACCAGGGTCCTCAAAGGCTTACAAGAAAAATAAAATAAAATGACACAGGAAAAAAAAAAAACCCGGCAACATTTTTCTTTTCAAGGTGACCATCTTGGGTCTGAAAGACACAGCTGAAAAGTGTTGGTAACATGGCATTGCTGAAGTCTGGTGGGCTTCCAGGGAAGCCATAGGCCAACACGGCAAAATAGGCTCTGTGTTCAAAGCCTGGTCCTGACCCCTAGGGAGATCCTAAGAGTCTCGTTCCTATTCACAGGAACACCGATGGAGGGTTACGAATGTCATGGTTGAATTTGCTGTTCCTGAATGATACTACTATAAAATTAGAGACTGATTTTAGGAGACCGATGGATTTTAATTAATATTTTTTGACACATTAAGAGAATACTAATCCATGTAATATTAATTACATGGATGCAATAGTTTAGGGACAGTGGTTAATTTAATTAATAATTCATTAAGTGGGCTGGGAAGGTGGCTCAGTGGTAGAACGCTTGCCTTGCATGCCTGAGACCCTGGGTTCGATTCCTCAGCACCACATAAACAAAAAGAAAAAAGCCGGAAGTGGCGCTGTGGCTCAAGTGGTAGAGTGCTAGCCTTGAGCTGAAGAGCTGAGGGACAGCGCCCAGGCCCAGAGTTCAGGCCCCACGACTGGACCCCCCCAAAAAAATAATTCATTAAGTATGAAAACAATAATGTTAATTACATGGAGGCATAATAAATACCCCAAAATTGGTAGGAATGTAGCCTATATAACTAAATAATATATAGACATCTCTAGCACTCTATAAATATCTATATCTCTTTGTGTACCACCATCTGCATGTCAGGCTGTTCTTATTTTATCAACGCTTGGGGCTTAATCTCAGGTGCTGGGAACTGCTTGTCAGCTCCATATGCCCCAGGCTGGCGTGCTGACACTCACCCATTCATGAATTGCGCCTTGTAGGCTGTGAGTTCTGGTGCCAGCACTCACAAAAATTGAATTGTGCAGTAAGAAGCCCATGGTAACACATGTTTTCCTTTTCTGTGAAAGTGCTCAGTGTTAGGTAGGATGTATAATCCGTGTGCAAATCTATATGCTATGTAATAGGGTGTAATAAAGGTAAAAAAATGTCATAGGTGGAAGGATTGTCACGACAATAAATGATAAACATTGAATTAGTGAATCATACTAGGATAAAATTAGACACAATAAGTATAGGATGTACATTAAATTTAATTAATATTTTATTAAGCATTAACAGAATAAAAATTACATGGAGACATAATTAAATACCTAATAACTGGTAGTAACACATGATGCATAATTCAATATTATATAGACATGTGTCTCATTCTATGAAATATTAATTATATACATATATGATAAACAATACTGATATTGAATAATTATTAATTAATGCTTTATTAATTGTTAACTGGGACACATCATTAAATGGAGATATAATTTAATACCTAAGAATTGGTACTAATATTATCTATAATTTAATAATATGCATACATCTCTCTTTTTGTGTCTATAATATTCATATACAGCAATGTCTATCTATTTATACCTTGTTCACTCCTGGGACTCGGTGGTTCAGTGCTCACCTAGTAAGCATGAAGCCCTGTGTTCAATTCTTCAGTGCCACATAAATAGAAAACCCGGAAGTTCTGCTGTCTTTCAACCAATTTAGTGCTAGCCTTGATCACAAATGCTTAGGGACAGTGTATAAGCTATTACTCAAGCCCCAGGACTGCAACCAAAAAAAGGTAGGATGTTCTAACTGCAATTATAGAAGGACAGAACTTCAAATACCTCATTACAGAGCAAGCTAGGAGTAGGGTGCTGACAGCTGCCACCTAACCTGACTTAGCCACATGTAAACCACTGCAACCCAGCTCCATGGGTTACCCATGTCATCCTGGCTTATGCCCGTCATCTTAGCTGCTCAGGGTGTTTAAACCCCAGTCCTGGCAGGATGTCTGCGAGACACTTCAAAATGTGGCTCCAAGTCATAGAGCTCTAGCCTTGAGCAAATGTTATTAGAACAGTATCCCCATGCTTTCAGTTCAAGCCCCATGACTACCTCCCCCAAGAAAAAAACCACCCCACTAAACCATTAGATGTGAACTTGTATGATTTGTGGAATTTTCCACAAAGAATGGTAATATTGATGAAAGCACCCTAATTCTAATGACAGCTTGTGGAATAGAGTTATGTGCTGAGTCCTTCACAGGGTGCAGTGTGCTGATACCTGCATTGGGTGCTGGGTACTAAGTCTTTCACAAGATGCTGGGTGCTGAGTCCTGCAAAGAGTGGCATGTACTGTGTCTTTCACAGGGTGCATTCTTACATTGTGCCCTGGTAAGGGATCCACAACTGAGATGATTATGCATACAATAATATTGAAGCTCAGATATGTCCCAATGACAGGGACAAAATTATGTATTACTGAAGACTAATGAGTTGTCTTCTGCGGACAAATGTTTTCTTTTTTTTTCTGTCATGAACCTTGAACTCAAAGCCTAGGTGCTGACCCTTACCTCTTGGGCTCATGGCTAGCACTTCACCACGTGGAGCCATGGACCCCTTTGCAGCAGAGGCCATGGCCAAGGGGTCAGTAGCTGGTCTGTCATGCTGTCTTCTCAGGAACCTGAGATCTGAAGATCTGGGTTCCAAAATATCCCAGACACAAAAGGTCCTATGAGACTATTATCTCCAATTCACCACTAAGAACCTGAAGTGGAAGCAGGGTGCTTGTGGCTCATGCTGGTCATCCTAGCTACTCAGGAAAATGAGATCTGAGGATCATGGTTCAAATCTAGCCTGGGCAGGAAAGTCCTTGAGACACTTAGCTCCAATGAACCACCAGAAAACCTGAAGTGGCGCTGTGGCTCAAGTGGTAGAGCAAAAGACTTGAGCTAGCTCAAGGAAAGCACCCAGGCCCATACTTCAACTCCTACTACTGACAACAACAACAATAAAAAAAGACAGAAATAAACTAACAAACCTGAGGTAGAGGCCTGGGAAAGTGCATTAGGGATAGAGAGCTTTGCATCTATGAAACGCTGGGCTTGATTTCTCAGGACCATATCACTAGGAAAAACCCTGAAGTGGCTCTGTGGCTCCAGTGGGAGAAGGTTATCCTTCTACAAGAGAAACTACGTAGAGTGCTCAGGTCCTGAGGTCAAGCTCCAGGACTCATGTATGTGTATGCGTGCACACACACCAACACACAAATACACACACAAAAAAACACACACACTCATAGACCAGAAGTGATGTTGTTACACAAAATGGTAAAGCAATGGGCTTCTGCACTGTGCTCATGCTCAGCACAAAGGCGATGTGATCAACCCCCAAACCTAGCCACCCAGGGTCCAACAAGGAGAGGTCAAAGGTTTCAAAACCTGATGAGCTTCACCAACCCTAGATGACAGGAAGCTTTGTGATATCCAACATGTGCTTGGATTTCCCAAACCTAGGGGAGGCATCATAGGCCCATCATTGCTGGCAATGAAACATTTCATTAGGTTCAGTGCCCTAGTTGTCTGCCAGAAGTACTCCTGAATTATATTGAGCACTTTATCTGAACACCAAAACATAGTCTCACAAAGGCAGGATAAGTGCACATAACTTGATCTGCCATGGGAAGTGGCACAAATGAAAGCTTCCTGTTAAAGCAGAGTAGTGGGGAGAGAGATAGCTTGGGGTACAAAGATACCTTTTCTCCTGACCTTCAGAGCACGCCCACACTCATCCTCACTAACTGGCTCAGGTGGAATTGTTTGTTACCCATCCTCACTAACTGGCTCAGGTGGAATTGTTTGTTACCCAGCTGTACAGGAGTGAGGCCTTTTGTCTGCCTGTCCACACAATGTGAGAGACTTCTTCCAGCAGGCCTTGGATGCAGAGAAACCCTCAGGTTACACTGGGAACAGTGAGGGGTTCCCTGGAACGTGCACTGTCTTGAAAGCAGTCTCTGTGTTATGAAATTATTGTATTGAATACAAATTTCCTAGCTTGGTGCCATTCATCATAGCTACTCTGGAGCTTCACCTATAGGAATACATCCATACATAGACAATGACATGGAAGTACAGGCTCTTTTTGAGGGGGCAGGTCCTGAGGTTGAACTATGAGCCTAAGCATTGTCCCTGAGCTCCTTTTGCTCAAGGGTAGTACATGAAGCTTGAGTCACAGCCTCACCTCTGGGTTTTTTGTGATCTCTTAGATCACAAAAACAGTGTCATGGACTTTCCTACACTGGCTGGATTCAAACTATGATTCTCTCCATCTCAGCATCCTAAGGAGGTGGGATTACAATCAGCAGCCACTGACACCTTCTTTCTTTTCTTCTTCATTTTTTAATCTGGACAGTCTGACATCTTAGCAGGGTCATTCCAATGGTTTGAATTTATCAGTAAACTACCCAGTGTTTATTATAGCTGCTTTCTCTCCTCATCTTCCTCTCTGGTCACAGGTTAGAAGCCAAAAGTGAGAAATGAGTGTCATAGGATTTGGGAGCTAACGTTCACAGTTCATGCCAGCTCTGTCACTTGGCTTTGAGCTGCAGTGAATTTACTGTCTCCAGATGAGAGGACCAAAAGCTGGAGTGATCCTCACACTGTCTTTATTGGTCCTTTGCCTATAAAATGATCTAATAGTTATGAGTGTTATGTGTCTCCAAACTTAAGTATCTAGAACACATTAGAAGCATCTTCCTGTTTCTGTTTTTCTCTAGTACCTCTCGAGATTTAGACTAAGGTTTTGTGTGGAGCAGATTCTTGGTGAATCCCTGAGGAAAGCCACTTGAAGCATCCTCAGGAGATCACCATCCACAGACAGGACAGGCAGAAAAGTCTGTGAGACTCTTATCTCCAATATTCCACCAGAAAACCAGAAGTGGAGCAGTGTCCCAGAGGGTAGAGCTCCAGCTTTGAGAGAGCCGAGCAGGAGATCAGGCCAGACCAGGCAAACCTAGGTGGGCCTTATATCTAATTAATGACCAGATAGCTGGAAGTGTAGCTGTGGCCATGGTAGAGCCTCAGCCTTGAGTAAAACATCTGAGGAACACATGGGGACCTGACATTAGACCCTAGGATGGCAACAAAAATTCAAAAAGAGAAGGCCATGTTATCTATCAGTGCCTACTTATGTGTGTATATTACCTCCCTGAGTGCAAACAGACCATATGTAATGCTTCTGCTTTTATTTACTGATTTATTTTTCAGATATGCTTGTTGCACATACTACATCATTCTCTTTGTTTCAGGCCGATCGATTTTCTCTTCTAAGTTCCAGGCCTATGTCCTTATATGATGCACACTTAAACTCTCAGCAGTCTTCATTTACATTTTATTATGAGGCCAAGACCGGTACAGTCACAATTCAGGTAAGGGAAGAAAAGGTTAGGTTTTTGTTGAAATAACCAGTATTCAGAAAATTAAACTTGGAGATGTAAGATGGTAACATACTTATGCAAAAACTACCACAAAGAAAAAGATGAGGGGGCTGGAATGTGGACTTGTGAGAGAGTGCTTGCTTAGTATGGAAGAAGCCCTGGGTTTGATCCCTAAGTAGCACATACACAAAATGCCAGAATTGGTGCTGTGACTCAAGTAGCAGAGTGCTAGAGACAGTGGCCAGGCCTTGAGTTCAACCCAAGAACTGGCAAAGAGATAGCTAGTTAGGTAGGTAGGGAAGTAGGTAGATGGATGGATGGATGGATAGATGGATGGATGGATAGATAGATAGACAGATAGATAGATAGATAGATAGATAGATAGATAGATAGATAGATAGATAGATAGATAGATAGATAGATAGATAGATAGATAGATAGATAGATAGATAGATAGATAGATAGATAGATAGAAAGATAGATAAATAGAAAGATGATAGATGAATATGGTCTTGGGCATCAGGAGGAAAGAAGGGAACAATTCCCAGTCACGAGGCATTCTGCAGTGTGCCAGGACACCAGCATCGACTTCACACAACCACAGAGCAGGAAGACTGTCGTGTCTGTCCCACATTTCAGGCAGTCGAAGGCACCACAGCTAAGAGGGAAGAACCAGGTTCTAACTCAGGTGCTTGGACACAGTACAGTAAGGGCCCTGCCTCTTCTTGGACTGGGGATTTGCATTAATTATGTGGAGAATGAAGGAAGTAGAATGGACTGGCAGAGGTAGAAGAAGAGCCTTCAAATCTGACAGATGGAGAGTCAAAAACCCACTCCCTAAGATCAGAGAGCAGGCTTTTTCTGTTCTGTTCCTCCCCTCTCCCCTCTAAATTGGCTGTCTATTGTTAACTTAAAGATAGCCTGAGGCTCCCTTCAATTGAGGGAAGAAGGTTAATTAGTCATTGTTTGAAGAGGCTGAGGAAAGCCTGACCCTGATGTAACTCTAACAAATGGTTCAGGTTTCCCCTCATTGCTGGTGTGCCTGGAATGAATGAAGTGAGTTTGCAGCTCACTTCCCTGTTGCATGTGTACAATCTGCCTCCTAATCCTGCAGGTCTTGGTCTCCTCACATAGCCTGCCTTTTGAAACTGTTTCCTGTCCTTCAAATACAGTGTTACACTGGAGTTCTTCCTGCTAACAGGGCTAAGGCTCAGATCCTGAGAACTTCATTTGAACCCAGGATGGGTAAATAATGTTCCTTTCCTGCTTCTATAGCTCAAGAACTCTAAGAACATTTAGAGTGCAAGTACCATATCACCAAGGGAAACCCAGGAAGCTCTTGAACATCTGACCTTTCAGCAGTGGAAGTCAGAGTGTCATAGACTTTCCATCCCTGGTTTGATTCACCCTGTGTTTTTCAGGCCTCACCCTCCTGAGCTAGGGTGACATGCATGAGCTACTGGTTCTCTGCGAAGTTCAGAACTGTAATGACAACACAATTCAAATGCTTATCACCAAGGGCTTGGGGAGCATATTAAGCCTTTCAACATTGGACCTTTCAGAACCCTGTAGGACACAGATTATAATGCTAGAGCCAGAAAGGCTGGACATATGGATGTGCTACACTTGAACCTTGAGCTCTGATTCCAATTCTGGTGTACATTAGCATTCATTTTCCAGAGAATATTCTCCTAATTAGCAAATAGGAAAAGTAGTTCGATTAATCCTCATTTTTTTTCCAGTTGTGTGTCTCGAACTCAAGCCTGAGCATTGTCCCTGAGCCCTTTAGCTCAAGATGAACACTCTACCACTTGAGCCACAGCACCACATGGGGTCTTTTGGAGGTTCATTGAAGGTAAGAATCTAACAGGCTTTCTTTGCCTAGGTTGTCTCTGAACTGTGGTCTTCAGATCTCAGCCTGCTGAGAAGCTAGTGTTCCAGTTGTGAGCCACTGGCATCTGGAGTATTGTTTTTGACAGTTTTGGGCTTTAACCTAAGGCCTTTATCTTAGGGCCTTGGTACTGTCTCTGAGCATCTTTTTCTCAAAGCTAGCGCTCCACCACTTGAGCCACTCCACAGCTTCTGGTTTTTTCTAAGTATGTGGCACTGAGGATTCAAACCCTGGCATTCATGCATGCTGAGCAAGTTCTCTATCACTAAGCCAAATTTCTAGCCCCACCCTTACAATTTTATCCCTCAACTTGCCTATCCTCAAGAAAAGGCTTAGGAGTATAAATCATTTAAAGAAATCCAAATAGGAAGGTGTCCAAAGATACAGAAGACAAACCTCATACTTGGGAGAGACAGTAAACATGTGAAGACTATGACAAATGCTTCCATTTAATTATGTAGCAAGTTTCAATACTTAAAAAGTATTAATGAAAAATGGATCAATGTTCTATATTTTTTTGCTGTTTAATTTATTTTTTATTGTGAAAATACTATAGAGGGGTTACAATTACATGGGCAACATAATGAGTACATTTATTACCAAGCATTGTAGCCTCCTCTTTGTTTCACTTTCCCATCCCTTCCCATCCTCTTCCAGCCTCCTCATCCAATCCCCCTCCCCCCCCAACCAAAGTTGTAAAGTTCATTTTGGACATAACGACTTGTACATTTCATTGTTGCAATGGGTCCACCTGTATCCCTATTTAAACGATTTGTTTTTTCTCTTCCCTTCCACAAATTATGCCGACATCAAATACACTGAAAGCAGGGGTTATACCATGGGGGAGGGACATACAAAGCAACAAGGAAATAATCTTATAGATGTGTTAGAAACAATTGCATGAAAGAAAAAATACATTTGAATACATATCTTAGGGATCCTTTACCTAACATCAATTTATCTGACCTTTTCTGTTTGACTCAGATATATACTACTTATGGCAAATAAGGGAAACCATGGGACCTATGTTTCTTTGAGCCTGGAATACTTCACTTAATATAATTTTTCCAAGTCTTTCCATTTCCTAACAAATGGGGCAATGTCATTCTTTCTGATGGAGGCATAGAATTCCATTGTGTATATATACATTTTCTCGATCCATTCAACTACTGAGGGGCATCTGGGTTGGTTCCATATCTTAGCTAGGGTAAATAATGCTGCAATAAACATAGTCGTGCTGGTAGCTTTAGAGTGGTCTTGTTTGTGAACATTTGGGTAAATGACCAAAAGTGGGATTGCTGGGTCATAGGCGAGCTCTATGTGGTGTCTTTTGAGGAATCTCCATACTGCTTTCCAAAGTGTTTGAAGAAGTTTACACTTCCACCAAGAATGTAGTAAGGTTCCCTTCTGTCCACCTCCCCTCCAGCGTCTGTTGTATTTAGAGTTCTTGATTATAGCCATTCTAACTGTGGTGAGGTGTTATCTCAAAGTTGTTTTGATTTGCATTTCTTTTATGGCTAGGAAGGTTGAGTATTTCTTCATGTGTCTACTGGCCATCCTTCTTTCCTCTTCAGAGAAGTTTCTCTTTAAGTCTTTAGCCCAATTTATTAGAAAGTTGTTTCTTTAAAGATTTGTTGTTGGGGGATTTAATTTTTTGAGTTCCAGGTATATTTTAGATATGAGACTACTGTCCATTGTATGGCTAATGAAGATCACCTCCCAATCCGTGGGCTTTCTATTAATCTTGCTAGCTATGTCCTTTGCTATGCAGAAGCTCTGCAATTTCATGCAATCCCATTTGTCTATGGGTTTTTTGGATTCTAATTAATTTAATTCTGATTTATTTATGATTATTTCTTTCCATCTTTGGGATTGTGGTTTATCTTGGTGCTCTTATTCAAGGAGGCTCAGCTGTCTCATTAAATTGTTGGTTTCAGATCTCTCCAATTTGTTGATGTAGGAAATCAGAACTATAAACTTGCACCCTGAATACTACTTTCGCTGTGTCCCAGAGGGCTGGTAGTTTGTGTGTTCATTTTTGTGGACTATCATGAACATTTGAATTTCCTTTCTAGTCTCTTCCTTGACCCACTCGTGATTCAAAAGTGTGTTTTTCAACCTCCTTGTGTCACGGGACTTTCTTTTGTGGGTTTTGGTGTTGAGTTCTAATTTTATTCCCTTGTGGTCTGAGAGAATGCAAGGTATAACTTCAATATTTCTGAATTTGGACAAGTTTGCTATGTGGCCTAAAATGTGGTCTATTTTGGAAAATGTTCCACATGCTGCTGAGAAAAATGTGTATTCTGATGCTGCTAGTTGAAATATTCGGTAGATGTCTGTTAAATCTAGTTGATCTATGCAGTTGTTAAGATCTGCGGTTTCTCTGTTGAGTTTTTGCTGAGTTGATCTATCTAGTGGGGAAAGTGTTGTGTTAAAGTCCCCAAAAATTAATGTCTTTGGATCTATGTGGGATTTGAGGGAAAGTAGTGAGTCTTGGATAAATTTCTATGCTCCGTTGTGTGGCAAGTAGATATTTAGAATTGTAATATCCTCCTGAATGTGAGATCCCTTAATTATTATGTAGTGACCTTCTTTATCTCTTTTCACAAATTTTAATTTGAAGTCTATTTTATCATATATTAGGATTGTAATTCCTTCCTGTTTATGGGGGCTGTTTGCTTGGTAGATTTTGTTCTAGCCTTTGAAATTTAAAATGTGTTTGTTTTTTGGGGGGCAAGATGTGACTCCTGAAGGCAGCAGATAGAAGGATCTTGCTTTTTAATCCAACTAGACAGTCTATATCGCTTAATTGGAGAATTAATTTCGTTAATGTTGAGAGATAGGACTAAGGTATTAGGGAGTTCCTGCAGTTTTATCCACCTTCTTGGGGGCTGTGGCAACTGGGTTCTTCCTATGGTTCTTGGATTCTCAGTTTGGATGTGGTTTCTTGGGCTTTATTGTGGTCTTGTTCGTTTTCTATGTGTAGGACATCTTTAAGAATTTTTGTAGGGCTGGTTTGGTGGAGATATATTTTTTATTTTAGTTTAGTTTTGCTATGGAAGGTTTTTATTTAACCTTCTGTTATGAAGGAGATTTTAGCTGGGTACAGAATTCTTGGTTGATAGTTGTTTGTCTTTAGTGCATGGCATACATCATTCCAGGCTCTTCTTGCTTTGATTGTCTCTGCTGAGAAATCTGGGTTGATTCTAATTGGTTTCTCCTCATAGGTGATTGATCTTGTATCCTTGACTGCTTTAAGGATCTTTTCCTTGGTCTGAATTGATCCTGTGCGGATTATAATGTGATGGTAGGATGTCCTGTTCTGGTCTAGTCTATTTGGAGTTCAAATAGCTTCTTGTATCTGTATAGGCCTATCTTTTTTGCAGGATTAAGGAGTTTTTTTTGCTAGGATCCTGTTAAACAAATTTCCTATACCATTAACTTTTGTCTCTAGGAGCTACTCAACACCCATTATCCTCAGATTAGGCCTTCTGATGGTGTCTTCCAAGTGTTGAATAGATCTATCATATTTCTTGGATTTGTCTTGTATGGTTGTATGTTCTTTCTCTATAATATCTAGGCTGTCTTCTATCCCAGAGATTCGATCTTTTGCATGGTCTAACCTACTATCAAGACTTTCTACATTTTTTTATTTCTTTTCCTTCTTATTGGTCATCTTTGATGGCTTCAAATTCTTTGTTGGAGCTTTGTTTAAGATCTTGTATGAACTTCTTTACTTCCTTAATTTAGTGTTCAGTGTTTATTCTCAAATCACTTAGTTGATTGGTTATGGTTTCCTTGGATACCCATTCATTCTGTTGGGTTCCATTCAGCATTCCCTTTGTGGTCACCCTGACTTCTTTCAGCTCTCTGTTTATGGATTCCATGAATGCCTTTAGTGATCTTTATGTATTCTCATCCTGCTCTCTCAATTCCTGTATTACCCTTGATTAGCTTCCTCATGTTTCCCGCAATTCCTGTAGTTCTCTTTGAGTGTTCTCAGCCTGCTCATGCCAGTCCTAACTTTTTATTTGTCTGTTCTTGGTCAGTTCCCACAATTCCTGTCTATCTCTCTGACTGATCTAAGCATGCTCACTCCATTCCTTTATTTCTCTTTGAGTGTTCTCAAGTTGCTCATGCAATTCCTATATCAATCTTTGAGTAGCTTCCTCACGCTCATGTTATTGCTGTATTGACCTTTGGTTTGCCTCCTCTCTCTCTCTATCATGCTCATACAGAGTTCTTTGCAAGTTTTCAATCTTTTCATTTACCATGTTCACCAGTAGTGTTTGTAGAGCTTTTTGGTTACTCTCCTCTGGATTATTCATTATCGGTTCTGTCCCCTGATTATCATGAGTGGGAGTTGAGATACCCAGACTTGCCATATTTCTAGTGTTTTTTCTGGCTTGCCCTGCCCATTTGGGATGAAAGTAGCACCAGTTTTGTGCTAGAACACTATCTTAAGGCAAGTATCAACCCAAGTCTGTAATTGCACAGTCAAAAGTCTGCAGATCCAATCTAGTACAACAGATATATCTATTCAACATCAAACAACTATGTATTAATGGGTTACAAACCACAAAGTAGAATTTGGCAAACCAGAAATTATTAGGTTTAGGGAGAGATGTGGGTAAAAATAGGAAAAGAGGGATGTGGAAAGGCAGAGGGAGAGTTAACTAAGTCCTAATCTCAAATCATGAATAGGTTGGTTAGAATGATAGTAAAGAGAGAGAAAAAAGAAAGAGAAAGAGAAAAAAGAGAGAAGAAAAAATAGAAAAACAAAAATTAAAAATTAAAAAGTGAAACACTTAAAAACTTAAAAATTATGCAAATTTAATAATGTAATATTCAGAGAAGAATGTGGATAGGATAAGATAAGGGTAGGGAAAGAAGGGACACATGAAAAACTTACAAATACAAATGCTTAAAATATTATATACGTATAAAGAGGTAGTACTGATACTAAGGAATTTAAGTCTAAAAGGTTTTTGAGTAATAAATTTCTGGATTAAGTGTGTACACAATGGGGGATAAGGTCTAATAATCGACTAAATGTATATCTGTGGATGAGCAGAACAGCAATTAAGTCATGTAAAGAAGAACAATAGAGAAGAAAAGGTGAAAAGAATGAGAAGGAAAGAAAAAAAAAGTATCAAAAGGTCAGTAGACGTAAACAAAAAATTTAAAAAAGAAAAAGAAGAAAAAACACATGTATACCCCTAAAATAAAAATTTTAAGAGGAAGAAAAAATTTAATAGAAAACAAATTTTTTTTACAGTTAAAAATTAAAAGTATTTAAAAAATTTATAAAAGGTACAAAAAAATTTTCTTTAATTTTTTTGGGTAGGATGGCAAGATCTTGTATCTCCCTTGTGTCCATAACCAGTCTCAAGTTGGAGTCTCTGGTCTGCTTGTGGTGTTTGATTTTCGTGTGACTTGGTTGGATTCTTAAGTCATATTGTTTGAGCAGGCAGAAAAATGCTCTGCTTTACCCAGGATTTTGTGATCGTCCTCCCAGGCTAGTTCAATGGGAGGGAGAACTGCTTGGAATATCAAAAAAGAGGGAGATGGTTGATTCCTCTAGTTTGGAGATGCTGTGAAGAGGCTAGGTTTTTGGAATAGTTGAGGCCTTTCAGAAAACAGTTGCTTTTCCCTGAGGGTCTAGCTTCTGAGACACTCACAGAGCCCAGCCTGGAGCCATACTCAGGGTTTATTTTTACTGAATTTCCATTGATTGTCAAGGCTGCTGTAGGGAGGGGCAACCTCTGGTTCTGTTTACCCAGTGAAGAAAGCCATTCCTGGGGCTGGCAGCCCAGGCTAGGTGACTTTTCCCTGGGTGGAGCTGAGCCTGGCACGTCAGGTTAGGTTACTGTGAACTGCTTAACGACTCTTTTCTATTCTTCCAAGGCCTGAGTTTGAGCTAGCTGCTCAGCCAGGCCTTTGTCAGTATCAAAGATGGAGATCTCCTGTAGTGGTGGGGTGGGGGGTGACCTTCCCTCCTCTGCTCCCTGAGAAGGAGTGAGGATGTCAGGCTTCTACTCACGCCGGATTCTTTGTTCCTGGGTCTTCTCTGTTCTGTGAATTGCAGGATGAAAATATCTGCTCCTTGTCAGTTCTGGCTGGTGTTGGGTAAAATCCGTTGGCTTGCTACGTGTGGCGCCTTTGTCCTGCACTCTCTGTGTTGCAGGTATGGCAGCTATGGCCACCGCCGTCACTGTTGCCATTGCTGCTGCCGCCGATGCCACCTCAGCTAAGGCTGCTGGCAAGTGCTCAAATCTGTCTCCTTGCCTGGATTTTCCCTCTCTTGCCTAACTCTCTTTACTTTGAGGGCACACTTGGTGTGATTCTCTGGCTTAGCACTGTTGACTGGAGCACTAAAACCGCTTTCTATGAGAGAGCTTGTTTAGCCTCCAGCTCCTCCTCCACCATCTTCCCAGAACTCAGTCCTATATTATTGTGTATAATTTTATAATAGATGTACAACAATTACTACATATTATGTGCATAATAATACTAACACTAAATAGGGGCTGGGAATGTGACTCAGTTGTAGAGCTCTTGCCTTGCTTGTATGAGGTCCTGGGTTCGATTCCTCAACACCACCTAAGCAGAAAAAAAGAGTCAGAAGTGGCGCTGTCGCTAAAGTGGTAAGCGCTAGCCTTGAGCTGAAGAACTGAGGGACAGCGTCCAGGCCCAGAGTTCAAGCTCACGACTGGATCCCCCCCCCCAAAAAAAATACGAAATACAATAGACAATAAGTAAATGAATCAAGTAAAAACTAAAAAAAAATGAATGAAGTAAAAAAACTAAAATGAATATAAAATCAATAATAAAAATTACAATGTTATAAACATACATATGTAAATTTTTATCATACATTACACATATATAGAACTATTTTTCCATTGCAGGGCCTTCATTCAGACCTTGGTAACTCTAACCTGACTTTCTTTTCCTCAAGGACAGTGAGCTTTGCTTTCACCCACGATGCAAAAGAATTACCTAGATGGTGAGATCAAATCCCAGCACCGAAGGAAATACTGTTCCCAGTTCTAAGACACCAACAATTTTTAATGGAAGCAGTTATGTTTATTCAGTTCCATACCGAACATTAAAATAAAAGCAGTGTAGAATTTTGTACATCTATTCAGACGTCTTTCCCTTACCCCCAAAACTGCTTCTCTGAGCACTACTTTTTTTTTCATTTTTTATTGTAAAAATGTTGTATAGAGGGGTTACAATTAAATGGGCAAGGTAATGAGTATATTTCCTATTGAGCATTGTTGCTTCCTCCTTTGTTTTCCACCTACCATCCCTTCCCACCCATCTCCACATCTACTACTGTTGCCTAGCTCAGTGACTTAATTTTTTATTTTTGGCTTTGCACTGGGTTTAAATTCAGTAAGTGGCAGCTCTGAACTTTCCTGCACACTTCTACAGATTTACAGAGACCCTGAATTCAAATCCCAGACTAAGAAACAAAACTGGTAGAAAATCCCAACCAGGAAGCTTTATTTCTTTTTTAATTTAGTTAGATTATTAATTTTTAATTTATTCATTTTGCCAATAGGGGGCTTGAATTCAGGTCGTGGCAACTTTGACTCAGCTTCGATTGCAATAGGCTGGAGTATATCCTCTGGAACCACAGCCGATCTTGGGATCCTAGGCCCTAAACTTGCAAGAAGAAAAAAAAAGTAGCATAGAAAAAAAAGTGGCTAGCTGTAGAGGCTAGGAGTTTTATATTTTTTTCTTTGCACAGTGACCATCCTGGGTCTGAATAACATGGTTGCAAAGTGGACTTGACCAGACATAGCTGAAGGCTGGTGGGCTATCAGGGAAGCTATAGGCCAACCTGTCAGCCTAGGCCCTGGGTTCAAATCCTGGTCCTGACAGCTACCAATGGCAGGAGATCACAGGAGACATGTTCCTATGCATAGGAATACCAATTGAAAGAGTAGTTCATGCTTCGGTCTAGTCTAAAATTGAATGCAATAATCCTAGGAAGCTGATTGATCCTAATTAATAGTTTATTAAGCATGAAAAGGATAATATTCCTTCAATGATGGTATAATACATGCCTAAGAGTTGGTAGGAACGTAGTAGGTGTCATTTAATCATAGATAGACGGCTCTGGTGCTCTTTACCAATATATATTTATTTGTATATCACCGTCTGCCTATCCATGTATCACTGTTTTGACAAAACCTGGGGCTGGATCTCAGCACCTGGGAACCACCTGACAGCTTCATTGGCTAGAGGCTACTGTGCTCACACACATCCACTCATGAATTGGTCCTGCTAGTCTCTGAGTTCAGATACCAGCACTGCCATTTAATCTTGGAGTAAGAAGCCAAGTGTGACACATGTTTTCATTTTCTGGGAGAGTCCTGGGTGTCAGGTATGATGGAGAACATATCTACAAACCTGGATGCTATGTGATAGAATGTAAACAATGTAATAAATGGTAGAGGTGTCATCAGAGTCTATAAAATAAATGGTAAATAAATACATAAAACAAGAAATAAAATAAATAACCACACCAAACACAAGATGGACTGAATATCTGTATGGAAGTATAAATTCTATCTTTAAAATGGATATAAGGAGTATGTTTTCTAGGCCTGATGCTTGAATTCAGGCCTAGGGAAAAGACCTGACTTTCTTGTCTTCAAGCATGGTCAGATTCCCTTCCCTCACAGTGCTGCATATTTACCTAGGCCTGGCAGAGAAAATGGCACGAATTGGGAACCAGGGAGCTAAATATTTTTTTTAATTGTGGGCTATTGAGGAAGCCATAGTCCCGCACTGCAACATTGGCCTACAGTTTGAATCCCAGTCATGCCACTTCCGGATGGTGGGAGATCCTAAGAGACTCGTTGCCATCCACAGGAATAACAATAGAATGTCATTAATGTCACAGTTGAATAAGTTGTTCATGAATGATACTCATATAAAATTACACTTCATGATTTCAGTCGGCTGAATAATTCTATTTAAATATCTTATGAAGCTTTAAAAGAATACTATTTCTCACAGGGACAAAATAATTTGAGGACACTGATTTACTTAATAGTTTATTAAGGATAAAATAATAATATTAATTACATGGAGGCAAATAAATACCCAAGAATTGGTAGGAATGGAGTCTCTATAACTGAATAATGGATAGACATCTCTGACACTTTATAAAAATATGGATTTATTAGGATGCTACCTTCTGCATGTCAATCTGTTCTTATTTTGTCAACCCCTGGGGCTCTATCTCAGGTCCTGGGAATTGCCGGTCAGCTCAATTTGCCCCAGGATGGTAGGCTCACCCTCACCCATTCACGAATTTGACCCTGTAGGCCATGTTCAGAAGCCAGCACTCCCAAACAATGAATCGTGGAGCAAGAAGCTGATGGTGACACTTGTTTTCCTTTCCTGTGAAAGTCCTGGGTGTCAGGTATAAGTATAATACATATGTAGAACTTTATCCTATGTAATCAATGTAATCACTGTTCCATGTGCAATAATAATCAATAAAATAAACAGTCACTATATGATTAAAACAAAAAATAAAATGAATTACTAAATGAACGCAATATGGTCAACATATGTAAGTAAATATAAATCATACATTTAAAATGTTCATGAATAGGATGTTCTCTACTGCTGGGGTTCGATTTCAGACGTAAGGAAGCTCACATGAATTTCTTGACTTTAAAGAGGCCAGCTTCCCCATTCCACACAGTGCAACAGAATTACCCAGACAATCTCAGTCCTGGTGGAAAAAAAATGGCACCTTTATACTATGTGACACCCAATTCTTAGGTATTTCACATTTAATGAATGTCATTGTTTAAATGCTTCATAAAATATTGAATAAAATCAATCAGTGTCCTATAATAAAATGGTGTATAATTTTATCCTAGAATCATTCAACAACTGCCCATTCAATCATGACATACATCACATTTCATTGGTATTCATATAGATAAGAATGAGTTTCTAAGGCTCTTTTGCCATTTGGTAGTGGCAGGACCAATATTCAAACTGTGGGCTCCAGCTCTCACCATTTAAACCCGAGGATAGGGAACTCACTGGTGTTTCCAAGAACAGCAAGATCAATGATTAGGCAGGCACCAGTGGCTCTCAGCAGTCCTCCTTGATATTTACAAAGCTGTGATAGGAAGATCATGGTCAAACTCACCCTAGGCAGGAAAGTTCTTAAGACCCATGTCCAACTTCAGTGCCAAAAGAGCCAGAAGTAGAGCCCTGTGGCTCCAGTGGTAGAGGGCTAGCCTTGAGCAAAAGCAGCTCAAGGACTGTGCCCAGATCCTAAGTTCAAGGTCCAGGACTGGCAACAAACAGACATACACAATAATCTGTGCAGTCATCCAGCTAAAGCAGGTCACCCTCTTGTCCTCAACTGAATTGGATAGAAATCCCTGAGGAAGGGGCTGG
Source organism: Dipodomys spectabilis (assembly GCF_019054845.1). NCBI lineage: Eukaryota > Metazoa > Chordata > Mammalia > Rodentia > Heteromyidae > Dipodomys > Dipodomys spectabilis. The sequence goes on along the minus strand of NW_024871297.1, from coordinate 742,523 downwards.
GGGAGGCACAGTCATCTTGACTCTGCCCATGCTGCTGGCATCACAGGATTCTGGCCACACCCCCATTCTTTCATGGTTCTTTCTGTCCAATGGGATACAATGGGAGTGTGGGCCACTCCCACATTTCATGCTGCCCAGCACCAGGATTCCCTATGTTGTTTAACACCACCACCAGCAATTGAGGAAGGTAGAGGTGGTGGCTGACTGGTGAGCAAGAGACTCCAGGAGACTTTGGAGTAGAGTAGGAAATTGTCATGCTAGACAGTTAGTGGGATTTCCCAGAGCCTGGGAATATGGCGATCCCATCTTTCCCATCCCAGTTCTCAGATGTCTGAAACAAGAAGACTCCATGAGAGAGCTGGGGACAAGAAACTACTGCCAGAACACCGGCAGAAGAATCCTCCCATCAGACCTGCAACATTCAAGAAAACAAAGAACATGAAAAAGGGAGGGATCCTCAAGACAAACACCACTGGATATCATGATTCAACGGAGGGTCTGGCCAAAGGTGATGCTGATCACGGGTCTCCCTTGCCTTTGGACACAATCACAGCCAACAAGGTCCAGAGTGTCAAGGTTCCTGATACCACCAAGGATATATAGAGGTATTAGCAACACGTATGCCCACCCACCCTGGACTGCAGCAAAAGAAACAAGGCACTCTGTGCCAAGATCCAACCACTGAAGCAGGAAAAGACAGACCTGCAGGATCGACGGGAGAAAGAGAGGGAGAAGATAGCTCAGGTGCATGAAGCACCAAAAACAGCTAGAGATCCACAAGCCACCCATAGAGAGGTTGGCTTCAGCAGAAAGAGATTTACATTCTGCACCAGCCTAAGTGAAGCAGATGGCCAATGGCAGAGAAATGGAGCAAGAAGATCTCACCAGCCGCCTGCAGGTCACAAATCGGCGCATGGTGGAGCTGGCGGCTTCTGTGGTCACTACTGCACAGAAGGAGATAGAAATGTTCTTCAAACAGCTGAAAGATGTGACACTTCAGCTCGAGGAAAAGATACGAAGTTTCGATGACTTGGAGCAAGTGAACACAGAGTTGCAGGAGAAGCTGGAAGTGCTCTGGACACAGAAGAGTAACAGGAAGAACAGAATCTACAAGTTCCAACAAGTACTGTCTGGGCGTGGGTACTGAAGAGACTATTGGACAACCTGAGCTGGATGGTGAACTCAGCAAATCTATAGAGAGACACCTTCACAGAGGACCTGAACATTGACAGGTCTGCATGGAAGGAGGAGGTTCCTTGGCTCACTGACCAGGTGAACCAACTGACAGAGGAGAAGGAGCGAAGGATGAGGCTGGTGCTGGACCTAGAGAATGAGCTGGGGGAACTGAGAAGGAAGCTGGCAGAACCATCTCAGGCCGAGTGGCAGTTGCAGGCCAAGGCCTACCACAGGCAGATTGAGTTGAAAAAACCTGGAGGAACAACTTCACATCCAGGTAAAGGAAAACCAGAGGCTCTTTCTCCAATATGTTGCAGCAAGAGCAACTATGGAGACTGGAGGAGAAGGCCAAGGATGGGCAAGAGATGATCAAAACCCCACAAAGTGCATGTGAGTGCCACCCATAGCCAGAGGAACAGCTGGCTCTGCTGTGGGATGCTCTCCAGAGAGTGAGTGGTGAGAAGGAGTAGCTCACCAGCATCCTGGACTCAGAGCAACAGGTGAAGAAACAGCTGTGGGAACAGCTACACCACTCAGAGGACAAGATGGAGGAATGGAAAGAGGTGGCTGATAGAGCCAAGCGGTTTGGGAGCTGCAGGAGTGGCAGGAGCAGTCCCTACCCCAGCTGCAGGAGCTCAGAACCACCTGTGAGCAGCAAATTGCCTCCAATGAGTGGCTGAATTCTGAGAAGGAGGCCCTGCAAAAGCACCTGCAGAGGCAGACCCAGGTGCTGGAGCAGCAGAAGCAAGTGCAGGACCCGACCAACTGGGGGATCAGGTGGTACCCCGAAAGTGGCAGGACACTCTCAAGTGTCTGGAAGTGACCAGACCACAAGAGGAGTGCCTGCAGGCCCAGCGGAGCTTCCTGGCTTTCCCTGGGGAGGGGAAGGTGTCAGTCCAGGGAAGCAAAAGGTGAGCAGGTGTCTTCTCCCAACATGACCATCTCAGAGGATGGAGATATGCCCCAGACCTAGAGTGACATGGCTTTGCAAGCACTCTCAGAGGCTGAGATCCACAGGGGGAAACTCCTGCTGCAGGAGTGGTGGCCCCACTGCAGGCGCCCGCCCAATGTAGCTGCTGAGTGCAAGATAGACCTGGAGCTGCAAGCTCCCACCCCATGAGCTGCTACCACAGCAGACATGGGGATGGGAAGTGGGACATGTTGGAGTCTGAGAAGAAAATCTGCTTCATCCACGACCAGCATGATGCAGTGGACTTCCATAATCCAGAAGATGAACTCCATCGATGCAGCCAGATGTCGGCACACATCTGCACCATAGAGGAGTCCCTTTTGGTGTGTAAAGAGAAGATGTTCATCTTGGATGAGCTGTGTTTGGAGAAAGCCAAGCACGTGTGCTGGCTCTCCCAGGAGAAGATGGAGAAGAAGAGAGACCTGCGGGAGCTGCTGTTGCTTCTCGCAGGGGAAGGCGCTGACAGCATGCTTTAGATGCCTGCACAGGCTGAGCCCTCCACCACCATCGCTGCTTCAGACACCTCAGGCTCCTAAGGGGACAAAGTGAGGGAGGAGCAGAAAGGTTTTGAAGAATTGCAACTTCAAGACAGCTTGGAAACTCCCAAAAGGAGAGGTCGGGGTTCCCGACCACGTAGAGGACTCCCCCACGGAGCGGTCCTGCAGCAGATGCCCCACATCTAGACCTGCCTACAGCTCACCTGCTTGGGCAAGGAGCGCTCCCTCCCTTTCTTCTGTAGACTGATGCAGATAATGACTCTCTATGTGACATACCGACTCTCAAAAGCCTCCAGAGCCACCAGAAGTATGTGGCCAGGTGACCTTCTCTCAGGCCTCCATCTGCCGGGAGAAGGGAAGGGTAAACTGCAGGGTTGGGTATCCAGAAGCTTACAGGAGGTGGCCCAAATTCAAGGGACATCTAATGGCCCATTGGTGGCCAGGGAAGAGTCCCATATTATGCTTATCACAAAGAATAATTCGGTTTCAAAAGGAATAAAAGCCTCCAACAAACATTTGTTTTTCCAGTACTGGGGCTTGAACTCTGGGCCTGGCCACTGTCACTGAGCTCTTTTTGATCAAGTTTGGTGCTCTACCAGATGAACTCCACCTCTCCTTCCAGCTTTTTCTGTGTGGAAACGAACCCAGGGCTTTAGGCATGCTAGGCAACCACTCTACCCTTGAGACACATTCTCAGCTAGGATGATCCTCCGTCCTCCCAAACCCATATGGCCATTCCTCAGATAAATAAGAAGTAAGGGCTAAGATGATTATGAAGCACAAGTCTGGTTCACACAGAAATACTCCTCCACTCCCTCTTCCCACACCCTTAGTTGAAGTGGAGGAATGAGAGAGGGAGAAGGGAGTCCTGAGAGAGGAGTAGCAACAGTGCCCCCCTAAGCCCCCCATCCTTCCCCACACAAGCGGTTCTCCCCATTCTGATCTTACCTGACTTAATGTGGAGTCTACATTGTCTCCACACCCCTGCAAGGCTCAAGATGAAATAAAGGTCAGTCTTGGCCTCAGCCCACACCCAGGGTGGAGGCTCCTAGTCCCAGACCCATTTCCACATCTTACTGCACCATATTAGCCCAGACCCACCACTCACCACTGTGTTGGCGGTGATGACCTCACAGATGGATTTCAGGAAGATGGTCTATGGCAAAGAGCAGAAGCAGCAGGGTGAGCTGGGTGGAAGGCGGCTGGGTGATTGCTCTGAGATCTTCCTCCTTGAAGCTCTCCCATCTAGTCCGGTCCATACTGACCCGATGCATAGCCAAGGCCAGGAGGTGAGATTAGTTGGAGGAGCATGGGACTAAAGGAGGTACTGCTTTGTCTTGGAGCACTTGAAAATTCCAATTATATTTGGCCCATGCCAATCCCAAAGCCAACATGCAATACCTCTCCTTGATGTTGAGGGCTTTGAAAGCTGTCCCTGAGCTCTTTTTCTCATGGTTGGCACTCATCACTTGAGCGACAGGGCCACTTCTTGTTTTCTGATGGTTCGTTGAGGATAAGAGTCTCACACCCTTTCCTGCCCATGCTGGCTTGGAACCATTATGCTCCAGGTCTCAGATTCCTGAGTAGCTAGGATGACAGGAGTAAGCCACCAGTGCCCAGCATGTGATACATTTTGAAGGCTTCTTGGCAAGTTTGTAAAAGGAGTCCCAAAGGGCCTGGATAGACCAATCAAGGAGCTGGGATGGGGGAAGGTGGACCTTGTAGCCATTCTGTTCCACAAAATTAAAGATGCCAGGTGGTGTTGTATGCTTCAAACACCTAGGCCAACAGCCACCAGGCTTAGTGGGGAAAAGGTAGAGGATACCCAAAGATTGCAGTGTAGAAATCTCTGATTTTGCATGCATGTGGTGTGTTTGTGTGTGTGTGTGTGTGTGAACTCAGGTCCTAGGCTCTATCCCTGAGTTTTCTTGCCTAGTGCTCTGCCACTTGAGCCACAGCCCCACTTGCTTTTGGATGGTTAATTATAGGTAAGAGTCTCAAGGACTTTCCTGTCCAGGGTGGCTTTGAAGCATGATAGGGGCCCCAGGGAAGCGAGTAAACACAACTCACAGGTACAATCCCTATGGTGGGAGACTACTGCCCTCTTGTGGCCAGACACAGGACATCAGCCCTTGCCATCGTCCTCTACAGTTCAATTTGGGAAAGTAACCAGGGCCAAGCTGATTTTTGCTCACCCTGAGCGCTGATGCCAGAGCAGGTCTGTTCCACCCTAGGCCAAGAGAGCTCCAGGAGGCCCGGATCCCAGGGCACAGGGAAGGAATAGGTTAGCTTCAGGCCCAGCTAAGAGCCTTTGCCCATGGACACCCCTACTTGGCCATCCTGATCACTGTAAGGCCTGTCAAAGAACAATCCCCCAAAATAAAATTGGAGCTGTGGCTCAAAATGGTAGAACTCTAGCATTGAACCAAATAGCTCAGGGACAGGGCCCCTTGAGTTCAAGACCCCCAGCTAACCATCCCCCATAAAACAAAGGTTAGTTAAATGTGAACTAGTAGGATTTGTGAATTGTTTCTGAAGAATGGTGATACAGAAGAAATTACCCTAATTCTAATGACAGCTGAACTTTTGACACACAGCTATATGCTGAGTCCTTCACAGGGTGCTGTTTGCTGGGTCCTTCCAACATGGGGGTTTTGTGCTGAGTCCTCAAAAAGGTGCTGTTTGCTGAGTCATCACAAGGGGTGCTATGTTCTGAGTCCCTAAGAAGGTTGGGCTGTGCTGGGTTTTTCAAAGGGTAGTGTGTGCTGAGTCAATTACACAATGTACTGTATACTGAGTCCTTCAAAAGGTGTGGTGTGCTAATTCATCCCGAAGGTTGCTATGTGCTGAACCCTTGAGAAGAGAGGGATGAGGTGAGGTTTTTGAGTGTTGTGTGCCGAGTCTTTTACACAGGGTGCTCTGTACTGTCCTTCAAATGGTGCTGTGTGCTGAGACCTTCCACAGTGTAATTGTGCTGAGTCCTTCAAAATTGTTCTATGTGCTGAGTTTTTCAAAGGGTGCTTTGGACTGTTTTACACAGGGTACAACATACTCAGCCCTTCAAAGGGTGCTGTGTGTGGAGCCTTAACACAGGGTGCTATGTAATGAGTACCTGGGAAAGAGTGCTACATGATGAGTTTTTTAAAACATGCCATGCTCTGAGTCCTTTACACTGCGGGCTATGGACTCCCTCCTTCAAAAGGTGCTGTGTGTTAAGTACTCTACACAGGGTATTATCTGCTGAGTCCTTCAAAGGGAACTGTGTGCTGAGTCCTTTACACAGGGTGCTTTGTGCCGTTTTTGGAAGTGTGCTGTGTATTGAATCATTCCAAAGGTTGCTATGTAGTGAGTCCTTGAGTGGTAGTTATCCCCAACAATCACACACACACAAACCACACACACACACACGCACACACACACACACACACACACACACACACACACACGAAGGTCACTGTGCACCTGCTTGGTGTGTGGAGTGGAGGGGGATGGAGGAGAGTCTCCTCCAGCGGTGGGGCTGAGGGGAGATTCATTCCCCAGGGCAGGTCCTGCAGTTGGTGGGGAGTGCTGTGCTGAGGTGAGGCTGCAATTGCCATGTCCTGGAAGCTTTAGGGCCCAGTCAGGGCTGCAATTGCAGCCAGGGGTGGAGGGTGAACCCAGGGGAGGGGTGAGCCCAGGGGCTCACTGCAGTGGCAGAAATGGCCAGGGCCTCACGGGGATGGGCGCACATGCACATGCAGGGATGGGGCAGTCCAGGAGAGGAGTGGAGGGCAGAGAGTGATGTCAGAGAGAAGAGCCAGCACACGCAAGAGGGGAAGCAGCTTCAGCGGCTGGCGGCAGCTCGGATCATAGTGTGGGTCCTGGCCAGGAGCACAGAGCACACAGAGCCAAGCAGCCCCATGTAGGCAAGGTAGCCATGGCGACCCTGTGTCTGAGATCCCGGCAGGGGGAGCATGGCGGCAGTGGCTGAGGTGCAGCATGGGAGGCAGTGGCTGCCGAGGCTAGGGCGGTGGTGTCAGCAATGGCCGCTGGAGAGGAGGATGCTGATGGGACAGAGGCTGCTGAGGAATGGGCAGCAGCGGCAGCTGAGGAGGAGGAGCAGATGCAGATCTCAGCCTTGCCAGGCACCCGCAGACGCCCTGGCCGCCTCCCAGCAGTGCCTCTTTTCACACATGGTGCTGCCAGCTCAGATCATTGGTGACTCACGGGCCTAACCTGCTTGTGACCCTGACCTGGTCCTGGTGCCCAGTCCTCAGACTCCAGGTCCTTGAGCATAAGGAGCCACCGCCTACAGCTTCTCCCAGCAGCACACATAAATGGCTGCCCCTTGGGCCCACACCCAGAGACCCCTGCACCTTGCGAGCCCCCCACACCCCCCGGCAGACCCAGACCCATGCATACCACCTAACCTCTCCTGACCTACTCACACCTCCCCCATGCCCCACAGTCCACCCTGGCTCTGCACAAATGCGACCCAGTGTCGGGGTGGGGTATCGACTCGGGGATCCCACCCCATCCCTAGCGGCCAGTGTCCCCATGAAAAGGGGAGATGCTGGAATGGGTGAGGAGGGGACACCATAGCTCCTGGCCTGAAGCAGTGGGAACCACACGGCCGCATATCTGAACCCTTCTTCTCCCTGGTTGGAACCTGGTGGCTTTCGTCAGAGGTGGATAGCAGCACCTCTCGGGTCTTTTCCTTTTTTCTGGGAGTGGGGGGTGTTGGATGCAGAAGATAGGCCCCCTCATTGCTGAGGGAGCCTTGTCTTCTGTGCTCGGTCACACTTTCACCTGAGGAGGTTCCCAGAAGAGCCCTGTAGGGAGGTGAGGGTACTGGTGGTCAGATAGAAGGTGAATATTTGGGAGGAGCACACCTACTCTGACACACATACACCTGTCCTGTCCCCCACCCCACACCACTGTTAACAGTTCTCACAGGGTGATCACATTTCCCAGCTCTGCTAGTGTTCCCGTTCCATCTGGTCTCCTCGTCCTCCCCAAGAATCCACCAAGTCACCCAAAAGCATCTAGGCTGGAAGTAGCGAGTCCATCCATGTATATAGCCTTTAGGACCCCATCAAATTCCCCAACAATGCCCCACCCCAGGTCAGACACCCCTCTGGAGGCACCATGACCCCTTGCTTTGTTTTCTTTCTTGGCTCTGAGGAGCCACCTGTCTGGGAATCCTTCACCCAGCATTCTACCCTAGGGTTTTAGTGAACGGGGAGTCAAGGCTGGTTGTTCCTAAGGGGAAGGGTCTGGCCCTGGAGAAAGGAAGAGGCAGAGTGGTTCTGTGTTATTAGGGCAATGTTCCCCTTGGGTGGGATCCCCTGGTTCTGACAAGGTAACCGCCATGCTTGAGCTTGTACATTTCCCAGATGAGGAACCAGCTAACTCCGGAGAGACACTGCTGTGAATCTGTATGTGTGTGTGTGTGTGTGTGTGTGTGTGCCACACCTACTCCAGTGGAGTCTGCTTAGCATGGAAAACCTGCTATCAGATATGAGAATGGGGCTCCACAGAAGCCTACCTCTGAGAGTGGGACTTCAAAGAGGCCTACCTCCTGGAAAGTCTGGCAAGCCCCTGGGAAAGATGTGTTCCTGTTCCTGTTTCTCTTTTCTTCACTGTATAGGAGTGCCCATTAATCTTTTACTGTTCCCGCTGCTTGTTCTACTTACTCATGCTCAACGTTCCCTTATTCAGGGCTCTTTCTTGGAAGTGGTGACGACTCCAATATCCAATGAGTGTCCTGAGAATATGACTAACTCACCAGAGTTAAGTGCTACTCTGAAAGCCCCTCTTATGGAGGCTATTAGATAAGTCATAAGTAAATATAAAAGTATTGGGGGTTTCATGACATCACTTCAGCAGAATGAATTGTTTGTAAGAGATTTACAAGAAGCTGTAGGCACGGCTAGAACAGAAAGAGTGTATGGTTATTGGAGACTTCCCTTTAATCCTGAAGCATATACAATAGACCCATATGGATATCCTGTAGATAAGAAAGATGTAGAAGGATATTAAGACCAAAAGCTAAATAAGATTCCTAAAAGGTTGGTAGATGGAAGGTGGCAATGGCTTATCAGAGGAAAATGGTGGGATCCTCCATTATCTAGAGGACCCCAAAGACTTCCCCCAGGTCCATAGCCTTTTACAGGTGTGTATGATAAGGATGGTAACCGTTGTGTAAACTACTTAGGAGAAAGAACTTCCTATCACTGTCTTCCATTTACTGAGAGACTTGCTAGATCAAGGCCTCTTTGGTGCTTACTATCAAAAAAAAAAAAAAGGAACAAGGAAGATCTTATGAGAGAGTTAAGGCCTTATGGAGAAGAGTAAATGATTATGTGAAAGGGTTACAGAGAAGACACTATGAGCCTGAATTTGATATACGGCCATATTTAACTAAGTATACTGAATATCATGATTTTTAGCCACAAATTTGGGACCATCTAAAGAATGGCACAGAAGCACAATTGCTTAGAAAAGATTTGAAATGCATAAAGTGTAATACTAAACAAAAGTCACAATAAAGTACTAGAGTTCATGCCTTTCTATCCAGCACCTTGCCCATATGCTCTGGTTAATGGTTAATAGGTGATAAGCATCTCGAAACCAATTGTATTTCTTAAAAATAGAGGTAAAACCTGGAACAAGTGCCTATCGTCATAGCTCGTCATCCAAAAACAAAATCAGGCGACCAGCTGGTGACCACCCAAGAACGAAGCCTTGCAGCAAGATTGTGTAGCCTTTTGCCCTTTCTCATGGAGACCTTTTCTATAAAAGCTTGTCATCCTCTGCAATAAATCGCACTCAGCATTCACTCCTCTTGTGTGTGAGTTGTCTGTTTGCCATCTCCCCACCTGTTCCAGTTACCTCCACTAGGTGTCCTCCATCGTCCTGAGAGGGCAGGTCCGCGGCATGTGTGTGTGTTTGTGTGTGTGTGTGTGTGTGTGTGTGTGTGTGTGTGTGTGTGTGTGTGTGTGAGAGAGAGAGAGAGAGAGAGAGAGAGAGAGAGAGAGAGAAAGAGAGAGAGAGAGAGAGAGAGAGAGATCTTCTTTCTCCTTGTGCAGCCTTACTGGGCTCAGGTGAATGATCAGGTGGTAATTTACAGGTGCTGCATGAATGAGTCTTCTGTCACCGGTTTGGATTTGTGTGTGCATGTGTGTGTGTGTGTGTGTGTGTGTGTGTGTGTGTGTGTGTGTGTGTGTGTGTTGTTAGAGTAGGGAGATGAGAACAATGAAAATATATTTAAGTCACTGTGTCTAAAAAGAGCAAAAGCATTTTATTTGTGTGTATGTGTGTATTTGTTCTGTACAAGCCCAGCCACAATTTTTGTTTTCCCCTTCAAATGTTTCATGGCTCCTTTGGGGAAGGTTTCAGTAGATTTCCTTTCCACTTCTTTCCACCACCCTCTTCCGCTTTCCTGTAGCCCACTGTAGCGGCTGGGCCTGTGTGGGTCTCTCCTAGGAGGCCTGTGTGAACCACAGACCAGAGTGGACACCTGTCCTTCTGTCTTCAGACAGAAGACTCATGAGGTGAGTGTGATCCCAGCCGCACTCTTCCAGCCAGACACTCTGCTCTCTTTCGTGTGCTAATTCAAGGCTTGGGAATGTGTCTGTCAAACATAATTAGGGAATGAGATGGGGGGAGGAGGGCAGGGGATGTGAAGCTAGGAGGGTCTGGGAATTGGTGAATGGTATGATATGGCAGATGGTTCACTACAACAGAGGATGAGAGGGGAACCTTACCCAGGGCATTGATGGTGTCCATTGGCATCTGGGCAGGAGGCTCCAGGTCCCCACTGGTGGTGTGGATTCTCTTTTGGGTCAGTGCACTTTTGTACAGTCCTATCTGGAGTCCTGCAGACTCCAATCTGTGTCCTACCTGGGCCATTTCCAGTTGGGCAGTGGTAGGCAAGTGCATTCTCGCTACTGGAGCCTGCTCAGTATCAGGACATGGCAGTTAGCTAGCTCTGAATTCCAGTTTCTGTAAACTGCTGTAGGCTGTCTGGAAGGAACAGGGCCCACTGACTTTGGAACTCTTTAACTTTGATTGGGACAAGTGAAATGCCACCTTTTCCAGGGGTTTTTCTTGAAGTTGGCAGCTTCCACTAACGCCTGGGATTATGGGTCAAATTAGATGGACCATTTCAGCTGCCAAACAATGATGTTCAAAGCAGCACAGTCAGAGTTCCCAAGCCAGATTGTCTCCTTCTATGAACGTCGTGCCCTGACTGCCTTTCTTTGGCAGCTACTGATCAGCCTCCGGCTCTCTCTAGGGTGACCACCACAGTCGAGGATGTCATGGGGAACAGAGATTGTGACCTTGCCATCCCCAGCCTGCCAGCTGTGAGCAGAGATGATTCCAGCACCTGTACTGGACTCTGCGAGATTCAGAGACCAAGGATCCTTTCTCTGCAATATAAAACATGGGGGTCGGATATGGTGGACCATCCTGTCTGGTCCCAGAAGGTGGAGAGGAGTTCTCTTGAGCCAGGCAATCAGCTCACAGCAACCTTGTTCACACCGAGTGGGGAATTGAGTGCCACAAAGCTGGTCAGCCGCTTGACAGAGATCTTCGAGAAGAAAGGCATCCCAGAGGCCCCAGAATCCATCGAGTACATCGTGGCTCACATCCTTGGAGACAAAAGAGTTAAGTGCAGTGGCACCAGAAGTGCAGAAAGAGCAAGTAGGGAGAACTGTGGGAGAGCTGCATCAGGGTTTGCCCCACCCAAGATGCTTACCAGAATTGGATGGGACTTTTCTGTAGTATTGTCATAGACAGATGCTCATTTTTTTATCCAACAAAGAGTTGCAGTGTGCACCAGGCTCTGGGGGTGGGGGTGGGGGTCATAGGCAATGAAAGGTACCAGGACTGGTTTCACCGCACATGAAGAAACCTTGGTTTGAGCTGGATGCTGGTGCTTTATACCTGTCATCCTAGGCTGAGATCAGAGGATCGAGGCTTAAGTTATGGGCAAAAAAGCCTGTAAGACTCTTATCTCCAAATATCTACCAAAAAGAAAACGCCAGAAGTGGATGTGTGGCTTAAGCCATAGTCTGTTGGCCTTGAGCAAAAAGACTCAGGGGCAGCACCCAGGCTCCGAGGCCAAGGACCAGGAGTCAGAGAAAGAAAGGAAAGAGAGAGAGAAGAGGGAAGGACGGCATGAGTAAAAGAAGAAAGGAAGGAAGAAGGGAACATGTGAGCCTAGGTTTGGAGTCCCTGGATCAAGGGAGTCAACCATTCACAATCTCTGTGGAGACAATTTCAGAGCCTAAATCCAGTATGTAGGACCAAGCCACTGACCCCTCAGCAACTTCATGACATCCAGGAACTTTGTAGTCACCGACTGCCGAGGGAAGCAGCCTTGGGTAAACCTCATGAACCCGATCTGGGAATGAACAGAAGAAGCAATTCCCAGGTGGCTAGGAACATAATCCTTAGGAAAACTGCAGGCAGGGAGGTCCTAGAGTAATTGGTGCCCCAGGTCTTAGCATCCCCAGCCCCAACAAGTTTATTTTCTGGTCCAAGAGCTAGGGAGGTTTTGGGGAGAGGGAGTGTCAAGGTGGTGGGGGCAAGGGATAAGCAGGAAGATGAAGAGGGAGCACGATCCCAGGTCAGGTGTGTCAGGACATTGGAGCCATGACCTTGCCTGACAACCCAGACCATCAGTGATAGAGCCTTCAACCCAGCCACATGGCTATTAAAAGTCCTGGCACCTTAGGTTCACCATTGACCACTTGGCTATCATCTGCCACAGGATGTCTGAGCAGTACATCCTTGGGGACTTAGACTTTCCTGGGCTCAATCTGAAGATGACAGAGAAGCCTGAGGCCTGGGTGACTCCATCTTGAGCTAGCAAGCATCTTCTGAGGTATGAGTTATGCAGCTGACCATGAACCCGACCTGGGATTGAACAGAAGAAGCAATTCCCAGGTGTCTAGGAACATAATCCTTAGGAAAACTGCAGGCAAGGAGGTCCTGGAGTACTTGGTGACCCAGCAGTCAAACCACAGGTGGTGTTTGTTTAAGAAAGGAACTCTGCAGTTTAGCATTGTGTGCGTGCATGTGTGTGTGTGATTGTGTGTGCCAGTCCTAAATTCATGGCCTGGGTGCTATTCTATCCCTGAGCTTTTGTCTTCAAGGCTAGCTCTCTACTACTTGAACCATAGGTCTAGTTCTGGCTTTTTGGGTATGTAATTGGAGAAAATTGTCTCATATAAACTTTCTTGCTTGTACTTGTCATCCTCAGATCTCAGCCTCCTAAGTAGCTAAGATTACAGGGGTGAGCCACCAGCACCTGCCCTCTATCCTACCTCTTACCTATAACCTCAGCTCTCCTCTGAGTCCCAGAACAATGTATCTCATCAGGCTGACTTATTTTTTGCCAGCCTTGGGACTTGAACTCAGGGTGGGCATGTTCCTGAGCTTCTTTTGTTCAATGCTAGCACTCTACCGTTTAAGCCCCAGTGCCACTTTTGGCCTTTTCTGTTTCTGTGGTACTGAGGAATCAAACCCAAGGCTTCATGCATGTGTTCTAGGTAAGCACTATACCACTAAGCCACATTCACAGTCCAAGGCTCACTTCTAACGGGAGTTATAAGGGTGAGATTTATTAGCTTACCCCTTTTGTTGTAGAAATAGCTGACTATTTCATATATTTGTCAAGATTTGGGACCAGCCTGTGACTTGGCAATGAGGAATGATAAATGAGTGATAGCCACCAGGCTCCAGAGGTCTAGGCTCACATCCTACAGAGGGATAGAGAATATGGAGCCAGAACCTTGGACAATTCCTATAGCTTAGAACTGTGGACTCCCTGGAGGCAGTGGCTGGCTTCTAGGGGTCCCGATGGGACACCTCAGCCAGAACATAAGGTTTCAGTTCTTTAAGTGACAGAGAAGGATGCTTTGTTCAAGCTGTCGGCTCAGACTTAGTATTCTCTGAGGGCTTGTCCCAGCTTATCCAAGTTGGGGGTCTGGGCATGGGCAACCTGCTGAATGCCCATTATCCATACACAGATACAAGGAGTTATTGCCTCCTATTTTTGGCAGGTCTGTGTTTGTACTACGAGCCTAGGCACTGTCCATGAGCTCTTTTTGCTCAAGGGTAGCACTCTGCCCTTGAGCCACAGACCCATGCATCGCTTTTCTTTTTCATGTGATCTCTTAGAAAGAAGGGTGTCATGGACTTTCCCGCCCCAGCTGAATTCAAATTGGCATTCTCTATATCTCAGCCTCCTAAGGAGGTAGGATTACAGGCATTAGCCACTGGCACCTTGCTTTCTTTTCTTCTTGTTCTTTTTTTAAAATCGTAACAATTTGAAATCTTCATGGTGTCATTCCAATAGTTTGTATTCAAATTAACTACCCAGGCTAGGAGTTCAAATGCTAGGACTGCCACCCACAAATGGAGGGAGATCCTGACAAACTCATTCCTGTTCATGTGAATGCTAATGGAATGTTATAAAAGTAATAATTAAATGTGCAGTTGATTCATGATTCTATTTTAGCATGCCACACAATAATTTTTAGATTTATATCTTCCATTGGAGCACCATGGTATGATTAAGGATATTGAATAATTTTTAATTAATGCTTTTATAAGTATTCAACCAGGATACTTCATTAAATGGAGGCATAATTTAATGACTGATAATTGGTAATAATATAAATATAATTTAATATCCTCACAATCCCTTCATCTCTATATATGTATATATACATATATGTATATCAATCTACACATCTATCAACATATATATTGGGGACTAGTGTGGCTTGATCATAGGTCCTCAGAACTTCCTGGCAGCTCAAGCTGGTGTGTTAAGTCTGTGACACCATTTATGGATTGGGCATTATAGGCAATAAGTTGAAATCCCAGGATGGCCAAAAATTTATTCTTGTATTAAGAATGCAACTTTGACACATTATTTTCCTTCTCTGCAAAAATCCTTGGTCTCAGTATGATGTATAAAATATATCCTATGTGATATGATATAATAAAAGAAATGTTATATGTGTAATAATACTAAATAAATAAGGGTAATAAATGTCAATGCAGTAAACCCATGTATGTAAATAGATCTCATATATGAATATTATTTTCTCTAGTGCTGGGGCTTCAATTCAGGCCCTTGAAACTGGTCTGAATTTCTTGTCTTCAAGAACAGTGAGCCATTTCCCTTCACCCACAGTGTCACAGTTTTACCCAGACCCTGAGTTCAAATCCCATGCCTGAAGGAAAATGGTGCAAATCCAAGTCAGGGACTTATTATTATTATTATTATTATTGACAAGTACAGGGCTTGAACTCAGGTCTTGGCATCTCTGCTACTGACAGCCCTGGAATCCTAGGATCTGAGTTCAAATCTTGTGGCAGGCAAAAAATATAAAAAATAAAAAGGAGAAGCATAATACAGAGAAGTTCAAGAAGGTAGTTTTAGCTTTTTTTTTTTTTTTTTTTCCTTTTTATTGTAACTGTCCTGGGTCTAAATGACAAGGATCAGAAAGTGTACATGATCTTGCATTGCTGATGTTTGGTGGCTATTAAGGAAGCCGTAGCCGAAACCGGCAAATTAGGCCTGGAGGTTGAATCCCAGGACTGCCACTAATGAATGGCGGAGATTCTAAGAAACTCATTCCCATATACACCAATAGGAATGGAATATTATAAAAGTAACAATTAAATTAGTAGTTAGTGTACGATTATATTATACAATCATACACAACAATTATACTACATTGACTAATTTTCAATTAATACTTTATTATTTATTCAATCATGATACTTAAAAAAGGAAGGAATAATTTAATTGCCAGTAATTGGTAGTAATATTCTATCTGCTGTTACATGGTATACAGACAACTCTCTCTTGTTTTATACATATACATCCATTTATCTGTCTACAAATCTACACATTTATCTGTTCATACACTTGTGACTCCTGGGGCTCAGTGGTAGAGTGCTTGCCTAGTACGTTCAAAGCCCTGGGTTCAATTCCTCACTATCACATGCACAGAAAAATCTGGAAGTCATGCTGTCGCTCAAGCAGTCAAGCACTAGCTTTGAGGATAAAAGCTTAGGGACCTTACTCAAGAACCAGGACTGGCACCAAAAAAAAAAAGAAAGAAAGAAAGAAAGAAAATAGAATGTTCTAACTGCAATGATATAAGGATAGGACTGCAAATACCTCATCATAGAGCAAACCGGGAGTCTGGTACTGACAGCTGACATCTAACCTGACTTAGCCAGAAGTAAACCACTGCAACCCAGCTCCATGGAACCAGATGCTGCTGGCTCACTCAACCCTGACATCTAAGATTCTCGGGGGCTGAGATCTGACACTGGTGTGTTTAAAACCCAGCCCTAGCAGGAAGTCTGCAAAACTCTGAGCTGTGGCTCAAAGTGGTAAAGCTCTAGCCTTGAGCAAAAGATCTTAGAAGAGTACCCCCAAACTTCCAGTTCATTCCCTGTTGCTAACACCCAGCCCCCCCAAAAAAACACCCACCCCTCTAAATCATTAGATGTGAACTTTGTGTGGTTTTTGACGTGTTTCTGAAAGAATGGTGATTCCGGTGAAAGTACCCTAATTCTAATGACAACGTGTGGGATACAGCTATGTGATGAGTCCTTCTGAAAGACCCCCGAAGGCTTGGGGTGTCCTTCAGTCTGAAGAGACCCTTCCCCAAGGAACAACGAGACCACTTGTGCGGATGCAATCAGCAAGAGGTTTATTCGGGCATGCCTCGGCTCCCAGGTGCACTTAACCACGAGATCCACAAGGTTCGAGTCAAGTGTCTGAGAACCGGTTACACGGGTACCCGGGGCGACAAAGTCTATCGGGAGACTTGCGAGCCGAGTGCTTGAAAGCACCCTCTTTTTATGGACAGCAGAAGCGAGGTTACAGAAGCGAGATGCGTGGTTACAGGGGGATGATTGGTTAATTTCAAATTACGCTCAGGGTGAGGATTGGTCAGGTTAAGCTAGCCAGATGGGGTAGGTGGGGTTGGGGGGAAAGCTGACGTGTCGGTACTTGCCCGGACAAGTCTGTGCGGGTCGTTATGCACCGAAACTGTTTGTTCCCTAATTTTGACAAGTGATTTATTACATTCTGCCCTACCCTGCCATTAGGGTTAAGTTTTACAGGAAGGGACAGGTGGGTCGGCTATTTTCTAGGAATGTCTGGCTTTAAGGCATGTACTAGGGTCAGGCTAGGGTCTGCAGGCGGTGACTCAGAGGCTCGAGGTTTCGTTTCCTGGTTAGCGGCCTGCACTTATCCTGCCCCACCACCCCCTTAGGTATGCAGGGTAAGGGGCAGCAATTTTCTTGGGGTACCTAGTGGGCAAGCACGGGCTGGGGTCTTTCATTCCCCCATTTCCTTTTGCCTGAATGAAATCCTTCATTCACCCGACGTTTCCTCCGTTAATTTAAGCTGATGATATTGTTGGGTTAGTACTAGGGCCTGTACGACCGATAGTCGGTCTTTTACAAATTGTATCAGGCGATTTATAATGCAGGGACCTAAGGTAAGAATTAGCATTAATAGTATTAGTGGTCCCATTAGGGAGGATAACAGGGTAGCGAACCATGGGGACTTGTTCCATGATCCTTTGTACCAGCTGTACTTGTAAGCTCCAATTTTAAGACATACTCATACCATTTGCTACATACTTAAACTTTCTGAGGTTTGTCTTCTTTAAAGACAATTCTTACTTTTCAAATCCTTTCTTATCCAAAGTGGATATCAATTTTTTCCCCAATTCCTTTTCCAAGGCTTTCTTTACTACCTTCTTTACAATCCCTTTTCCAAGGCTTTCTTTACCACCCTCTTTCTTTACAATCCCTGAGCATCTTTGTAGCTGTAGTTTAAAACTGCACAATTTTCCTTTTGCTTGCGGAACCTTTATCTTAGAACAGCCTTAAGGCACCACTGTGATGTAGAAGCTTGCTAGAATTTAAGGCTAAGAGTATTACCTCCATTGATAACACACTCAGGTTATTACCATACCAGAGCCAAACTAGGCTGTGACCATAGAGTGGATTTCCAGTCACTATGCACTGAAGTGCCTAAGACAAGTAAGCCAATGATATCCTTGTCCCCAATATCCACTGTGGGAAGAGAGGGTTTTTGGATATCACCCAAAAGAATGTCCGACAAGATCGTAGATTTAGCAGCAGTCAACCAGGAAGCAGACTGAGGTGATGGAATCTTTAGGCAGGAGTTTCTCCAGGTGACTGTCAGGCAGTCGTTGAACTTTAACCATTAGGGTATGCAGCAGCAGCAGCAGCAGGATCTCTCAGTGGCTCCAAGGGACTGTCACACCTCATGCTGGGCTGTAAATTCCTACACAGACTGGTTAAGGATACATTGCATAGGCTTGGCAGGCTTTGATCCTGCTGTTTTTTAAGATCTTTAAACAATAGCCCAGGACAATATACCAAAATCACATTTTTACTAACCAGATATTTTTGTAAATAGACACAGAAGGCTCAGAAGGCTGTCTTGTAGCCATCTCTGACAGATGCAGTCTCCACACCTTGCATACCTACAACAGTTAACACTATTTTTTTATGCCTTTAAAAGAATTATTTTATCTATTTTGCCTCATTTTTCCAAAACTGACTCTGGACCCTTGATCTTAAAATGGGGGTAGAAGGGCGAAGATCCATCTTCTGTAACTTCTTCAAGCTGACTTCAGGGGCGTTGATCTTACCTAACCAGGAACCTATAACCTTAGCCTATTTTACAAAGAGGCCATCAGGGTTAGATGTCATTAAGAGCAGTATTTTAACTTTTGACAATTGCACAGACCTTTTCTCCAGTTACAGCAGTGTAGCTTGTTCAGCACTCTGGTTTGCAAAAGCATCTTCCTAGATGGCTTAGGAATGTGATCTCAACAATGCCTAAGATGCCTAAGTTACCTTTGCAGGCCTTTAGACAGATATCAATAGAAACACACTCAGGTTTGCAAACTTTTTCCTGAGCAGATGAACTTCATGTAACTAGTGTCAGCCAATCAATTAAAGCTTTTTGGCACATAAAGGGGTTGAGATTTAAACTATCCCCCACATTTTATAACATTAGCTTTTTACTATCATAGAGGATTGGCAAGTTCCTGTCTCTTACAAGGTAGTCATGAACATTAGGCATGCTTCCAAACTATCTTCCTATGACCTCCCGGCTCTGACCAGTTTTGAAAGGCCACGCACAAATGACACTAAGATCTGACATTTCTGCCATCCAAGCAGTGGCTTACTGCCTCTGGATGCTCCTCCATTGCTTTTGTCCCAGGAGTGTCTTCTCCACATTGGGATAAATGCCTCATTGGCATTTCCCTTTAGCTGGTTGCTGGACTCGAACTCAGGGCCTGAGCACTGTCCCTCAGCTCTACAGCTCAAGGCTAGCACTCTGCCACTTTGAGTCCCAGACTCAGGGCTTGAATGCTGTCCCCTAACTCTTCAGTCCAGGGCTAGTACTCTGCCACTATGAGTCTTGAGCTTGGCGCTTGAGTACTGTCCCCTGACTCTTTAGTCCAGGGCTAGTACTCTGCTGGCTGAAGAGAGGTGACAGTCTCACAGGGACCTTTGTCTGCCCGGGCTGGCTTCGAACCAGTTTGCAGATCAATGCGTCTTATGAAAGGCCACTTTACTCCAATTAAAAGCAACAAGGTGGTCAACATAGAAGTAGCTTTTAAGCATGCTCTTACCTGAAACTTATTAAGAGTCAAAGTTACATCTGACAAACTTGTAAGAATCCTCTGTGCTTTGCTCTGGGCTTGCTGGAAACTTAAAAAAACCTATAAGAGCAAACTAGAATAGCAATTCTTTTGATAATCTTAATTTTTCCTTTGTGCACATTGAGGCCAATGTCAAGAACAATTTTACATTTAAACTTTATATCCAAAAATCCATTTTTTAATTAATTTTTTTAAAAGCCTTTTATTAATCACCTTTAATATTTCATACTTTAGTTTTCATTTGCGTTTTGAAAAGATCCCTTGAAATCTTGAGGCCAAGTGTCACTCATTGCCTCTTGGTTGCTTGTTTTAAAGCAGACACACATTAAGATTTTTAAACTTAAATGACAATTTTTCCTTAATGCAAAAATTACAGTCACCATCATTATACCACGAGGCTAGACTTAACACCTCTATAACTTTTAAAAACATCCTAATTGTAGAACATAATTGAAAGTAAGCCACATTATACAAATAACCTTTTGGCCCTCTTTTTAAGGCCTTTCTAATTTTAATGTTAACACATCCAAGGGGAAGTTTTAGCAATACTAATCAGGTCATCACATCACTTATTTTAACCATCATGTTTTCAGTGTCTGACTGCAGAGAAAAGAGAGAACAAAGATGGGCCGTTCGGCCCCTTCTATGGAATGGGCACACCCAATCTGACTCTTTAGGGTTAGATGAACTGCGTTTGTGCCAGCTTACCCTCTTTCACCCTGCGTGGACTCTTCCCAGGGCCTGTCCCACCATGCATGGCCAGCTGAACTGCACTTCTGCTTGTTCACCCCTTACCCCTAAAGATAGGTCTTCTGTTGGTTTCTTTTCTCCATCTCTTCTCTTGGTTCTCGAATGAAATACAGTTTTAGACAGACAGAACAGGTAACATCTTTGACAGTGTTAAACTAACCTTTACATTTAAATTTTTAATATTTATCTCCAAATTTTAGCGAAGGGAATTAGATCTCAAACTGCCAATGCATTTTTGTTAAGCCAGATAATTTGATTACAGAATAAACAGTCTTATGCATTTGAAAACATTAGTCTTTTAAAATACCAGATTTTCTAATTTGCAAGTTAAAGAATCTTTACAAAGCCATTTAAAACAATGTGAAGATTTTTAAAATCTTTGGTAATGTCCAAACCTCATAACCTTTTGAATTTTAAATTTAAACTCACCCAATTGTTACAGCATGCTGACAATTCTTATCTTTGAACATGTTCACAGACACACACAAAGCACTCACACAGATCTTAAAGCGCGCAAAAATCAAAATCAGTCGTACGTACACCTTTTAAAGTTCTTAAACAAAAATTTAAGACAGTATTTCTTTTTAACTAGGTACCTTTGTTGGGCTTTATTTTCCCAGAGCTTGCTTATCTAGCAAGGCGATTTACTAATTAGTCTTTTGAATCCCTTCTGTAGGAGGAGGGCTGGGGGAGGGGGTCACCTAAAACTAAACTGTCCAGATTTTTACATTGTCAGGACTAGTTGAAAAAGTCCAAACCAGACACACAGCCTTTTACACCCTCCCTGCTAGCAGCCTGCACAAGGAGAAAAATGCAGCCTGAGGCTTGAAGGGAACCAAACTAGCCCAGTAACCTTCCATGCCTCACAGGGAGGGTGGGCGTAGCGGGTCTGTGACCCAGCCCAGCTGGAACTTTTATTCCCCCAGAGATGTTTAAATAAATAACAAAAACACAGATAAACACAAAAACCAAGGATCCACATTTAAAACTGGTACCAATTCTAAAACAGAACTAGACAAGAACTGAAGGCTGAGTTGGGGACTAATGAGCCCCAGTTTATCCCTACTGGAACTCTGTGCTGTTCTCACTCAGCAAGCTGAATCCAGAGTCTGCTGATTGAGCCTGCCACACTCACCCAGAACTTCCCTACCCCAGAAAACATAAAACACACACACTAAAGTTAACAATACAACCAAGTGGCCACAGAGACAAAATGAAGTCTCAGTGAATGGGGACTCAAACCCCCTATTTACCTCCGGAGGATTTTTTTTTTTTTTTTTTTTTTTTAGATTCCTGCAGACGTTGACCCAGGGGCCTTCCAAGGCGGAGGAGAATTCCCAGTCATCTGGGGCAAGGGAAAAGAAAAATCCCTAGCGGCCGTCCCCTCAGACTGGCAGGTTCTCCCCCACGCTCAGACCCCCTGAGCCAAGGCCCAAGGCTGAAATCTAACTGGGGCCACTCACAGGTGGTCAGTGGCAATTTCATAATTGACAAACAAGCAAGTTCCTAAAACCTGACAATCTAGGCTCAGGCTGTCCTTCCAGTGCTGTAAAGTAAGGCTAAGGGGGGTTGTGACAGTCTGTCCCATGCTTAGATTTTAACAAACACAAAAACAATACTGACAACACTTAGAACATTTAGCTTCGCTGCGCGTTTTTGCTAACAAACTGAAAGCAAAACCTGATGGAGACTTTATTGAGAGTCCGGATCTCTCGTCTCCCCTGATGAACCACGCGTCCAAGAGGACTGGGTTCCCTGACGGGCCACTTTTTCAGGCCACCCTGATGAGCCACTTTTTCAGGCTCGCAGAAGCCCCCAAGACGTCTCCTGGGGACCGCGGTCGGGAGTACGAGCTCGTCAGCTCCTCCACGGGTCCGCCTGATACAGACGAGAACGGCCGAACTCACCAGATTCGCAAGCGCACAGAAATTGGCCACACAAGACTTCAGACAACTTACAGACAGCACACAGACGACACACAGATGCTGGCCAGCTTACCTCCCGAAAATGGGTCGGTGGTCCCTGGGTGGGGGTCTCTATCCCGGACGAGCCCCCACATGAAAGACCCCCGAAGGCTTGGGGTGTCCTTCAGTCTGAAGAGACCCTTCCCCAAGGAACAACGAGACCACTTGTGCGGATGCAATCAGCAAGAGGTTTATTCGGGCATGCCTCGGCTCCCAGGTGCACTTAACCACGAGATCCACAAGGTTCGAGTCAAGTGTCTGAGAACCGGTTACACGGGTACCCGGGGCGACAAAGTCTATCGGGAGACTTGCGCGCCGAGTGCTTGAAAGCACCCTCTTTTTATGGACAGCAGAAGCGAGGTTACAGAAGCGAGATGCGTGGTTACAGGGGGATGATTGGTTAATTTCAAATTACGCTCAGGGTGAGGATTGGTCAGGTTAAGCTAGCCAGATGGGGTAGGTGGGGTTGGGGGGAAAGCTGACGTGTCGGTACTTGCCCGGACAAGTCTGTGCGGGTCGTTATGCACCGAAACTGTTTGTTCCCTAATTTTGACAAGTGATTTATTACATTCTGCCCTACCCTGCCATTAGGGTTAAGTTTTACAGGAAGGGACAGGTGGGTCGGCTATTTTCTAGGAATGTCTGGCTTTAAGGCATGTACTAGGGTCAGGCTAGGGTCTGCAGGCGGTGACTCAGAGGCTCGAGGTTTCGTTTCCTGGTTAGCGGCCTGCACTTATCCTGCCCCACCACCCCCTTAGGTATGCAGGGTAAGGGGCAGCAATTTTCTTGGGGTACCTAGTGGGCAAGCACGGGCTGGGGTCTTTCACTTCATGAGGTGTTGTGTGCTGAGTCCTTCACGGGGTTCATTCTTTCATCTGGTCCTTGTAAGAGCTCGACAAGTAAGATGATAGTGCAGATGAGAAACTTGAGGCTCAGATATGTCCTCATGTCAGGGCCAAAATGATGTATGTACTCAAATCTAGTGAGTTGCCTCCTGCAGACAATTGTTTATTTTTCTCGGTCTTGAACCTTGAACTCAGGGCATAGGCACTGACCCTTCCCTGTTGGCTCATGGCTTATGCCCTACCACGTGGAGCCAAGGACCCTCTTGCAACAGAGTGTTATGATCTAGGTGTGTGTAGCTGAGGTCTGTCACCTTGCCTACTCAAGAAGCTGAGATCTGAGGATCTGGGTTTCAAACTACCCCAGACACAAAGGGTCTCATGAGAATATTGTCTCCTATACACCACTTAGAAAGTTGAAGTGGAAGCTGGGCACCATTTACTCACACCTGTCATCCTAGCTACTCAGGAGCCTGAGAGTTGAGGATCATGGTCCTAAACAGCCTGGGCAGGAAATTTTTGAGATGGACGCTACTCTCCAGCAACCCAACAAAAACCTGAAGAAGTGCTGTAACTCAAATGGTAGAGCACTTGGCTTTGGCTGAAGAGCTCAAGGACAGTGCCCAGGCCTATACTTCAACTCCTCCAACATACAAGAAAAGAAAGAAAGAAACCTGAAGAGGAGGGGTTAGAGAGCTTTGCATGTATGAATCCTTGGGTTTTGATTCCTCAGTAACACATCACTAAAAAGAAGCCTGAAATGGCCCTGTGGCTCAAGTGGTAGAGTGCTATCCTTGTACAGGAGAAACTCAGGTACAGTACTTAGGTCCTGAATTCAAGTTCCAGGACAACTGTGAGTGTGCACGCACACACACACACACACACACACACACACACACAAAGATACCAGAAGTGAAGCAGTGACACTAAATTGTGGTAAAGCACTGAGCTTCTGTTCTGAGCTCATGGACAGCACCCAGGCCCTGTGTTCAACCCCCAAACCTAGCCATCCAGGGCTCAACTAGCAGAGGTCGAATGTTTCAAAACCTGATGAACTTCACCAGCCCTAGATGATAGGAAGCATTGTGATATTACCCATGTGCTTAGATTTAGCAAGCTTATGGAAACCTAGGGATGCACCTTTGCCAATTAGGAATCTTTTAATTCGGTTCAGCTCTCTAGTTGTCTGCCAGAAGGATCGTTGGATTAATTGTAGCATGTTATTTCAACACTGGAACATAGTCCTACAAAGACAGGATAAGTGATGGGAACTTCGCTTGCCACAGGAGGTGGCACAAATGAAGGCTTCCTGTCCAAACAGAGCACTGGGGAAAGAGATAGTTTTGGATACAAAGAGGCCTTTTTCTCCTGGACTCCAGGGCCTGCCCACACCCATCCTCACTAATTGGCCCAAATGGAGTTGTTTGTTATACAGGATTGAGGCCTTTTGTCTTCCTGTTCCAACAATGAGCAGACTTCCTCTAGTAGCCTGGGGTGCTCAGAAACCCTCAGGCTACACTGGGAACAGTGAGGATAACCCTGGAACTTGCACTGTCTTGAAAGCACTCTCTGTGCTATGAAGGCGTTCTATTCAAAGCAAATTTCCTAGCTGAGTGCCTTTCAAAATAGAGACTCTGGATCTTCAGCCATAGAAATACATGCATACATACATGGGTAGACATGGAGTTACTGTTTTTTGTTTTTGCTTTTTGCAAGTCTGTGGGTTATAATATGAGCCTAGGCACTGTCCCCGAGCTCCTTTTGCTCAAGGGTAGTGCTCTGCTCTTGAGCCACAGCCCCAGTCATGCTATTTTTGTAATTCCTGTGATCCCTTACAAATAAGAGTGTCCTGAACTTGCCTGTACCTACTGAATTCAAATTAGCATTCTCTAACTCTCAGCCTCCTGAAGAGCTAGGATTACAGACAGGAGCCTCTGACACCCGGCTTTCTTTTCTTCTTGTTGTTCTATTTTTCCTTGTGACAATCTGAATGAAATCTTCACAGTATCATTCTAATGGTTTGCATTTTAATGTAAACTACCCAAGCATGGAGATCGAATGCCAGGACTGCCACCTACAAATGGAAGATCTTGAGAAATTATTCCTATCCATGGGAGTGCTTAATGGAATTTATAAAATAACAATTAAATTGACAGTTCATGATTCTCATAGAATGCCACACAAACATTATTGGATTATGTCTTCCATTCTAACATTCTGGTTTGATTCTCCTAATTAAAGAGTACTGACTTCTTTTACATTAATACTTTAATAAGTATTCAACCATGATACTTCACTAAATGGAGACCTAATTTAATAACTAGTAATTTATAATATATATAATTTAATTTCCTCACATTGTCTCTCTCTCATACATATAGCAAAATACACATCTATCTATCTATCTATCTATCTATCTATCTATCTATCTATCTATCTATCTATCTATCTATCTATCTATCTATCTATCTATCTATCTATCTATCTATCTATCTATCTATCTATCTATCTATCTATCCATCTATCTATCCATCTATCTATCCATCTATCTATCTATCCATCCATCTATCTATCCATCCATCTATCTGTCCATCCATCTATCTGTCTATCTATCTATCTATCTATCTATCTATCTATCTATCTATCTATCTATCTATCTATCTATCTATCTATCTATCTATCTATCTATCTATCTATCTATCTATCTATCTATCTATCTATCTATCTATCTATCTATCTATCTATCTATCTATCTATCTATCTATCTATCTACCTACCTACCTACCTATCTATCTATCTATCTTTCTATCTATCCATCTAAATCTTTCCATATCTATATCTGTCTCTATCTATCAATCAATCTATTTTTATATATATATAGCCCAATACTATGGCTTAATCACAGGTCCTCAGAACTGGCTGGCAGCTCAGTTTTCCAAAGGCTTTTGTTGTACAACTGAGCATTCATGAATTGGGCATTGTGGGCTGTGAGTTCAAATCCCAGAATTGCCAAAAGTTTATATGTGGAGTAAGAAGCCCGTTTGACACATTTTTTTCCTTCTCTGTAAAAGTCTTGTGTCTCAGTATAATGTATAATCCATATGCAAATATATCCATGTGATAAGATATAGTAAATGTAAAAAATTTTATATATGTAATACTGCTAAATAAAATAATCAATAAATGAAGAAGGGTAATAAATGTCATATGGAGTAAACACATGTATGTAAAAAGATCTCATTTATGAATATTATTTTTCCAATGATGGGGCTTGAATTCAGCCCCTTGAAACTGGTCTGAAATTCTTATCTTCAAAGACTGTGAGCTTCCCCTACCCCACAGTACCACAGAGTTACTCAGACCCTGAGTTCAAATCCCAGGCCTGCCAAAAACATGGTGCAAATTCCAAGCCAGGGCCTTGAATTTTTTTGGCCAGGCCCAGGTCTTGTACGCAGCTCATGGCAACTCTGTCTCAGCCTTGATCACCCTAGGCTGGGGTACAGCCTCTGGCCCCACAGCTCATCCTGAGATCCTAAGACCTGAGTTCAAATCTTGGGAATGGCAAAAAAAGATGAAGGGTTGGGAAGGTGGCTCAATAGTAGAGTGCTTACCTTGCATGCATAAGGCCCTGTGTTCGATACCTCAGCACCACATAAGCAGAAAAAAGCCAGAAGTGCTGCTATGGCTCAAGTGGTAGAACGATAGCCTTGAGATGAAGAGTTGAGGGAGAGCACACAGACTCAGACTTCTGCTCCACAACCGACAAAAAAAAAAAAAAAACACAGAGGGGTGGGAAAGGAGAAAGATAAAACTTGGATATTCCAGAAGGTGGTTTTATATTGTTTTTTTTCCTTTGCATTGTGACCATCCTGGATCTAAATGACAGGACCCGGAAAGTGTTTGTGACTTTGCACTGCTAAAGTTTGGTGGGCTATCAGGGAATCCATAGCCAAAACCAGCAACCTAGGTCCGGGGTTCAAATTCCCGCCATGTACAAATGTCAGGAGACCCTAAGAAATGCATTCCGATAGACATCCATATGAATGGAATGTTGTAAAAGTAACAACTTCATTAGTAGTTAGCATATGATTATATTATAAAATTATACACAATAATCATAGTACACTGACTAATTTTCAATTAATACTTTATTGTGAATTCAAACATGATACCTAAATAAAGGAAGAAATAATTATTGATATTTGGTAAAAAAAAATAGTATATATAACTTAATAATATGCAGACATCTTTCTCTTGTTTTATACATTATATGTATATATATGTATATATATAAAACAAACCATATCTATTTCTACACTTGTCACTCCTGGGGCTTAGTGGTAGAGTGCTTGCCTAGTATGTATGAAGCCCTAGGTTCATTTCCACACTATCACATGCAAAGAAAAAGCTGGAAGTGGTGCAGTCACTGAAGCACCAAAAACAAGTTAGAAAGTTATGACTGCAACTATAGAATGCCAGGACTTCAAATACCTCATGACAGAGCAAGCTGGGAGAATGAAGCTGATGGCTGCCATCTAAACTGACTTAGCCAGAGGTCAACTGCTGCAAACCAACTCCATGGAACCAGACGCTGCTGGCTCACCCCTAGCTGCTCATGGATGAGATTTGACACTGGTGGTTTAAATACTCAGTCCTGGCCAGAAGTCTGCAAGACTCTGAGCTGTGGCTCAATGTGGTAAAGCTCTAGCCTTGAGGAAAAGGTCTTAGGACAGTACCCCCAACCTATGAGTTCAATCTCCGAGGCTGAAGACCCTCCTCTCCATTAACCACTCCTCTAAACAATTAGATGTGAACTTTTGTTGTTTGTGGTGTTTTTCTGAAAGAATGGTGATACTGATGAAAGCACCCTAATTCTAATGACAGCTTGTGGGATACAGATATGTGATGAGTCCTTCCTGGGTTGCTGGGTGCTGAGTCCTTCACAGGGTACTGATTCCTTCATGGGGTGCTGTGGCTGTGTGCCTTGTCCTTCACAGGGTGTATGTGCTGAGTCCTTCACGGGGTGTATTCTTTCATCTAGTTCTTGTTAGAGCTCCACAAGTAAGATGACTGTGCAGATGAGAAAGTTGAAGCTCAGATATGTCCTCAAGGGAGGGCCAAATTTATGTATGTGCTGAACACTAGTGACTTGTCTCCTGCTGTCAATTGTTTTGGTTTAGTTTTCTCCATCATGAACCATCAACCCAGAGCCTAGGCACTGGCATTCCTCTTGGGCTCATGGCTAGCACTCTACCACGCGGAGCTAAAGACCACCTTGCAGCAAAGTGTCACAGCTTAGGTGTATTTAGCTGAGGTCTATCATCCTGCCTGCTCAGGAAGCTAAGAATCTGGGTTCCAAACTATCCCAGAAAAAAAGATCCCATGAGACTATTATCTCCTCTTCACCACTTAGAAACAAAGTGGAAGCTGGGCACCAGTGACTCGCACCTCTCATCCTAGCTACTCAGGAGCCTGAGAGCTGAGGATCTCAGTACAAATCCAGCCTGGGCAGGAGATTCCTTGAGATGGTTATCTCCAATGAAACACCAGAAAGCCTGAAGGGGCACTGTAGCTCAAGTGGTAGAGTGCTAGACTTGAGCTGAAGAGCTCAGAGACAGCACCCAGGCCCAGACTTCAACTCCTCCAACTTACAAGAAAAGAAAGAAACCTGAAGTGGAGTGCTGGGAATGTGTCTTAGGGGTAGAGTGCTTTGCATGTATGAAACCCTGGGTTTAATCCTCAGTACCACATCCCTAGGAAAAAAAAAAGCATGAAGTTACTCTGTGGCTCAAGTTGTAGTGTGCTGTCCTTGTATAGGAGAAACTCAGGTACAATGCTCAGGTCCTGAGTTCAAGCTCCAGGGCTGGTGAATGCACAAGGACACACACACACACACACACACACACACACACACACACACACACACACATGCACACACACACACAGACACCAGAAATGAAGCTGTGACACCAAATGGTAAAGCAAAAAGCCTCTCCTCTGAGGTCGTGGTCAGCACCCTGGCCCTGTGTTCAACCTGAAATCTACCCACCCATGGCCCAACTCAGTGAGGACAAAGGTTTCAATACCTGATGAGCTTCACCAGCCCTAGATGATAGGAAGCGTTGTGATTTTGCACAAGTGCTTAGATTTAACAAGCTCCGGGAAACCTAGGGAGGCATCTTTGCCAGTTAGGAATCTTTTCATAAGTTTCAGCTCCCTAGTTGTCTGCCAGAAGGTCTTTTGAATTAATTGTAGCAGTTTGTTTCATCAATGAAACATAGTCTAACTAAGACAGGATGAGTGCAGGGAAATTGGCCGGCCACGGGAGGTGGCACAAATGAAGGCTTCCTGTCAAAACAGAGCACTGGGAGAGAGAGAGTTTGGGGTACAATGAATCCTTTTTCTCCTGGCCTTCAGAGCCTGCCCACACTCATCCTCACTAATTGCTCAGCATGCATTGTTTGTTACACATCTGTACAGGAGTGAGGCTTTTTTCTGCCTGCTCCAACAATGAGGCAGACTTCCTCCAGCAGCCTGGGGTGTGCAGAAACCCACAGGCTACACTGGAAAGAGTGAAGGGAGCCCCTGAAACATGCACTGTCTTGAAAGCACCCTCTGTGCTATGAAATCATTCTATTCAAAGCAAATTTCCTAGCTAGGTTCCTTTCTTCATAGCGACTCTGGATGTTCACCTATAGAAATACATACATACATACACAGACACACGGTCTTAATGGCTGCTTTTTGTGTGGCAGCTCCTGAAGCTTGAACTGTGAGCCTAGACATTATCCCTGAGCTCCTTTTGCTAAAGGAACCACTTTATTGTGTCTTAAAACATGATTACCCTCGGCTGGGGTGCAGCATTTACACCTACAGATGATCCAGGGATCCTAGCACCTGAGTTTAACTCCCAGCACTGGCAAAAAACTAAACAAACAAAAAAAAACATCAAACCAACAAAAATGGAGGAGGAAAAAAACAGGAAGTTTTACACAGTTTACCTTTGTTTCCTTGGCACTGTGACCATCCTGGGTCTCAATGACTCAGCTTGAAAATTGTACATGACTTTTCATGGCCGAAGTTTGGAGGCTGTCAGTGAAGCCTGAGCCCAACCCAGACACCAAGGCCCTGAGTTCAATCCTGGGACTGCTACCTACCATGACTGAAGATCCTAGGAAATTCATTCCTATTTAAAGGAAGACTAATAGAATGTTTGGCATGTACTAATTGAATTACTAATTAGCTAGTCAATGTAGTATAAGATTGTACACAATAAATATAGGTCATTGATTAATTGAATTAATATTTTATTAAGTCTTCTACCATGATTAATTAATGGAGGCATAATTTTAGACCAAATAATTGGTAGTAATAAAATACATAAAAATAAGATATAGACATCACTATATACAGAGTTATGCACTAGAATTTACATAAATGTCTATCTCTCTCGGTATACATTTATTTATAGATGAATATACATATGTAAATACAAACACACACTCTGCAATCTAAACATCTATCTGTTTATATATTGGCCACTCCTAGGGCTTGATCTCAGGTCCTCAAATTTGCCTTCCAACTTCACTTACATTAGACTAGTGTGTTAAAATTGACCCATTCAATAAGTGGGTCTTCTAGGCCCGGAGTTCAAATCCCAGAACTGCCAAAAACTTAATCCTGGTGAAAGAAGCTAATTGTCCCACTTGTTTTCATAATCAGTGAAAGTCCTGGGTGTCAAGAATGATGGATAATACATAGGCAAATCTATGTCCTATGTAATAGGATGTAAAATATATTATAAATGTAATCATACACACTAAAATACATAAGAAATAAGTAAAACACAAAATACAATCAGTAACTACATGAACCAAAATATGCAGTAAACCTGTGTATGTAAATATAAATCATGTATTTAAAATGTATACCAATATTATTTTTTCCAAGTTCTAGGACTTGAATTCAGGCCATGGGAACAGGCCTGACTTTCTTGTCTTCCAGCACAGTGAGCTTCTCCTTCCCCCACATTGCTGCACATTTACCCAGACCCTGAGTTCAAACCACAGGCCTCGCAGAAAAAATGGTGTGAATTCCAAGCTAAGGAGCCTCATATTTTTAAAATATTTTTAATATATTTATTTATTTATATTTTGTCAAGCACAGGGCTTGTACTCAGATCATGGCAACTCTGCCTCATCTTCGCTCACTCCAGGCTGGGTTGAAGCCACTGGACCCACAGCCAAATCTGGGTTCCTGGGCCCCAAAGACTGACAGGAATAAAAATAAATAAAATGACACAAATAAGGTTTCCCTTATTTGCAATAACTAGTATATGTCTAAGTCACGCAGAAAAGATCAGATAAGTTGATGTTAGGGAAATGAACCCCAAGATAAGTATTCAATTTTTTTTTATTTCATTCAATTGTCTCTAACATATTCTATGTTGCATTGTATGTTCCTCCCCCACGGTATAATCCGTGCTCTCACTGTATTTGATAGTGGTATAATTTGTGGAGGGGAAGGGAAAAAACAAATAGGGATTTAAATAGGGATACAGGTAGACCCATTCAACAATGAGTTGTACAAGTCATTATGTCAAAAAATGAAGTTTACAACTTTGGTGGGGTGGGGGAGGATCAGGTGGGGGGGAGGTATGGGAAGAGATGGGAAGGGGAACAAAGAAGGAGACAACAATGCTTGATAAGAAATGTACTCGTTATCTTGCCCATGTCATTGTAACCTCTCTGTTGTTATCTTTACAAAAACAAAACAAAACAAAAACAAATCGGGCAACTTGCAAATGGCTGTCGGTTTTACATTTGTTTTCTTTGCAAGGTGACCATACTGGGTCTGAATGACATGGCTGAAAAGTGTTTGTAACCTGTCATTGCTGAAGGCTGGCAGGATACCAGGGAAGCCATAGGTCAACAAGACCACATAGGCCCTGTGATTGAAGCCCGGTCCTGACCTCTACCAAAGGAAGGAGATCCTAAGAGTCTGGTTCATATTCATAGAAATACCGATGCAAAGTTATGAATGTCAAGGTTGAATTAGTTGTTCCTGAATGATACTACTATAAAATTAAACAGAGTGATTTTAGGAGGCTGATGGATTTTAATGAATATTTTTTGACACATTAAAAGAATACTATTAATTACATGGTCGCAGTAGTTTTGGGATTGTGGTTGATTTAATTAATATTTCATTAAGGATGAAAACAATAACATTAATTATATGGAGGCATAATAAATACCCCAAAATTGGTAGGAATGTAGTTGATATATATGAAGAATGTATAGACATCTCTGGCAGTCTTTAAAGATCTATATTTTTTGTGTACTACCATCTGTATGTCAATCTGTTCTTGTTTTGTCAACCCCTGGGGCTCAATCTCAGGTGCTAGGAACTGCTTATCACCTGTACATGTCCCAGGCTGGTGTACTGACACTCATCCATTCATGAATTAGGCCTTGTAGGCTGTGAGTTCATATGCCAGCACTCACAAAAATTGAATGATGGAGTAAGAAGCCTATGGTGACATATATTTTCCTTTTCTGTGAAAGGCCTGTGTGTCAGGTGTGAAGTTTCATATATAGCAAAATCAATATCCTATGTAATAAATGTAGTAAATATTTCATGTGTAATAACAGTCAATAAAATAAATGGTTAAGAAATGAATAAAACAAAAAATAAAATGTATAACTACACTAAGCGCAATATGGAGTCAACATACAGGGGCTCGATCTCAGGGTCTCGGAACTGGCCTGTTGGCTGAATTGTCTAGAGGCCGCTGTGCTTGCAGTCACCCATTCATGAACTGAACCTTCTAGGCTCTGAGTTTAGCTCCGAGCACTGCCAAAAATGTAATCTTGAAGTGAGAAGCCGAGCGTGATACGTGTTCCTTTTCTTTGAAAGTGCTCGGTGAGGTAGGATGTATAAATTGTATGAAAATCTATATGCTATGTAATAGGTTGTCATAAAGGTAATAAATGTCATAGGTGGAAAAATTGTCACCACAATAAGTGAAAAACAGATTGAATTAGTAGTGAATCATTCTGGGATAAAATTAGACGCAATAATTATAGGACTTGGATTAAGTTTAATTAATATTTTATTGAGCATTAAAAGAATAAATATTACATGGAGACATAATTAAATACCTAATAATTGGTAGTAACACATGATGCAAAATTTAATTTGTCTCATTCTATAAAATATATACTTATATGTATGGATGTATGTACATATATGATAAACAATAACAGGGTATTGAGTAATTATTCATTAATGCTTTATTAATTGTTCAATTGGGACACATCATTAAATGGAGACATAGTTGAATATCTAATAATTGGTAGTGATATTATCTATAATTCAATAACATACAGACATCTCTCTTTTTGTGTATATAATATTTATATAAGGAAGCTCTATTTATACCTCCTTCACTCCTGGGGCTCGGTGGTTGAGTGCTGTCCTAGTAAGCACGAAGCCCTGGGTTGGATTCCTCAGTGCCACATAAACAGAAAATCCAGAAGTTCTGATGTTTTTCAATCAATTGAGTGCTAGCCTGGAGCACCAACGCTTAGGGACATTTTCTAAGCTCTTACTCAAGCCCCAGGACTGCCACCAAAACAAGGTAGAATGTTCTAACTGCAATGATATAAGGAGAGGACTTCAAATACATCATCACAGAGCAAGCTAGGAGTCTGGTGCTGACAGCTGCCACCTAACCTGACTTAGCCAGATGTAAACCGCTGCAACCCAGCTGCACCGAACCAGACGCTGCTGGTTTACCCCCATCATCCTGGCTGCTTGGGGTCTTTAAAACCTAGCCCTGGCAGGAAGTCTGTGAGATTCTTGGAAATGTGGCTCAAAGTAGTAGATCTCTAGCCTTGAGCAAATGTTATTAGTGATGAAACCACCCTAATTCTAATGAAAATTTGTGGAATAGAGCTATGTGCTGAGCCCTTCATAGGGTGTTCTGTGCTGAGTCTTGCATAGGGAGCTATGTTCTGAGTCTTTCACAGTGTGCAGTGTGTTGAGTCCTGCATTGAGTGCTGTGTGCTGAGTCTTTCA
Source organism: Dipodomys spectabilis (assembly GCF_019054845.1). Classification (NCBI taxonomy): domain Eukaryota; kingdom Metazoa; phylum Chordata; class Mammalia; order Rodentia; family Heteromyidae; genus Dipodomys; species Dipodomys spectabilis. The sequence continues at coordinate 708,503 of NW_024871297.1, read as the reverse complement.
CAGGATGCTGTGTGCTGAGTCATGTGAAGAGTGTCATGTGCTGTGTCCTTCTCACGATGTGCTGAGTCCTTTACAGGGTTCAGTGTGCTGATTACTGCATTCGGTGCTGTGTGCTGAGTCATGCAAAGAGTGTCATGTGCTATGTCCTTCAGATTGTACATTCATTCATCTGGTCCTTGTAAGAGCTCCACATTTGAGATGATTTTGCAGACAAAAAATGTGACACACACACACACACACACACACACACACACATATATAATATATATGAATTCTATGCCTCCATAAGAAAAAATGACATTGCCCCATTTGTTAAGAAATGGAAAGACTTGGAAAAATTATATTAAGTGAAGTAAGACAGGCCCAAAGAAACATAGGTCCCATGGTTTCCCTTATTTGCAATCACTAGTATATGCCTGAGACAAGCAGAAAATGTCAGATACATTGCTGTTAGGCGAAATGAACCCCAACATAAGGATTCAAATGTGTTTTCTTTAATGGGATTGTTTCTAACATATTTATAAGATGATTTATTTGTTGCTTTGTAGGTCCCTCCCCCACAGTATAATTCTTGTTTTCACTGTTTTTGATGTTGATATAATTTGTGGAGGGGAAGGGAAAAAGCAAATCTTTTAAATAAGGATACAGGTGGACCCATTTCCACAATAAGATGTACAATTCATTATGTCTAAAAATGAACTTTACAACTTTGGTGGGGGGGTGGGAGGGGAACGGGATGGAAGGGAAAAAAAGGAGGAGGCAACAATGTTTGATAAGCAATGTACTCAAAACTTTGCCGATGTAATTGTAGCCCCTCTGTATGGTATTTTCACAATAAAGAAAAAAAAAGAAGTTTGATTACAAAAAGAATACGTAGGTTCAGATGTGTCCCCATGACAGAGACAAAATTATGTATTACTGAAGACTGATGAGTTGTTTCATGCAGACAATTGTTTTGTTCTGTTTTATTCTCAGTCATGAACCATGAACTCGGGACCTAGGTGCTGACCTTTACCTCTGGGCTCACGGATAGCCCACCACCACGTGGAGTCAGGGATCCCCTTGCAGCAGAGTGTCACAGCATAGGGGTCTATAGCTGAGGGTCTGTCATCCTGCCAACTCAGGAAGCTGAGATCTGAAGATCTGGGTTCAAAACTATCCCAGACACAAGAGGTCCCATGAGACTATTATCTCCAATTGACCACTAAGAAACCTTAAGTGGAAGCTTGGTGCTTGTGTCTCATGCCTGTCACCCTAGCTACTCAGGATGATGAGATCTGAGGATCGTGGTCCAAAGCTAGTCTGGGCAGGAAAGTCCTTGAGACACTTAACTCCAATGAACCACCAGGAAACCAGAAGTGGCTCTGTGGCTAAAGTGGTAGAGCACAAGACTAGAGCTGAAGAGCTCAGGGACAACACCCAGGTCCAGACTTTAAATTCTACAACAGACAACAACAACAACAACAAGAAAAAGACAGAAACAAACTGACAAACCTGAAGTAGAGGGCTGGGAATGTGCCTTAGGGGTAGAGTGCTTTGCATGTATGAAGCCCTAGGCTTGATTTCTCAGTACCACATCACTAGAAAAAAGCATGAAGTGGCTTTGTGGCACAAGTGGGCAACAGATATCCTTTCACAAAAGAAACTAGGTATACTGCTCAGGTCCTGAGTTCAATCTCCAAGACTGGTGTATGCACACATGCACATGGACACACACACACGCATGCACACACACACACACACACACACACACACACACACACACACAGACCAGAAGTGAAGCTGTGACACCAAATGGTAAAGCACTGGACCCATGGCCCAACTAGGAGAGGTCAAAGGTTTCAAAACCTGATGAGCTTCACCAGCCCTAGATGACAGGAAGCTTTGTGATATCTGACATGTGTTTGGATTTCCCAAGCTTCCAGAAACCTAGGAGAGGCATCATAGGCCCATCATCGCCGGCAATGAAACATTTCATTAGGTTCAGTGCCCTAGTTGTCTGCCAGAAGGACTCCTGAATTAGATTGAGTGGTGTATCTGAACACCGTAATATAGTCTCACAAAGGCAGGATAAGGGCAGGGAACTTGGTCTGCCAAGGGAAGTGGCACAAATGAAGGCTTCCTGTCAAAACAGAGCACTGGGGAGAGAGAGAGCTTGGGATACAAAGAGGCCTTTTTCTCCTGACCTTCAGAGCCTGCCCACACTCATCCTCACTAGTTGGCCCAGATGGAGTTGCTTATTACACAGCTGTACAGGAGAGTGGCCTTTAATCTGCCTGTCCAGACAATGAGAGAGACTTCTTCCAACAGTCCTAGGATGCAGACAAACCCTCAGGCTACATTGGGAACAATGAGGGGAGCCCTGGAACATGCAATGCCTTGAAAGCCCTCTCTGTGCTATGAAATCATTGTATTGAATACAAATTTCCTAGCTTGGTGCCATTCATAATAGCTACTCTAGAGATTCACCTATAGGAATACATCCATCCATACACAAAGACATGGAGCAACACGGTCTCATGTTTTTTTTGGGGGGTGCAGGTCCTGGGGTTGGACGTTTACCCTAGCCATTGTCCCTGAGCTCCTTTTGCTCAGAGGTAGCGCATTAAAACTGGGTCACAGCCCCATTTCTGGGTTTTTCTCTGATCTCATAGATATAACAGTGTCATGAACTTTCCTACACTGGCTGGATTGAAACTAAGATTCTCTCCATCTTAGCCTCTTGAGGCACTGCAATTACAGTCAGCAGCCACTGGCACCTGCCTTTCTTTTCTTCTTCATTTTTTACTCTGGACAATCTGACTTCTTAACAGGGTCATTCCAATGGTTTGAATTTATAAGTAAACTATCCAATGTTCTTTATAGCAGCTTTCTCTGAGAATGATTTTCTCTCTTCATTTTCCCCTCTGGTCACAGGTTTGAAGACAAACGTGAGAAATGAGTGTCACAGGATTTGGGAGCAATTGTCCACAGGACATGCAAGTTCTGTCACTTAGCATTGAGCTGCAGTGAATTTACTGTCTCAGGATGAGAGGACTGAAAGCTGGGGAGATCTTCATACTGTCTGCATTGCTCCTTTTGTCTATAAAATGACCTAATATTTATTAATGTTTTTTGTCTACAACGTTAAGTATAGAACACACTAGAAGCATCTTCTTGTTTCTGTTTTTCTCTAGTACCTCTCGAGATTTAGACTAAAGGTTTGTGTGGAGCGACTCCGTGGCGAATCCCTAAGGAAAGCCACTTAAATCCTCCTCAGGAGATCGCCGTTCAAAGCCAGCATGAGCAGGAAAGTCTGTGAGCCTCTCATCTCCAATAAACCACCAGGAAACCAGAAGTGGAGCAGTGGCCAAGAGGGTAAAGCTCCAGCTCTGAGAGAGAAAGCCGAGCAGGAGATACAGGTCAGAACTTTCAGGAAAGCCTGGGAGGTGCTTATGTCCAATTATCGACCAGATGTCTGGAAGTGGAGCTTTGGTGGTGGTAGAGCCTCAGCCTTGAGCAAAACAGCTGAAGAATGCATTGGGCCCTGTGTTTAAGCCCTGGGATGCTCACAAAAAATTCAAAAAGAGAAGGCCAAGTTATGTATCAGTGCCCTACCTACTCATGTGTGTATATTACTTCCCTGAGTGCAAACAGACCATATGCAATGCTTCTGCTTTTACTTACTGATTTATTTTTTAGATATGGTCATTGAGCACACTTCATCATTCTCCTCATTTCTGGCCCATTGCTTTTCTCTTCCTGGGTTTCAGTCCTGCATCCTTAAATGATGCACACTTAAGCTCTCAGCAGCCTTTATTTATATTTTATTATGAGGCCAATGCAGGAACAGTCACAAATCAGGCAGGGGAAGAGAAGGTCAGGGTTCATAGTTATAACATGTATTCAGAAAAATAAACTTGGGGACGAAAAATGGTAGCCTACTTATGTAAAATCTACCATTAAGAAAAAGATTAGGGGCTGGGAATATGGATTAGTGAGAGAGTGTTTGCCTAACATGCAAGAAGCCCTGGGTTTGATTCCTCAGTAGCACATACACAGAAAAAGCCAGAATTGGTGCTGTGATTAAGTAACAGACTGCTAGAGACAGTGCCCAGGCCTTGAGTTCAGCCGAAGAACTGGCAAAGAGAAATCAGGTAGCTAGGTAAGAAGAAGAAAGAAAGAAAGAAAGAAAGAAAGAAAGAAAGAAAGAAAGAAAGAAAGAAAGAAAGAAAGAAAGAAAGAAAGAAAGAAAGAAAGAAAGAAAGAAAGAAAGGAAAGAAAGAAAGGAAAGGAAGGAAAGAAGGAAGGAAGGAAGGAAGGAAGAAAGAAAGAAAGAAAGAAAGAAAGAGAGAGAGAGAGAAAGAAAGAAAAGAAAGAAAGAAAGAAAGAAAGAAAGAAAGAAAGAAAGAAAGAAAGAAAGAAAGAAAGAAAGAAAGAAAGAAAGAAAGATGAATCTGGTCTTCGATGTCAATAGGAAAGAAGGGAACACGTCCCAGTCATGAGGCCTTCTGCAGTGTGCCAGTCCACCAGCATCGCCTTCACATAACCACAGAGCAGGAAGACTGTCTCTGTCCCACTTCTCAGGCAGTGGAGGGCCCCAGAGTCAAGAAGGCAGAGCCAGGTTCTAACTAAGGTGCTTAGAGGCAGAAGAAAAAGGGCCCTGCCTCTCCTTGGACTAGGGATTGACATTAATGATGTGGAGAATGAAGGAAGGAGAATGGACTGGCAGAGGTAGAAGAATGGCCTTCAAATCTGACAGATGGAGTGTAAAAAACCAGGTCCCTAAGACCAGAGAGCAGGCTTTTTCTATTCTGTTCCTCCCCTCTCCCCAAGGAGAATGGACTGGCAGAGGTAGAAGAATGGCCTTCAAATCTGACAGATGGAGTGTAAAGAACCCTGTCCCTAAGACCAGAGAGCAGGCTTTTTCTATTCTGTTCCTCCCGTCTCCCCAACTAAACTGGCTCTCTATTGGTAATCTTAAGATAGCCTGAGGCTCCCTTCACCTGAGGGAGGAAGGTTAATTAGTCATTGTTTGTAGAGGCTGAGAAAAGCCTGACCCTGTTGTAACTCTAACAAATGTTTCAGGTTTCCCCCAATTGCTGGTTGTGCCTGGAATTAATGAAGTGATTTTGCAGCTCACTTCCTTGTTTAGTGTTTACATTCAGCCTCCTAATCCTGCAGGCCTAGGTCTCTGCACCTAGCTTGTTTTTTTTAATCAGTTTTCAAATGCAGAGTTACATTGGAGTTCTTCCTGCTAGCAGGGCTAGGTCTTGGATCCTGAGAACTTCATTTATACCCAATATGGGTCAATTATGTTTCTTTCCTGCTTCTATAGCTTGAGAAGAACATTTAGAGTGCAAGTAACTTCTCAACACCAAGCGAAACCCTGGAAGTTCTTGAACATGTGACCTTTCAGAAGTCCACTGGAGGACAAAAGATGATTACAATCTTCACGTGAGTGGCTAGGCAGATGGATCTGCTACACTTGAACCTTGAACTCGGCCTGCTCTCCTAGTCCATGTTCTTCTTTGGTGCTTGTCCTGCTAGCTGCTCAGGAGCTTCCAAGATAGAAATAGATTGATCAAACCCAAAGGGAGTTGCTGGATTTTTCCTTCTTTTTCTCTCCTTTGCTTTAAATGTTTTGCAGGTCTTTGGGCTTGAATTGTGGATCTAGGCTCTGTCCCTGGGCTCCTTTGGTTCAAGGCTAACACTCTGCCATGAGTCCCTTTCTGCTTTGTCTGTGGTGAAGTGGAGTGTCATAGACTTTCCTGCCCTGGCTGGCTTCACCCTGAGATCCTCAGACCTCAGCCTCCTAAGCTAGGGTGACAAGCGTGAGCTTCTGGTGCTCTGCTAGGTTCAGAACTGTAATGACATTGAAAAGACAAGTCAACTCCTCATCACAAAGGGCTTGGGGAGCATATTAAGCCTTTCAACATAGGACCTTTCAGAATGCTGTAGCACACAAGGTTATGCTAGAGTCAGGCTGGTCTCATGGATCTGTACTAGAACATTGAGCTCTGACTTCAATTCTGGTGTACACCAGCATTCATTTTCCAGAAAATGTTCTCATAATTAACAAATAGGAAAAGTACTTTGATTAACCCTCACTTTTTTTCCAGTTGTGTGTCTAGAACTCAAGCCTGGACACTATCCCTAAACCCTTCAGCTCAAGGTGAACACTCTACCACTTGAGCCACAACACCACATGGGGTCTTTTGGTGGTTCATTGGAGATAAGAGTCTAACAGGCTTTCCTTGCCTAGGCTTTCTTTGAACTGTGGTCTTGAGATCTCAGCCTCGTGAGAAGCTAGGGTTCTATGTGTGAGCCACAGGCATCTGACCTATTGCTTTTGCCAGTGCTGGGGCTTGAATGTAGGGCCTGTGTACTGTCTCTGAGCTTCTTTTTCTCAAGGCTAGCACTCCACCCCCTGAGCCATTCCACAGCTTCTGGCTTTTTCTGAGTATGTGGCACTGAGGATTCAAACCCTGGCATTCATGCATGCTGATCAAGCTCTCTACCCCTAAGCCACATTCCCAGCTTCACTCTTACTATTTTATCCCTCAACTTGCCTATCCTTAAAAGAAGGCCTCTGAGTATAAATAATCTAAAGCAATCCCTATAGGAAGTTTTCCAAAGATGAATAAGGCAAAGCTCATACTTGGGACAGACTCTAAACATGTGATGACTGTGACAAATGCCTCGGTTTAATTATGTATCATGTTTCAACACTTAATAAATTATTAATGAAAAATGATTCAATGTCTTAAATTTTGTGTATAATTTTACAATAGATGTACAAAACATAATACATATTATGTATATAATAATACTAAATACATTAAACAATGAATAATGAATAAAATAAAAAATAAAATATATTAAAAAATCAATGACACTAATCATAATATGTAGTAAACATACATATGTAAGCATATATCATATTTTACATATGTATATAAATATTTTTCCATTGTAGGCCTTACTGCAGGCCCTGGGAACTCTAGCCTGAATCTCTTTTCCTCAAGGACAGTGAACTTTGCCTTCACCGTGGTGCAAAAGAGTTACCAGAGGCTGGGAAGGGATGTGAAGGGTAAGCAAAGGAGGAGGCTGCAATGCTTGATAAGAAATGTACTCATTATCTTGCCCATGTAATTGTAACCCCTCTGTACAATATGTTCACAAAAAAATAAAAATTAAAATAAAAAAAAGAGTTACCAGAAATGTGAGATCAGATCCCAGCAATAGCAGAAATATTGGCCCCATTTCCAAGACAGAGACTTACTTTTTTTTTAATGAAAGTAGTAATGTTTATTCAGTTCCATACTGAACTTTTTTTTTTTTTAAAAAGCAGTGTAGAATTTTGTACAGCTATTCAAAAATCTTTCCCTTACCCCCAAAGTGCTTCTCTGAGAACCACATTGTTTATTTTTTATGATGTTTATTGTAAAAAATGATGTACAGGGGGTTTCAGTTATATGAGCAAAGTAATGAGTACATTTCCTATTGAGCATTGTTTCCTCCTCCTTTGTTTTCCCCCTACTATCCCTTTCTTCCCATCTCCACAACTACCTCCCCCTGCCAAGATCAGTGACTTAATGTTTTAGTTTTGGCTTGGAACAGGGATTGAACTCAAGTAGTGGTGACTCTGCACCTTCCCTCACATTGGTATGGATTTACCAAGACTCTGAGTTCAAATCCCAGGTTAGGAAATAAAACTGGCAGAAATTCCAAACCAGGGAGCTTTATTTCTTTAATTTAGTTAAATTATTTATTTATTTATTCTTTTTTGCCAACCACAGGGCTTGAACTCAGATCATGACAACACTGCCTAAGCTTTGATATCCCTAGGCTGGGCTGCAGCCTCTGGACCCATAGCTAATCCTGGGATCCCAGGTCAAGAGGGCTTGCAGGAAGAAAAAAAAAGTGGGACTATGCAAAAAGTAGTGAATTGCAGAGGGCTGGGGGTGGTTATAATTTTTTTCTTTCCAGGGTTATCATCCTGGTTCTGAATGACACAGATGAAAAGTGGACCTGACCTTCCATTGCTGAAGGCTGGCAGGCTATCAGAGCATCCAGGTGTCCACCCGTCAACATAGGCCCCAGGTTTAGATCCCTGTCCTGACACCTACTAGTTGGGGAGATCCCAAGAAACTCGTTTTATGCATAGGAATACTGATTGAAAGAGTAATTCGTGCATTGGTTTAGTCTAAAATTGGATTTAATAATCCTAGGATGCTGATTGATCTTAACTAATAGTTTATTAAGTATGAAAAGAATAATATTCCTTCAATGGAAGTATAATAAACATCTAAGAGTTGGTAGGAACGTAGTAGATGCCATTCATTAATAGATAGTCGGCTCTGGCATTTTTTCCAATATGCATTTATTTGTATATCACCGTTTGCCTATCCATGTATCACTGTTTTGGCCAAACATGGGGCTCGATCTCAGCACCTGGGAACCACCTAACAGATTCATTGGTGAGAGGCTGCCTGGCTCACATTCACCCATTCATGAATTGGGCCTGGTAGGCCCTGAGTTCAGATCTAGCACTTCCAAAAGTTTAATCTTGGATTAAAAAGCTGAGTGTGACCCATGTTTTTCTTTTCTGGGAGAGTCCTGCATTTCAGGCATGATGGAGAACACATCAAAAAATCTAGATGCTATGTGATAGGATATAAAGAATATAATAAATGTTATAGGTGTCATCAGAGTCAATATAATAAACGGTAAATAAATGAATAAAACAAGAAATAAAATGAATAACCATACAAAACATGGTATGGACTGAATATCTATATGGAAGTATAAACCTTACCACACCAAACATGATATGGACTGAACATCTGTATGGAAGTTTAAATGCTATCTTTAAAATGTCTATAAGGAGTATGTTTTCCAGGCCTGAGGCTTGAATTCAGCCACCATACTAAGATGGTATGGAGGGAGATCCTGAGACACTAGTTTCTGGACCTAGGAAGAGTCATGGAATGCGATTGATGTCATCCTTGAATCAGTAGTTCATGCATGATGGGAGTAGGAAATGATAGGCAAGAATCATGGGGTATTGCTTTTTTGCATTGAAGATTTGATGAAGCATGACAATCATCAGTCATGAAATGGAGGCATCAGGAAAGATCCAAGAATCGGTAGTCACACAGTAGATTCAATTCCATCACAGGTGGCCATCTCTCCTACTGTATACAAATATGTACTTATTAGCATACTACCTTCAGCTTATGAATGGATGACTGCTGTGCATCTTCCCCCCACCCCCCCCCCCACCTGAGGGCTGGATCTCAGTTCCTGGGAACAGGCTAGATCCTTAGTGGCTCACAGGCTGTTGTGCTCACGTGGACCCATTCACCTATTGGGCCTGCTGGACCCTGATTTCAGACCCCAGCACTGCCAAAAGTTTCATCCGGATATCAGAAGCCAATCGCTGCACCTGTTTTCCTTTCTTGTGCAAGTTTTGGGTATCAGCTAGGATGGAGAATGCATGGGCAACCCTATGGCCATGGGAATTGGTTGTCATCCATGTCAGCCCAATGGTGCCTGTCATCATATACTCAAGAAAATACCCACAACATCCATGAATAGCATACAAAATAGAGAATAGCTACACTAAATGATTGATGCAGTCCACACACAGATGTGAATATACATCCCATATTTCAATGATGCATTGATGTCTATTGTGGCCTCCCTGGGTCTCGATCTCAGTTCCTGGGAACAGCCCAGTTCCTTTGTGGCTCACAGGCTGGTGTGCTCAAGTGGAACCATTAACCAGTTTGGCCTCCTAAGCCCCAAGTTCAAATCCCAGCACTGCCAACAATTCACCCTGGTGTGAGAAGCCAGTCTTTGCACCTTTTTTTCTGTGCTGTGCATGTTCTGGGTCTCAGCTAGAATGGAGAATGCATAGGCAACTCTCTACTTATGGGAATAGGTTGTCATCCCGGTCAACATAGTTATATTTGGCATCCTATACTCAAGAAAATACACAACACATCAATGAATAAGGGAAAATAATGAGAATGACTACACAGAACGCAACGTGCATGCCCACCCATGTATGGAAATAGACGTCTTCTGTTTAAATTGGGAATTTATGACTATATTGCCCCCCACCCTGTGGGGCTCGATCTCAGGTCCTGGGAATGGTCAAGCTCCTTATTGGCTCACAGGCTGGTGTGCTCACCATGTCCCATTCACAAATTGGGCCTGCTAGGCCTTGAGTTCAAATCCCAGCACTGCCAAAAGATTCACCCTGATGTCAGAAGCCAATTGATCCATCTGTTTTCCTGTCCTGTGAAAGTCCTGGGTCTCAGCACAGATGGAGAATACTATATTGACAACCCTATAGTCATGGGAGTAGATTGTGATCCATGTCAGCACAGTTATATCTGTCATCATACTCAATAAAATATACAATACATCCATGAATAAGACAGAAAATAAAAAGAATAACTACACTGAGCGCAAAGTTACATACCACACCTGTAGGTAAAGAGAGATCCTATGTTTAAAATAGGTGGGCTTGTTATTTTGTCCAATGCTGGGGCTTCAAATCAGGCCCGGGAACAGGCCTGACATTCTAGTGTTCAAGGATGGTGAGCTTCCCCTTCAACCACAGTTCAACATAGCTACCCAGACCTGAATTCACATTCCAGCACTGACAAAAGTTTCATCCTGTTGTCACAAGCCAGTCGTTGCAAATGTTTTCCTCTCCTGTGAAAGTCCTGGGTCTCAACTAGGATGGAGAATGAATGCATAGGCAACCCTATAACCATGGGAACAGGTTGTCTTCCATGTCAACATGCCTGTCACCAATAAAATATGTAATACCTCTATGAATTAGGAACAAAATAAGGAGAAGCAGTGCACTGAATGCAAGAGGCTGCCCACACATGTATGTAAATATAAATGCTATGTTTAAATTATGAATTTATGACTATCTGGCCCTACCTGGGACTCGATGTAAGGTCCTGGGTATGCCCTATCTCCATTGCTCACAGACCTGTGTCATCACCTTGGCTCTTTCCTCAATTGGGCATGCTAGGCTCTGAGTTCAAATCCCAACACAGCCAAAACATAAATCCTGAGGTGAGAAGCCAATCGATTCACCTATTTTCCTGTCTTGCAAATGTCCTGGGTCTCAGCTAGGATGGAGAATGCATAGGAAACCCTATAGACATGGCAATAGGTTGTCATCCATGTAAACACTGTTATATCTGCCACCATACTCAGTAAAATGCACAATACCTCCATGGATAAGACACAAAATTAGAAGTAGACCAAACACGAGATTCTGTCCACACATATATGTAAATATAGATCCTATGTTTAAATAATGAATTTATAACTATCGTGGCCCACCCTGGGGATCAATGTCATATCTTGGGAATGGCCTACCTCCTTAGTTGCTCACAGGATGGTGTGTTCACATTGACCTATTTGCCAATTAGTCCTGTTAGACCCTCAGTTCAGCTTCCAGCACTACCCACAATTGGATCATGGAGTAAGAAGCTGAGTGTGAAACTTGTTTTCCTTTTCTCAGAGTGCTGGGTGTCAGGCATGATGGAGAACACGTCTACAAATCTAGATGCAATGTGAGAGCATGTCATCAATGTAATAAACGGAATGGGTGTCATCATAGTCAGTAAAATCAATAGTAAATAAATGAATACAACAATAAATACAAGGAACAACCACACCAAACATGTATGGACTGAACACCTATAGTTAAGTACAAATCCTATCTTTATAATCTATATAAATAGTACCTTTTCCAAGGCTGGCGCTTGAATTCAGGCCTAGTGAACAGGCCTGAAGTTCTTATCTTAAATTATGGTTAGCTTCCCCTTCATCCACAGTGCTGGGGATTTACCCAGATCCTGAGTTCAAATCCAAAGCCTGGCAGAATAAATGGTGGGAATTGCAAGCCAGGGAGCTAATTTTTTTATTTTCCCCAGAGTGGGGCTTGAACTCAGGTCGTGGCAACTCTGCCTCAGCCTCCATCACCCTACGCTGAGGTGCAGCCACTGGACCCACAGCTGATCCTGGGATCCTAGATCCCTAGGCCTTGCAGGGAAAAAAATTCACAGGAAAAATGTAGCAAGATGGCCTTTTTATGTTTTCTTCCTTTGTGAGGTGACCCTCCTGGGTCCGAATGACACTGTTGCAAAGGGTATTTTACCTTACATTGCTGAAAGCTGGCGGACTATCTGGGAAACCATAGGACCATGTGGCAACATAGGCCTTGATTTCAAATCCCCGTCCTGACATGTACCAATGGCAGTAGATACTAAGAGACTCGCTCCCATCCATAGGAATGTTATCAATGTCACGGTTGAATGACTTGATCATGAATGATGCTCCTATAAAATTAGAATGAATTCAGGAGGCTGATTGATTTAATTTAATATTTATAAAGCATTAAAAGAATACTATTACAGGAGCACAATAATTTCAGGACACTGATTTCATTAATAGTTTATTAAGGATGAAAACCATAACACTAATTAAATGGAGACATAATAAATACCCAAGAATTGGTAGGAATGTAGTCTATATAACTGAATAATGTATAGACATCTCTGGCACTCTATAAACATATATATTTATTAGTGTACTGCCATCTACATGTCAATCTGTTCATATTTTGTCAACCCCTGGGGCTCAATCTCAGGTCCTGGGAACTGCCTGTCAGCCCCAGGATGGAATATTGACACTCACACATTCAGGAATTTGGCCTTGTAGGCCACGAGTTCAGATGCCAGCATTGACAAACAATGAATCATGGACTAAAAAGCGGATGGTGACACGTTTTCCTTTTCTGTGAAAGTCCTGGGTGTCAGGTATGAAGTGGAATACATATTCAGACCTATAACCTATGTAATCAATGTCCTATGTGTCATAATAGTCAATAAAGTAAATGGTCAATTCAAGAAAACAAAAAAAGAATAACTATACTGAGTGTAATATTGAGTGAACATATGTATATGAATATAAATCATATATTTAAAATGTACATGTATAGGATGCTTTTTAGTGCTGGGGATCCAATTCAGATCTAAGGAACAGACTTGAATTTCTTGACTTCAAGGAGGTGAGCTTCCCCTTCTCACACAGTGCAATAGAGTTACTCAATGAGTTCAAATCCCAATTCTGGCAGAAAAAATTGCACCTTTATACTATGTGAGGTCTAATTCTTAGGTATTTTATTCTGCCTTCATTTAATGAATGTGATTGTTTAAATGCTTAATGAAGTATTAACTAAAATCGATCAGTGTCCTAGGATATAATTGTGTATAATTTGATCCTAGAATCATTCAAGAACTACTTATTCAATCTTGACATTGATCACATTCCATTGGTAACCATATGGATAAGAATGAGTTTCTTAGGTTCTCCTGCCATTTTGAAGTGGCAGGACTAGGATTCCAACTGTGGGCTTCAGCTCCCACCCCTTCAACCCGAGGATAGGGAACTCACCGGTCTGTGCCAGAACATCAGCAAGACCAATGATTAGGCAGTCACCAGTGGCTCTCAGCATTCCTACTTGATACAAGGCTGTGATAGAAGGATCATGGTCAAAGTTACCCTAGGCAGGAAAGTCCTTGAGACCTCTGTCCAACTCCAGTGGCAACAATGTCAGAAGTAGAGCTGTGTGGCTCCAGTGGTAGATGGCTAGTCTTGAGCAAAAGCAGCTCACAGACTGGGTCAGATCCTGAGTTTAAGGTCCGGGACTGGCAACAAAAACAATCTGTGCAGCCATCTGGCTAAAGCAGATCACCCTCTTGTCCCCAACTGAATTGGACAGAGTTCCCTAGGAAAAGGGCTGGGGGAGCCACTGTCATCTTGACTCTGCCCATTCTGCCTGCATCACAGGATTCCAGCCACACCCCCATTTTTTCATGGTTCTTTCTCACCAATGGAATATAAGAATGGTGGTCACGCCCAAATTTCATGATGCCTGGTAGCACTGGGATTCCCTCTGATGGTTGACACCACTACCAAGAGTTGAGGAAGGTAGAGGTGGCTGAATGGTAAGCAAGAGATTCAAGGCTTAGGAGAAGAGGCCTTGCTCAGCCCTGCCATGCACCTGCCCACGCCCCGGTCCACTTCTGCATTTCGCACTGTGCCCTATTTCAAACTTGGACCCATGGCACCTCTTGGAGTCCTCAGGCGATGACACACTACAGGCAGGCTTGTGACCCCGACCTGTTTCAGGTCCCCCTGTCCTCTGCTCCAGGACCAAGTATTTGCCATGCTACTGCCTTAGCTACTCGAAGCCACCCAAAGCTGCTGCCAACAGCTTCTCCCAGCAGCACATGTGAGTAGACTCCTCCTGGGCCCATACCCTGTGACCCCCTCACCATGCGATCCCCCCCTCCCGACGAGACTCTGCCTTCCCCGTGCCCTACAGTGTGGCCAGGGCTCTGCCACAAATGTGTCCCAGGGGTAGGGGTGGGAGTGGGTGTTGACCCTGGGATCCCACCCCCATTCCTAGCCACCAGTGTCCCAGGAAACAGGGAGATGCAGGGATGGGTGAGGAGAGGGCTCCACAGAACCCCTGGCCTGGAGCAGTGGGAGCCACACAGCCATGCATCTGCACCCTTCCTCTCCCTGGGGGGAACCTGGTGGCTTTATTCAGAGGTGGGGAGCAGCACTTCCACGCTTGCCTTCTCGGGTCTTTTCCTTTTTTCTAGGAGTTGAGCATGTTGGATGCAGAAGATAGGTCTCTCTTGCTGTGTGAGCCCTTGTCCTCTGTGCTCGGTCACCCTTTCACCTGAAGAGAGGGTCCCAGAAGAGCCCAGTAGGGAAGTGAGGGTACTGGGCGTCAGAGCAGAATGTGAATATCTGGGAGGAACCTCCACACACACATACACATACTCCCAGCCTTTTCCCTCCCTCACCTGTCAACAGTTCTCACAGAGTGATCACATTTCCCAGCTCTGCCAGCTTCTGTTGGTGCTCCCCGTCCATCTGGTCTCCTTGTCCTTCCCAAGAATGCGCCATGTGGCCCTGAAGCATGTAGGCTGGAAGTAGGGAGTAAGTCCATGTATGTAGCCTTTAGGACCCCATCCATATCCGCAACACCGCCCTCACCTCGGGTCAGACACACCTCTGTGGTCAGCATTACCCCCTGCTTGTTTCCTCTCCTGGCTCTGAGGAGCCACTTGTCTCAGGACACCTTCACCCAGCATCCTGGCTTAGGGTTTTGGTGAATGGGGAGTCAAGGGTCTGGCCCAGGAGAACGGGATAGGCAGGGTGGTGCTGCATCATTAGAGTGGTGCTCCCCTTGGGTGGGAGCCCCTGATACCTCCAAGGGAACCCCCGTGCTCCAGCTTGTACATTGTTCCAGATGAGGAACCAACAAACTCTGGAGAGGCACTACTTAGAATCTGTATGTGTGTGTGTGTGTGTGTGTGTGTGTGTGTGTCTGTGTCTGTGTGTGTGCATGAGAGAGGGAGAGAGAGAGAGAGAGATCATTTTCCTCTTTGTACAGCCTGCCTGTGCTCAGGTGAGTGATCATTTGGAAAATTGCAGGTGCTACGTGGACGAGTCTTCTGTCACTAGTCTGGATTTGTGTGTGGTGTGTGTGTGTGTGTGTGTGTGTGTGTGTGTGTGTGTGTGTGTGCATGCACGTAGAAGTGGGTTGTAATAAGGAGGCTGAGTCCTTGGGTAACTTCTGCCTGCTATATTTGGGGGATGCATGGGCTTTGTGGCTGAGGTCTGGTGGCCTGGAAGTGTGAGACACTTGAAGGGGACTCAGCAACATTAAATTACAAGACCAAGGGACCTGTGTGCCCTGGAGCCGTCTACTCCTTTGGTAGGTTGGTGGCAGTGGGAGCATGGGAGGACCTGGGGGTGGGGCTTGCAGAGGTTGGCTTCCCAGCGGGACAGAGATCATGGCCAGCACTTAGTAAGGATGTGAGCCCTGCTAGTATGGAGTGCACCAGCATAAGTCAGACTCCGGGTTTTCTCATCATGGCGTCTGATGGGTGAGGCCAAACCTATTTTAAATCTTGTGCTGTGATCTCCAGATCTCAGCTTCCTGAGTAGCTAGGATTATACACATGAGCCTCTGGCACCGGAACTCTGGTTCTTTTTGGTGTATTAAGGTTTGAACACAAGGCCCTCGGCTTGCCAGTCAGGTCTCCGACCATGCAAGCCAAGCATTTCTGTCTTGGGCATTTCCAAGATAGAGACTCAATATGTGCTCAGGCTGGGCTGGATCGTGGTCCTCATATCTGTGACAGGCATGAACCACCAGGCCCGGTTCTCCTAAGTTAGGATGGTATACATATAGCGCCATGCTCAGTCATCGGTTTAGATGATTGTCCCAAACTCTTATTCTACAGCAGCTGTAGAGCTCTGGGTTGGGCCTCCACCATTGTACCTCAGTCTCCTCCCAAGACAGTTGTGAGGAAACAAGGGATCAATACAGGGGGATTTCTAGAGCAGGGCCAGGCACAGAGGGAGCTGCTGTCAGATACGGTTCTTGGCAATTCTGTGGGCATATGACAGGAAGATAACCCAGAAAGGGCTCAGATAGGGTCTTTTATTAGTCGTGTGACATATATGGGATTATGAAACAAAATATGGTTCTCTTTCATCCTTACCCTATTCCCACGAGGAAGGAGATCCTTCACTGTGTTCAGTTTTGTAGCTGGGGAAAGTGAGGCACAGAGAAGCCAGGTGACCAACTCATGACCTCCAGTTGACAGGAAGCTCAGCCTGACTTCTCTGCCATGGTCCCTAGGAGAATGTGTGATATTCAGTCCACTTCTTGTGGTGGAAAGTCCACTTCTTGTCAGTCGTGGGGCTTGAACTCTGGGTCTGGGTGCTGTCCCCCAGCTCCTCACCTCAAGACTAGCACTCTACGGCTTGAGCCACAGTGCCACTTCCAGTTTTCTGGTGGTTCTTTGCAGATAAGAGTCTCATGGACGTTCTTGCCTGGGCTGGCTATGAACCACGTTCATCATATCTCAGCCTCTTGTTTTAGTTAGGATTATAATCCTGAGCCACCAGCAACCAGCTTAAGTGTAATTCTCTCTCTCTCTCTCTCTCTCTCTCTCTCTCTCTCTCACAGGAACTGGTTGAATGGGTGGCCCATTGTCCCCATTAGGCTGGAACCCAAGTTGGCCCTCTCATTCTGGAGGTGGGCTGTGGGTCAGGAACTGTCCTGCTCAGCCTGTTGAACCAGCCCCATGAGGTAATCCCATCTGTGCCCTGGCTAGACCGTGACAGTTATTCATTGTCTATCCAATCTTATTGGACTTAGTATTGTTTTCTATGTTCTTTTCTAGCAACTGGCCAAAATTATGATACATAGTTACAGAATGAAAATGGAATGCCATCTTAAGAAAGTCATTTAGAGCTCTGGGAATGTGGCTTTATGGTATGGTGATTGCCTACCATGCATGGAAACCTGGGTTCAATTCCTCTGTACCATATAAACAGAAAAAGAAACACTGGAAATGGTGCTGTGTCTCAAGTGGTAGAGTGCTAGCCATGAGAGAAAAAAAAGCTCAGGAATAATTCCCTAGCCCTGAGTTTAAGACCCAGGACTATAGAACTGGCAAAAAACAACCTGAAAAAACAACAAAAAATATTTAGTTAGTAAATGAAAAGTAAATAATCCATACTTGGAATATATAATTGCTCCTTCCATACTAATACCTGACAATACTCCCTAATTCATGTACTTTATCTATATTAGAATGCTGTGTTGAAAAAAAAAGTTTTGTTCATTAGGTCACAGCAACTAATGCCAGGAAGATTAATTCTGGAAATTCAAAGATTCCAGGCTTTGAGTGGTCACTGCTAATCACAATGAGAACAGTAGTCTAAGCGAGATTTGGAAATCTTTTTGGTCAGTCATGGCACCAAAAAGGCACAGGCAAATTTTCAGTTGGGACAAGAGAAGGAATAACTCCAGATGGAAGGAACAACTGATAGTAACTAACGTACCAGAAACCATTCTAGGGAACAATTTTTGGTTATTGAAGAACTAGTTATCAACTAGGCTTATTCCTCATTGTCTTTAGCATTCTAAATCTCTTAATCTAGTTCTTAATCTCTGTGTGATAAATGTATCACCTCCTATGCTGTTCATTCATACCTCATCTGTTTTGCTTTCTAAAAATCTGTCTTTCCTGATAGTAAATACACCTACACAGATGGCAGAGGATGCTAATGTAAGGGTCCCATAGCTCATGAGTCATTAAGGTAACAAAATGGAATAGGAGAACTTATTGCTACCTCAATTTTTCTGAAAAGCTGTAATGTCATCATTAGATTCAAACTCCCATTCTAGTGTCATTAAGTGCAATAAATGGAATATGAGCTGGGTGCTGGTGGCTTAAGCCTGTAATCCTATCTACTCAGGAGGTTGAGACCACAGGATTGCGGTTCAAAGCCAGCCTGCTCAGGAAAGTCCATGAGACTCTTATATTCAATTAACCACCAAAACCCAAGAAGTGGTGCTGTAGCTAAAATGGTAGCACGCTGAGCTCGAGCTGAATACCTGAGGGACAGAGCCCAGGATCAGAGTTCAAGCCCACGACCAAGAAAAAGTGCAAATATGATTTAAGTTTCCCCAAAAGGAAGGACAAGGTCAATAGTAATCTCCCGAAGCAGAAAAAATAATTCCAAAATGCTTCAGTGCACCTACTTTTGCTGAGTTATTTAAGTTATGGCATCTGGGCTGGACATATTCTTTTCTTTTAAAAATTGTCAAATATTAGTTTTATAATAAACTTCATCTACTACTTCTTGGTTCAAAACAGAAGTCTTGATATAGTTGATGTCACTTGGCTTTATTTTTGGCCAGTCATGGTGCCTGAACTCTTGGCCTGTGCACTGTCCCTAAGCTCTTCAACTCAAGGCAAGTGCTCTACCACTTGAGCCACAGCACCATTTCCGTTTTTTTCTGCTTATGTAGTGCTTAGGAATCGAACTCAGGACCTCATGCATGCATGGCAAGCACTCTACTACTGAGCCACCTTCCCAGCCCATCACTTGGCTTTCTTACTATCTCAGTTCAAAGCAAACCCAGGCAGGAGAGTCTGTCAACCTCTTATGTCTAATTCACGACCAAAAAGGCCAGAAGTGGGGTTTTGGCTCAAGCGGTAGGGTACTAACTCTGGGGGCAGGTGGGCAGGAAGACATCTATTCAAGGACACAGTTCAGCCTCTGGGATCAAGCCCCAGAACCAGCACAAACTGAATAAACAAGCAAACAAAAAAAAAAACCCAGGTATTTCTTTGGGACCCTTCTTAAAGGAGTACTGGTCTGAGAAGAGCCTGATATTGCTGATTATACTCACTGGATCCTGCTTTTTTGGAATATTTATTGCTATGGAGAACTCAGGACCAGACTAAAGGAATGGATAACTGAATCCTACAACAAGAGAATCATTCAGGAGTGAAATATCCATCCATAAAGCACTTTAAAATCTCCATGTTTTTTTTTTCTTTGCAGTAGAACACTTAAAACAATGTTATTTCTTTTTGTTCTATGCTGGCCTTCAAATGGCATATTATTTCCTTTTGTAGTTCTCTCAACCAGTACTTTACAGACAAGTTTTATATGAGTAAAAAACACACTCGAAAAGTCAGGGACAGAGTTTCCTTCAAGCCTTGGATCCTTTTCTTGTACAGTAAAAAGGAAAGCCCAAGTTAACTTGAACTTTGTCACACCTCTAGGTTCAATTCCTCTCCTGGGATCAGTTTCCACATGCAGTAATCATTACTTCCAATAACAATCTATGGTGCTGCTTGAGGTATAATGAATGTTTGCTGACTTCATTGAAATAGAACAAGGATACCTTTGGACATCATGTAACAGTGTTTCAGAGACAACTTAGTAAAGAGAAAATATGAAATTTAAATTACTTATAAATTATCCATGAGTACATTGAGTTCAACGTTCATAAGTGCTCTGTAAATTAAGGTGAATTTTAAATGGGAACAGGATTCTCAGATCATTTTTCTGTGAGTATATGTGCTGTGCATTATTTTCCAAAAGTACAAGAGTTAACAGTAAGAGAAACAAAAGCAATAATAGGAGAATGAGGAGTTCTGTGATTAAGGGTTCAATACAATATAGAAGATTCTAAAAATAAGACAACATTGAAACAATAATGCTAAGTCCAGTATGTAGATTTATAGAAGTGATATAGAGAAGCATTTCTTCTAAGTGGAACATGAAGTATGAGGCCACTCCCTTTCTAAATCACACTTTCTAATCATGCAAATTTGTAAAAAGTAGAATAGAAGAATGATTCTGGTTCCATGCTAGGCAGATATAAGAGAATGGACATAACTGGAAAAAAAGTCTATCTTGAGAGAACAGGATTATACTAGCAATGAACCTGGTGGAAAAGATCATATTTCTTTTTATTTCCTTTTCATATATATGCATATATATATATATATATATATATATATACATATATATTGTTGTTGGTCATGGCACTTGAACCCTGGGCACTGTCCCTCTGCTCTTCAGCTCCAGGCTAGTGCTTTACCACTTGAGCCACAGTGGCTACTTCCAGTTTTCTGGTAGTTAATTGGAGAAAAGTCTCCGGGACTTTCCTACCCGGCCAGGCTTTGAACCTCAATCCTCAGATCTCACCGCCAACCAGCTTAAGATCACATTTCTAACAGTGTACACTCAGTATATGTAATGTGTATGTTCATCTATCTTTATATGAATTCTTGAGTTAAAAATCTAGGCTAGAGATTAGACTTCACACTCACAAAAATGTTTGTAGTTTAAAAGGTGATACTTCTGGAAAAATAAAACCTAAGAATGTAAAGAAGTCTGAGAAGTTCAGTTTGTATCCAGCCTGGGCAGAACAGTGTTTGAGACACTATCTATAATTAACCAGCCAAAGCTGCTTTGGGAGAACGGTTCAAGTGATGGAATACCAGTCATGAGCAAGATTGTTGAATAAGAGCTTGTGGCTTTTGCATACATACATACAAACAAACACATACACACAGAGGCACTTATATGTGCACACACAACTACACAAATGAAACAATTCTCAGAATATATAGAAAAGTTAGAAAACAATAGAAAATATGTCCGGAGTAAGACTAGAATCAAGAGATAAATTTTAATATTAAAAAGTCCTCAAGTGAACTTTCTTCAAAAAAGTTTGACACTATTACATAGGTAGGGACCAGAGATAGTAAGAAAGTCAAGTAATCATTATTAAAGGGATCAGATCCATGGAGGAATGAATCAGAGACCCCTGCAGGTGCATCTGGAAATGTTCATATTCTGTGTCAAATGTTAGAACATCTTTGAAAATAGTATATAAACAGTCTGAGCAGTCAATTGATAAGATCATCAGAGAAGTTCAGAATTGCTTGTGTGTTTCTAGATTAAATAAACCAACAAACTATGGCAGGGCAATATGATACAAGCGTGGAAATCTAGCACTCAGACTAAGACAGGAGATTAGAGAGTGGAATTACATAGTGAAACATTCCCTGGACCAGGTAGTATAATTTTGTCTCAGTAAAACAAACCAAATTACAAGAAAGGAATACACAGTTGGAAGTTTGGTCTAATTTTGTCTTGTTTTGAGAAGTCGTTTCCTATTGAAATGCAACTCATATATAATCCTCACTTGTGTTTTAATTGCTCTCTTCATTACAGAACATTCCTAGACGCAAAATAGCTCATGATTCCCATCCAAATTTTGAAAAATAAGTAAGCGTCATTCTGTTGGATGCCAAAGAAATGATGAATGTTTACAAATGTTAAGCCTGGAGAAATAGCAAACTTCTTCTAATGTAGAACTTTGTGGACCTTGATAAACGAGAATTTAGATTAAAAATAAATAGTTTTGTTTTGTTTGTAATTCCATATTCTATAGGATACTACAAAATTCTTTTTAAGTAGAGGTTTTAATTGACAAATTCACAAAAGATTCTGTCATTCTATTTGCATAGAATATTCTTTCAAGAGAGTTACAATTAGAACTTAATTTATAGATAATTCCAACAGTTCATGTATAAAATAATAATGTGAATAATCTAGACAGAGTTGCCAACAAATGGATGACATCAATTTATGAATTTAGAAAAAGAGCATTTTTTGAGGGTTTGGTATAGCATGGTATGAAGAGAATAATTGTCTGACATCTTCTTTCTTCTACTTATATGTAACACAGGAAGCAATTTCCTTAGTTACGGCCTCTGTATACAACGAGAAAAAAATGCTAGGTTTGGGTTGATTTTTATTTTTGTTTTTGTTTTATTGGTTTGTCCTAGAGCTTGTACTCTGGGACTGGACACTGTCTCTGAGCTCAAGGCTCCTGCCCTACCCCTGAAACCTCAGTGCCACTTGTGTCTGGATTTTTCTGAGAAGTGTATTGGAGATAAGAATCTAAGGAACCTTCCTGCCTGGATGGGCTTTGAACCATAATCATCTGATCTTAGTATCCTGAATATCTATGATAGTTAAAAAAGTATAAATATAAATAATATTTGCAAGTGTTCTGATCTCAAGAATACCACTGGGGGAAAACTGATGCAACAGAGTTTATTGTGGTGTTCTTTGAAGAATGAGGAGGGCATCACAGTACCAAAGGTGTAGTATTTTTTCACAGTAGAGAAAAGCTATTCATGATGTAAATAATGAGATTTTAAAGTGCAACTTACAAGTTGGAAACTGTTGGGCTAGGATGACTTTATGGCATAAAGCTTGAGATTGCTTATTTTTGGAGAATTATTACGATGCTTCATAGTTTTATCCTCTACCAGAATGTGGCTATTTTTCTGTTGACTTCTAAATCTGTAATACCCCATTGGAAACTGCATCTATTGCAGAATTACATAACATTAAAACAAGTACTGTTTTGAATCTCTCAGGTATGGAATGTTCAGAATTTGAAAATGAGTAGTTACTAGTCATAGGAATTTTGAAGAACACATATATTCTGTCCTAACAACTTATTTAATTTTAAAAGTTATGGGTTTCCATAGAATTAAACTGTTTTCGGTTTTCTGTGTGTGAAAGTATTAAATTTATTTTTTTCAAGATAAGCAAGTATATTGTGAAGATATTGTCTAGTTGAATAACATTCAAGTTGATGACCTTCTGATAAAGAAAGGGTAATTAAATCAAATTAGATGCCAAATAGTATTGATTTAAAAAATTATTATATAAAGAATATTAACTATAGCAATAGAGTGAAATTTTATTTTATGCAGCTTATTTTTTAATTTAATTCTATTGTCAAAGTAATGTACAGTCGGGTTACAGTAATTGTAAGGTAGTGAAAACATAACTTTTCAATCTTGTTAAACCCTCCCTCATTTTTCTCAGTTTTCCTTCACCTCAGTACCCCTTACAAGTTGTAGTTTATATTTCCAACATATTGTCTTGTGAGTATTGCTATTGTATTGGTTTGCTCTTTGTCATTTGTGTCACCATTGTGATGTTCCTCTTCCCTTCCCTAATGAAGGTAAATGTATACACAACACAGGGTACCAAAATCTAATACAGCAAGTGATAAACCATAGGGGAAACATCTAAAGAAAATAGAAGTCACATAATACATTAAAAACAACAACTGCAAATAAAAATCTCTGAGTCCATATCTTGGAGTTCATTTTTATTATGTGGTCATATATATATATATATATATATATATATATATATATATATATATATATATATATATATATATATATACATAACAAAGCCACTGGAAAATAATAGTTGCATGTTCACTATATTGTGAAAACAACATGTTAACTGTTTTTGATGGTAAAGGTGGAAATAAGATTGGTGAATTCGCGGTTCTGCTAAAGGTATTTCAAAAATGTTTTAAAAATATGACAGGTAAATTTTAATTGTTCAAACTTTTTAACAACGTGGCCTATTATGAAAATTAAAAATTACCTGGGAAATTAGGCTTTCATGCAAAGAAATGCATGGAGACTTAATGGAGAGGGAGCAATGTGAGTGAAGATGGTTCATTTTCACACTAAACAAACAAACCTCAGAAACCTTTCTATAAATCCTGTAGGTTCCCTTGAGAATTGTTCTTACCCAGGAAATCTACTCTTACTGTGTGAAACAAGGTTGTAGTGGAATTTAAATTCAAAGTTCTTAAAAAAAAAGACATCAAAATTTGTGAATTGACTTTAATTACCAAACAGTAATTCTCTGAAAAAGATAATTTGGGTCCAAATATTTAGGGAGACAATGCCCTCAACAATGAAAGAAGGTATTGGGTTTACACTTTTCTGTTTGTAGTACTTTCCACAATGTCTTTGCACTTGAAGCACTGAACCACAGAAAAAAATCTGATTGGATACTTGAAACCAATGATTTCACATTTCTTAGTAGCTCACAAAATATAATATCCTTATTAACATGAGATAGTGAAGACTTCACTTATTAAATAAGCCAAAAAGTTTTGGGTTCAGAAAAGAAATGAGCAAATGGAAAAGGTAAAAAAAAAAAAAAACAGTGTTGTGGGCTGGAAAGGTGGCTCAGTGGTATAGCGCTTGCCTTGAGCTGAAGAGCTGAGGGACAGCATCCAGGCCCAGAGTTCTGGCCCCGTGACTGTAACCCCCCCCCCCCCAAAAAAAAGAAAGAAAAGAAAACAGTGTTTTTAGAACACTGGGTTTCATTCCTCAGCACCACATAAGCAAAAAAAAAAAAATGCCGGAAGTGGCACTGTGGCTCAATTGTACAGCGCTAGCCTTGAGCTGAAGAGCTGAGGAACAGCACCCAGGCCCAGAGTTCCAGCCCTGCAACCGTACCACTCCCCTCAAAAAAAAAGAAAGAAAAGAAAACAGTGTTCTTAGAAACACTAGCTAAGCAAATTGGCTCCAGCAGTGGAGGGAGGCCAAAACTTTTTGATATAGATTGTCTTAATATTTTTGCTACCTAAAGTGATTTTACAGAGCCTATTTGGCTCACTACAATGCAGAATAGATTGAATGAAAACCTGAAAATAAATTCCACATCCAAATGAGGCAACTTAAAAGAGTTTTAAAGGAGAAACCATGAAGATGTAGCAGTGGAGGAGGCCTTATAGTCCTTCAACTTCACTAGACTTGAAGCCAAGAAGCTGTGATTAATTGGAAATCAGACAAGAGCTAAGAGGAGGACATATAAGTAGGACATAGAAGCATTGTCCTTTTTATCAGACACTGTCATCCAAGCTTTGGGTGATTTAATTCTATTCTTCTCCATACATCTTGTTGAGCAAAAGCAAGATGAAGAGAAAAAAATAATCTATTGAAATAATTTTGCAAAGAATAATTTCACTGTTCCTGATATGGTATCTAAAGAGAGTCTTAAGAGAGAAGATAAAAGTGGAGGATTCTTTGGTTTCCTCTAAGTATCTTGTTAGCAAAATATATCTTTGAGGTTAGAAGTGATTGAATCAAAAACTGGTGGAGTACTTTTTTTGTGGGCACTTTAGACACAAGAAGACTTTCAAGGTAAAAGAAAAAAGAAAAAAAGGATATAAAAATATTTGTGATCACAGTTTCTTGGACTTGTTTTTATGGAGACAAAGTTTTACATTGGAGCTTGTCCTGATTAACATCAAAGTTGGATTTTCCTGGCAACCAAATGCAGAGGTGAAGTTTAATGGACTCACTTGAACAAGTAAACAGCATGATAAAAAAAAATGACAAATAATATTTGGTGAATTACTTTCATCATTTACTTTTCCAGAACAAAGAAGGAAATATATAACTCAAAATCAATTGACTTAAAAGTATGAAGAAAGAGTAGTGAAGGGAGATGAAAGAAAACATAGAAGATTGTTTTCTCTCCAATGGAGTAATGGGTTCTTGATCTTGTTTCTTCCATTCTATCTTCACAAGCTATCAAGTGTGGCTCAGGACTGGAGTATCCAGTTCAGACAGAGAACTCACAGAAGAAAGATAATATTTGCAGCAAATATAACCTTAGACAAGCTATTTAAATCTGTTCAAATTTCTCCCCTACCCCAAACTGCCCTCTTTGAATAGTTTTGTTTGCTTTACCCTTCATTAACTGCTTAAAATTTTGAGAGATCAAATTCATACTCTCCAGAGATTGCTGTTTGGTTGTAATTTGTGTGTGTTTTTTAACTGAATTTCAAAAGGTTGTGCAAGTGTGTTACAATTAAATATGTCCATCTGATTGTCCAATGCTCTTGGATTAGATTCACTCATTCTATCATTCTCAACCAACCTCTCCTCCAAGATTTATTTCAAATTTACCACTTCCTTTATCACATGTGAACATTGAGTATTCTAGCTGTACTTGCCCCTTGATCATTTTTCATTCATTCTATGTCTTTACTATTATTCCTCTCTGGTTTCAACTTCCTGATAGTCATTTTGTTTAAACTGTCTGTTAGTACTTGAAAGGTTTATGTACATTCTATGGAGTTTCAATCCTGCATATACTTGAACTGATGTCAGCTTATATTTCCATAATTCATTCATCTGCAATAATAATTTGCAAGACTGGAGACGTGAACCACCTAGATATGATTTTATTCTCATCTATTTGGAAGATTAATCTATAGTCAACAAGAAAGTTTAAAAATGGTTTAGAATGTATTCCTAAGTACCAATTTTTATAAATGGCTTTGTACAATTGTGTGTGATTATTTTATTTTACATGGGATAATATTTTCTACTACCAATAAGTTTTGGAAAAAAGAAAATTAAAATTTACTATTATAGAAGAATATGATAAAAAATAGAAGTCAGATTTTATGTTTGTCCCACCTCTGACAAGTACCCATATTCAAGACTTACTATGTTAGACAGATAGGGAAAACATAAACAACATATAAGGCATCTATTTGTGACTTTTTAAAAGGTACCTTATTAAGTGATGAAATTTACTTTATTAGCTAACGTTTGGGTTTGACATATGGGAGGATGATATATTTAACAAATTTTGGAAGGCATCAAATGAACAACACAAATGGTGGGTGGTACTATTTCTACACTTTAATGAATGGTTGTACCTGATTGACATTAGTGTCGTGGGTCTTGAACTCTGGGCTTGGGCGCTGTTCCTGTTCTCTTCAGCTCAAGGCGAGTACTCTACTGCTTGAGCCACACGCCACTTCCGATATTCGAATGTTTTATTGGAGATAAGAGTCTCACAGACTTTATTGCCTGGGCTGGTTTTGAACCGTGATCCTCAGATCTCAGCCTCCTGAGTAACTAGAATAACATGCGTGAGCCACTAGCACTTGGCTTGTGAATGTGATTTTTCAAAGATTGTTTGAAAAAGAATTCACTTGCTGGAGATTAAATGTTATGAGAATGACAACATTTTTATACCACAGAACCAAGTTTTACTGACGTACCAGTGTTTTGAAGCACTAAGGATCTTCTCAATTAATGTTATTTTCTGAATTACATTTGATTTCTAAGTCAAGTTTTCCTCGCCTTGATAGACCAATTGTGGATCTATCCTTCCAGGAGCTATTTTTCTGGCCCACTTATGCTGGACTGGAATCTTTCATTAATCACTAGGAGAGGGGTATTAAAAATAATCTTGTGACACTTTGTGATCTTGTTCACGGAAATGGGCTGGTCATCTGTAAATTGAAAGTTGGAATTACAGTACTTTCTCTCAGATTTTGTGACCTCATCCTTCATTTTAAGTTGCCTTGCATTTCACTATTGTTTACTGCTAATTTCTGCTTCTCAAGGAATTGGGGCTTGAAATATTATAGGAAATGAGAAATTGACATGGCTCTTCAATAACTTTCTGTTGGCATGTTGCATGGGTCTAGGTAAGAAGTCTTGACGCTGTTATCTGATGATGCGGGTAACTGGGATCTGGGATCCTAGGACCCATGGGTCTTGCAGAAGAATTATATCTTTCAGACATAGTATCAGCAAAATTTGGTATGATCAATAGGAATGCTTCAAAAATGTGGAGAAAAACAGTTTGGAACCCGCGAGTTTAAACAATAAACAGAGCAACAGAGTAAAATCCCTTATAGATTAGAGGAAAACATTTTTTTTACCATGTGAATTCAGAAGAACAAGAACACTTAGAATGCATCACAAGTTTATACTGAAGACATTACATTGATACTTTTTATATTCAAATATGTATTGTAAACCTAATTATTTATATTCCAATTCTCTTCATTGGAATAAATAATTATCAATTTATTTTTCAAAGTATCAATTAATTCTAATAAGTTTCACTGTGTGAAATATAAAATCATCACATATAAATATAAAATATATAACTATACATAATAAAAAAGGGCACATGTTTTGCATTGTTCTGTTGTGATGGTTAGGGTATCAAAGACAATGCTTAAAGAATTATTGCATTATCTCTAGTTCAGTGTTTGATAGAGATAGACCTAAAGCTTTACCATTTGTAGATTTACAGCGTGGAGGCAAGAGGAAACACTGTGATTAAAACATTACCAATGTAAGGCCTTATAAAGCAGAGAAACATATGGACTTCTGGAGATATGGAAATATTTGGTGATAGAAAGTCAGTAGTGTAAGTTCCTGCCTGGTTGGAAGGTAGACAGGCCAGAAATTAGGTAATCGTGCATATGAACAATTTTTTCACCTTCTTGGCTTTAGCTACTTTTGAAATGTTAAGTATAATAAACAATGATATTTTGATAAAATACCTTCTAGTCTGAACAGTTCTGTATGAACTGTGCATCTTTCTATGATCCCTTGTAACTAAAATTAGTTTTGTTCCAGTAAGATAAACTATGCTGTCAAGATAGGATATTCTGGTTGGTCTGTTCCTACATGGAAGAAGGATAAAGGGTCAGGTAGACATTTGTGCCAGTAAGACCTCATTTGGGAAAATGTCAGCTGCAGAAGTTTAGAAGTAGCTCTTAAGCAAGGCTTACTTTGAATCCATTAGCTCCACAAAGCTAACTCAGTTGCATAAATAAGTACTTAAAAAAGCCATTACCTTAGGATCTAGCTATAAGTGCTTCAAAGTATGATTAAATCTAAAATGAAAAAGACTTAAAATTGTCATTGACAAAAAATGAAATGTGAGCAATCAACCGAACAATATAATTTTTTCCCACTATACACATTATTTTAGGGAAATAAGATCAATAGTATTGTTAGGAACAATAAGGTTTCCTTGTTATAAATAGGCACCCAATGATATAAGCCTGTATAAAGAATTGCATCATTAGCTACTTAAATTTAGAAGATACTACATGATTCAGCAGCACATATACTCAAATTACAACAATACACAGATTAACATGGCACTTGCACAAGGATAATATGAAAATTTGTGAAATATTCCATAGTTTTCATTCTTCAGATGCAAGAAATAAAAAGTTATTAAAATGTTGAATACAAAATTACACGTGTAACAATGCATGCATGTGTTAGAATTAAATGTTAGTTTGATATCAGTGTATTAAATCTTCACCTTAGAAAGGCCTTTACATAGAATAACCTTTACAAAACATTTGAAATTAGTTAACATTGTCATTTTATCCTTAAGAAATATACTACTATAAGGACCTAGAAAAAAAGGAATCTTAAATTTTCTATATAGAATGCAATCTGAAAGGACACATTTATTAATGAATATATATATATATATATATTATGAAACAATGCTCAATTCAAAGTATACCTAGGAGAGAATGAAATAGATTATGGATATTATTCAAACACAGAATATAGAATATTTTAAAAAATACTTTTTCAGGCAATAAACAGAAATATCTTTAGTTTCTGTACTACTCATTTCAACAGATGAGTTCAAATTATTTCTGATTAAAAAAATCACAAACTCTGCAGAAATCATTATGGATGTATACAAACAACTCAAATACATTTCAACATCAAAGTCAGGCAATTCATTTGGAAAAATTGCACGGAATTTTTAGAGTAAGATATTGCTGTTACTTGGGTTGTGTATTTTGTATGGACACAAAGAATGGACTGGCATTTTGAAGTTTAAGAAACTTAACTCTTAGCTATGCTAAATAATGCTGCAATAAACATATTTGTTCTGGTAGCTTTAGTATGGTCTTGTTTGATGCCCGTCAGTAAATGAATGGATTAAGAAAATAGAATTCTATGGAATGGAATTCTATACCTCCATGAGAAAGAATTACATTGCCCTATTTGTTAGGAAATGGAAAGACTTGGAAAAAATTATATTAGGTGAAGTAAGCCAGGCCCAAAGAAACATTGGTCCCATGTTTTCCAATATTTGCAATAACTAGTATATGTCTGAGACAAGCCAAAATGGTCAGATAAGTTGATGTTTGGCGAAATGAACCCTAATATAAGGATTCAATTTTTTTTTCTTGCGATTGTTTCTAACATATTTATAAGATGATTTCTTTGTTGTTTTGTGTGTCCCTCCCCCACAGTATAATCCCTGCTTTCATTGTATTTTATGTTGGTATGATTTGTGGAGGGGAAGGGGAAAAACAAATTGTTTCCATTGTAACAATGAGATGTAAAAGACATCATGTCGAAAAACGAACTTTACAACTTTGGTGGGGGAGGGGCAGTGAGGGGGGAAGGGAGTGGGGGGGGGGAGATGGGAAGGGATGGGAAGGGGAGATAAAGGAGGAGGCAACATGTTTGATAAGAAATATACTCACAAGCCGGGCGTTGGTGGCTCATGCCTGTAATCCTAGCTACTCAGGAGGCTGAGATCTGAGGATCGCGGTTCAAAGCCAGCCCGGGAAGGAGAGACCGTGAGACTCCTATCTCCAATAAACCACCAGAAAACCGGGAGTGGTGCTGTAGCTCAAGTGGTAGAGCGCTCGCCTTGAGCTGAAGAGCTGAGGGACAACACCCAGGCCCAGAGTTCAAGCCCCATGACCGACAAAAAAAAAAAAAAAAAGAAATGTACTCATTACCTTGCCTATGTAATTGTAAAACCTTTGTATGGTATTTTCACAATTAAAAAAAAAAACTCAACAAAAAACAAGAAAAAAAAGATACTTAACTGAACCATTATGATTTAAGAGAACAATTTGTACAGCCTTCCACAACTTCAAAGAGATAGTGATACATACTTATCCTTTTGTTAATATCAAAGGCAGTTTTTTCCAAGTTGTTCTTCAGACCTGGTTTGATGTAATGGTTGAACAGAAGGAGATCCAGTGTATCTTTGCTATCTCTATTCCCAGCAGCACAATGCAAGGGAGACAAGAGGCCTTTACTTTGGGCATTGGTATCTGCATCATGATGAAGTAAGAAAAAACCACACTGGTATTATTCCAAGAATAAGCACTGTGCAGGGGTTTCCAGCCATTCACATTTATTGCATGAATATCTGCTGCTTGAGCCACCAACTCATGGACAATATCTAAGTGTCCACTGAAGGCTTCTCGATGAAGAGGGGTATATTCATCATCATCCCTAGTATTCACATGAGTGGCCTTTATGAAAGTAGTCTCCACACTCTAGTAAGCCGATTATTTTCAGCAGCCCAAAGAAGAAATTTGCTTGGATTCTACTCCATTTTTTTTCTTGCAATTGATACCATTCGTCACTTTTTCATTTTGTTCCTCATCTTCATCAGAATTGCTTAACTAGAGACTTAAAGTGCCAGTGGGAATAAGGTGTCTATGTATTGCCCCAATAGTTCACATTGGTTGAACTGGTGAGAAAAATACAATGAATTTTGTGTATCTGTTTTTTCATTATTATTTATTTACTCTTTTTCCATTTTTATTATTCTAAGTCATTCTAACTGGAAAGTAGGGAATTGATGGAGAGCAGAGGAAAGACGTTCCTCCATATTCAAATGTACAGACTGAAAATGAGAATCAGTGATGTTTTCATGTGCAGCTTCTTCTAGGAATGAGAAAACAGAAGGTGGCTTAGTGGTAGAGTGCTTGCCATGCATGTATGAGCCCCTGGGTTCGATTTCTCAGCACCACATAGGCAGAAAAATCCAGAAGTGGGGCTGACGTTTAAGTGGTAGAGTGCTAGCCTTCAGCTGAAGAGCTGAGGGACAGTGCCCAGGCTCAGAGTTCAGGCCCCACGACTGACCAAAAAAAAAAAAGAAAAAACAAATAATGCTTTCTATATAAAAAATATGGGAAATGGCAGAGTAGAAAGTGAAATGATGCAACCAAAAATATAAAAGCAAAATAAATTAGGATAATTGTGGAGCAGTCATATTATCTATGAGAACCATGAAAGAGAGATGAAGTGAGAGACAGAGAGATGTGCAGTGATCTAGCTAGCCACAAAATCCATGCCTCTGATCAATTTATAGAGCAAACAGAATTTTATTTTTTAAAAAGATGAAAATAGAATTTATGTATTTACTTGAAATTAGTAAATACATTTTTAGTAGCCTACATAAAGAGACATAGATTTGACCAAATTACAGACAAGAATCTAAATCCTTGATAATTCTAGTAACAGATCTGACTGAAATCAGTTGAATCACACTTTTCCTGTACCTTGAAGGAATAGGTCCGAGCGAGGAAAGCAGCTAGAGAGGGCAGGCCGATTATATCTGTGACAAAGCTTTGTGGAAGATAGTGTCAAGGATTACTTACTGGTGATCCCCTTGCACGGGAAGCATGATTCTGAACTATTGCTTGCCGATTCTCAACTATTGCTTTGATCATTATATTCTCCAAGAAGAAAAAGTAAGATTTAATTGATAGCAAAGGACTACTAATACATTTTGACTTCTCATTAAGCACCTTCAATCATCAAAATCATTGAAGACGATAGACAGTTCTACTTTTTTAGATGAAAACAAAGTGTCTTAAAAAAACATGGAATTTAAATAGTCATGCAAAGGACTTCTATTTTACTACTGCATTATACATTTTGTTCTAATTTGGGTAACAATAAGTAATGGATCTATTAGAAATCTCTTAAAGCTCATATGTTCAATCGTGAGTTCTCTTATACTATATCATGTCATTTTGTGAATGGACTCAAGAAGAAATTTAAATTAATAACTTGAATTTCTGATAGGACAATATCATCACTGTACATCTTGGTTCTATACTCAGTTTTAAATTACTATGTAAGTATGTGCATTAGATAAATATAGAGGAAAAAGTAGAAGCCACACTGGTGGCTCATGTTATTAATCCTAGCTAATTAGAAAGATGAACTATGAGGATTGTGATTTGAAACCAGACCAAGCAAAAAAAAAAAGTCCATTAGATTCTGTTTTGAAAGTAACCAGCAAAAGCTAGAAATGGAGCTGTGGTACAAGCAGTAAAATGCTAGCCTTGAGAAAACTAAATAAAA
The DNA here is from genome assembly GCF_019054845.1 of Dipodomys spectabilis. NCBI lineage: Eukaryota > Metazoa > Chordata > Mammalia > Rodentia > Heteromyidae > Dipodomys > Dipodomys spectabilis. The sequence goes on along the minus strand of NW_024871297.1, from coordinate 675,246 downwards.
ACTAAATTCTGAGACAGAGCCAGGCCCTGAGTTCAAGCCCTATTATTATTACCAAACAAATAAATTAATTAATTAATAAAATAAATTAAGTGGTTACATGTGGAGAGGCAGGTAATATGTAACACCTGTGGTGATTGGATTGTATCTCATTTTGTAATAAGGCAAATTATCATTTGTACTAATCACTAATATTTTATTTGAACTTTTTGTATAATAAACCCTGAATTTAACATGCATGTATATGTGTATGTACATGTGCACATGTGTATATGTGTATAGGTTTGCATGTGCTGTTGCAATGTTGCTTGCCAATGTGGACAGGGTGAGTCCGCAAAGAGTTAACTGGGTTGCAATGTTTTTATTTATCAGTGTTCAGTCATGTCATTTCAGTGGAACCACCCTTTTGTATATTTTATTTGTCAAATAACATCTTCATAATAAAAGCATTTACAGCATTAAGTTACATAAAAGAGACTGCTTTCAGCTCTTATTATATGTTAGGTAAGAAGATAAAGACATAATTAGGTAGTAAGTTATTTCTGTAAGATGACTATCGGTACAAAATATGTATTTGCCCTCTTAAATTGATTATACTTTTAAGATATATAATTGTAGTGAGTTTGACCAACAAACATACAGTTATTACTCTTTGGTTATTACTGTGAAACACAAGGTGGATAAACTCTTTCCAGATTTCTGTTGAAAAAAATCTTTCTTTGTAAGATCATATCTATTCTCACTAAGAGATAACCTCATATTTATTATATTTGAATATCCCATCATATTGACTGAAAATCAGTATTGTGGATATGCTTGTTAGATATTCCTTTCAAAAACAAACAAACAAAAAGCATGTGTCATCTCCAGATTGTGGATGTATTTGAAGTTGTTTTGTACATGCAAAGAGATCTTCACTAATGGCCCTTTTGTGGGAGTAACTGTGGGAACATTAACAAACAAGGCTTTTCGAATATGTTTTCCAATATAAATAACATCCCAAAGCGAGTCTTGCAATTTCTGAAAAGACTTTGGATATTTTATTATTATTTCAGTTCATTAACTATAGAGCTAAAGACATTTCTGAAATAAAGATTGTTAAGATATGAAAACGTAAGTGGACATATAGGCTTTTTAAGCATCATTTTATGAAAAGCCAGTTTTTATGAATCTAAATGAAATAGAATAAAAGAATGTAAGTGAATTGGGTAAGCTAATTATTTATTTATATAATTTTTTTCTATTAACACAGTCCTTTGAATGTAGATGATGCAGATAAATTTTTTCCTTTGTGTCTCTGTACTCAGTTATTTTTAGAATCTTTGTAGTTATAAGATTGAATTTTTAGTATAAATAAAGGTCTTTTAAAAAGATTAGGATTAATCTTGTGTTTTGTGTCCTAATGCCAAGAAAATGGCTTATTTTCAAGAGTTAATAGTTTATAATTCAAACTGCAGTATCATAAGAATTTTTTTAAACGCAGTAGTATTTATGTCTTTTTAAACCATTTATATTTACAAGTTGGAGAGTCTTTAATTCATGCTTAGGTCTTGGTGTCTGCGATTTTTAACCTCTTTTTCCTAACAATGATAGGTCAGACTGCATTTTTGGGTATATGAAAAGTAAAATACTTATCTAGTGTCTAAGGTGATTTTTTATACGTCTTGCTTTAATAACATTTTAAAGTAGTACATTTCTCTCAAAATGTTGGTTATAAAAAGCAATCAAAATACTTATAATGGTAAACAATTTAGGTGAGCTACAATGTGGAAATCACTTGTCCATAAGACCTTCAGTCTGTTTCCATCAGGAATTGGGCAGGTCATTCTTTCAGTAAGACTATATTAAACAGAGATAGGGTTACTAGGCAGTGCATGTTGAGCCATGGGATAGAATATGGTTTCTACTATTTTGAGTTAGAGAGCAAGAATGTTATAGTTTAGCAATTCCTTTCACCAGGGAGGTATAAATTAATTAAGAACTTGGAATTTTCATATTACAGTTATCTATTTTCTAACAAATATAAAGTGAAATATTATTAGAGTGTACAAAGCGAAATATTATTAGAGTGTACACAATAATTCTGGGAAATTTTCCTAGAATTAGTAGATTAAGTGCTGGTATTTTAGTCATTAAATAGAATGAAGTTATTTGATACAGTGGGAGATGGGCATCAGGCAAAAACTTACCATGTGTGCAATGTTGTACTACTAATTCCAACTCTGAAAACTTCAATATCATCATCTGAGCATTAAAAATGGAAGTAGTTCCACTTTATGGGATTATTGTGAGGATTAAATTAGATACCATAGGTAAATACTTGGAAAAACAATCAATCAGCATTTGATTCTACCTGTTATTTTATCATGTGATGAATTCTAACATTTTTAATGTGATTTTTATATTTTTTATCTTTATGATATGCAGTTTGGAGTATTAATATTATGTTGGTCAGTTTCCTGTCATTATGAGGAAAAGACCTGCAAAGAAAGTTTCTGAGAAGGAAACTGTTATATTGACTCATGGTTTGAGAGAATGCAGTTTAAGACCAGATGTTTCCATGGTTTTTAATTATATTTTTATTAACTTAAATAGATGTATAATGGAATTTCCATGCAACAAATCAGACTATAAGTACATTGGATCTTTTTTTGTTTCTAACATATTTATTTATTTCTTAAATTTTTATTTATTTTTTATTGTGAAAATACTGTACAGAGGGGTTACAATTAAATGGGCAAGATAATTAGTACGTTTCTTATCAAGCATTGTAGCCTCCTCTTTGTTTCCCCTTCACATCCCTTCCCAGCCTCCGTCCCCCCACCAAAGTTGTAAAGTTCGTTTTCGACATGACAACGGGTCCACCTGTAACCTTATTTAAACGACTTGTTTTCCCCTTCTCCTCCACAAATTATACCAACATCAAATACAGTGAAATCAGAAGTGATACAGAGGGGGAGGGACATACAAAGCAACAAAGAAATAATCTTACAAATGCGTTAGGAACAAATTCATGAAAGAAAAAAAAACATTTGAATAGACATCTTAGGGTTCATTTTCCTAACATTACCTTATCTGAACTTTTCTGCTTGACTCATACATATACTAGATATTGAAAATAGGGAAACCATGGGATCTATGTTTCCTTGTCCTTGGCTTACTTCTCTTAATATAAGTTTTCCATTCCATTTCCTAACAAATGGGGTAATATCATTCTTTCTGATGGAGGCATAGAATTCCATTGTGTATATATACCACATTTTCTTGATCCATTCATCTACTGATTGGCATCTGGATTGGTTCCATATCTTAGCAAGAGTAAATAATGCAGCAATAAACATAGTTGTGCTGGTAGCTTTAGTGTGGTCTTATTTGTAAACATTTGGGTAAATGCCCAAAAGTGGGATTGCTGGGTCATAGGGGAGCTCTATGTGGAGTCTTTTGAGGAACCTCCATACTACTTTCCAAAGTGGTTGAACAAGTTTACGCTCACACCAACAATGAAGTAAGATTCCCTTCTGTCCACATCCCCTCCAGCATCTGTTGTTATTAGAGTTCTTGATTTTTGCCAATCTAACTAGTGTGAGGTGGTATCTTAATGTTGTTTTGATTTGCATTTCTATTATGACGAGGGAGATTGAGCATTTCTTCATGTGTCTATTGGCCATCCTTCTTTCTTCTTCAGAGAAGTTTCTCTTTAAGTCTTTAGCCGATTAATTTATTGAGCAGTTGTTTCCTTGAGGATTTGTTCTTGGGGGATTTAATTTTTTGAGTTCCAAGTATATTTTAGATATGAGACCCTTGGCCGTTTTATGGCTAGTGAAGATCTGTCAATCCGTGGGCTTTCTATTGATCTTGCTAGCTATGTCCTTTGCCATTCAGAAGCTCTGCAACTTCCTGCAATCCCATTTGCCCAACCTTTCTTTAATTTGTTGTGTTTCTGGATCTCTATTAAGAATAATTCGGCCTGCGCCAAGGAGACCCAGGGTTTCTCCTACTCCATCCTGTAATATTTTCAGAGTGTCTGTTTTGACTCCAAGGTCTTTGATGCATTTGGAGTTGATTCGGGTGCAGGGTGATATATAAGGATCTAGCTTTAGTTTTCTACAAGTAGTCAAACAATTTTTCCAGCAACATTTACTGAAGAGGCTGCCTTTCTTCCATTCTATTTTTTTAGCTCCCTTATCGAAGATTAGATGGCTATATGTCTGTAGGTTCATTTCTGGGAATTCAATTCTATTCCATTGTTCCTTAGGTCTATCCTTGTGCCAGTACCAAGCTGTTTTGATTACTATGGCTTTATAGCATAGTTTGAAATTTGGTATTGATATTCCTCCAGCAGTATTCTTTTTGTTGAAGAGTGTTTTTGCTATTCAGAGTCTTTTGTTGTTCCATATGAATTTTTGGATTGCCTCTTCTATTTCCTTGATGAATGAGTTAGTTTGAATTTTGATAGGTATCGCGTTGAATTTGTAGATAGCCTTGGGAAGTATTGCCATTTTCACGATGTTGATCCTTCCGATCCAGGAGCATGGGAGTTTTTGCCATTTTCTAAGTTCTGTTTTGATTTCCCTTTTCAAGTTTTTAACGTTTTCATCATAGAGGACCATCACTTCTTTGGTTAATTCCTAGGTATTTTATTTTTTGTTGGGCTATTACAAATGGAGTTGCTTTCCTAATTTCAGCCACACTTTTCGCATCGTTGGTATACAGAAAAGCCATTGATTTTTGAGGGTTAATTTTATACCCTGCTATTTTGCCAAAGTTTTGAATCAGCTTGAGTAATTTGGGAGTGGAGTCTATGGGATTCTTTAAATACAATATCATATCATCTGCAAAGAGGGAGAGTTTTATTTATTCTTTCCCTCTTTGGATTCCTTTTATGTTTGCATCTTGTCTTATTGCTGTAGCTAGGCATTCTAATGCTAGATTGAAGAGGAGTTGAGGGAGTGGGTATCCTTGTCTTGTTCCTGAGTTAAAAGTAAATGTTAAAAGTAAATGTTAAAAGTAAATGGCTTTAGTTTTTCACCATTAAGTATAATGCTGGCTGTAGATTAGTCATATACAGCCTTTATTGTATTGAGGAATGTACCATGGATTCCTAAATTTTCCAAAACCTTCCTCATAAATGGGTGTTGGTTCTTGTCAAATGCTTTTTTTTACATCTATTGAGATAACCATGTGGATCTTATCCTTGCTCCTGTTGATGTGATGAATAATATTAATTGATTTGCGTATAATGAACTAGCTTTGCATTCCTGAAATGAATCTTGTTTGATTATGATATATGATTTTTTGGATGAATTGTTGAAGTCGATTGGCCAAAATTTTGTTGAGAGGTTTTGCATCAATGTTCATCAAAGAAATGGGTCTATAGTTGTCTTTCTTTGATGAGTCCCTGCCTGGTTTTGGATGAGGGTTATGATGGCTTCATAGAATGTGTTCGGTAGTGAACTTTCTCTTTCAATTTCATTGAAGAGTTGGAGGAGTATTTGTGTGAACTCTGCTTTGCAGGCCTTGTAGAATTCTGCTGTAAAACCATCTGGTCTTGGACTTTTCTCAAATAGGAGGTCTCTTATTGCTGTTTCTGTTTCAATGCTTGATAAGGGCCTATTAAGGTAGTTTAACTCTTCTTGGTTTAGTTTTGGCATGTCAATATTTGCTAGGAAAAGGTCCATTTCTGTGAAGTTCTCAAACTTATTAGCATAAAGTTTTGAGAAGTATTCCCTCATAATGTTCTGAATCTTGGTTGTTTCCAAGATGATGTTTCCATTCTCATCTCTGAGTTTATTTATTTGGGTGTGTTCTCTTCTTTTTCTGATAAGATTTGCTAAAAGTCTTTCAATTTTGTTAATTTTTTCAAAGAACTAACTCTTTGTCTTGTTGATTCTTTCTATAGTTTTTTCATTCTAATTCATTTAATTCTTATTTAATTTTAATTATTTCTTTCCGTCTACTGGATTGGGTTTTATCTTGCTGCACTTTTTCAAGGAGGTTCAGATGAATCATTAAATTGTTGGTTTCAGATCTCTCCAATTTGTTGATGTAGGAGCTCAGAGCTATAAACTTGCCTCTGAGTACTGTCTTTGCTATGTCCCAGAGGAGCTGGTAATTTGTGTGCTCGTTTTTGTTGACTAGCATGAGCATTTGAATTTCCTTTCTAATCTCTTTTTAATCCTGATTCTGATCTCTTTCTAATAGTGATTCAGCTCTGTGTTGTTCAGCCTCCATATGTTACCGGACTTTCTTTAGTGGCTTTTGTTGTTGAGTTTTAATGTTATTCGTTTGTGGTCAGAGAGAATGCAAGGTATATATTCAATGTTTCTTAATTTGGACAAGTTTGATTTATGGCCTAAAATGTGGTGTATTTTAGAAAATATTCCATGTGCTGCTGAGAAAAACGTGTATTCTGATGCTGCTGGGTGAAATATTCGGTGGATGTCTGTTAAATCTAGTTGATCTATGCAGTTGTTTAGATTTGCGGTTTCTCTGTTGAGTTTTTGCCGAGTTGATCTATCTAGTGGGGAGAGTGGTATATTAAAATCCCCAACAATTAATGTCTTTGGGTCAATATGGTATTTGAGGGAAAGTAGTGTTTCTTGGATAAATTTGGGTGCTCCATTGTTTGGTGAATAGATATTTAGAATTGTAATATCCTCCTGAAGGAGAAATCCCTTAATTAATATGTAGCTACCTTCTTTATCTCTTCTCACAAACTTTAATTTGAAGTCTATTTTATCTGATATTAGTATTGCAACTCCTGCCTGTTTATGGGGGCCATTTGCTTGGTAGATTTTGTTCCAGCCTTTAACATTGAAAATGTGTTTATTTTTATGGGCAAGATGTGACCCTTGAAGGCAGCAGATAGAAGGATCTTGCTTTTTAATCAAACTAGAGAGTCTATGTCGCTTAATTGGAGCATTAAGTCAGTTGATGTTGAGAGATAGGACTAAGAGTTACTTGGGAGTTCCTGTCTGTGATCCACCTTCTTTGGGGATGCGAAAACTGGGTTCTTCCTATAGTTCTTGGATTCTCAGTTTGGGTGAAGTTTCTTGTCCTTTATTGTGGTCTTGTTGGTTTTCTATGTGTAGGTCATCTTTAAGCATCTTTTGTACGGCTGGTTTGGTGGAGATTTATTGTTTCAATTTTCTTTGCTATGACAAGTTTTTATTTGGCTTTCTATTATGAAGGAGACTTAGCTGGGTACAGTATTCTTGGTTGATAATTGTCTTTAGGGCATGGCATACATCATTCCACACTCTTCTTGCTTTGATTTTCTCTGCTGAGAAATCTGAGGTGATCCTAATTAGTTTCCCTTTATAGATGATTAATCCTTTCTCCTTGACAGCTTTAAGGATCTTTTCCTTGGTGTGAATTGATCCTGTGTGGATTTTAATGTGATGGTGGGATGTCCTACTCTGGTCTGGTCTATTTGGAGTTCCAAAAGCTTCTTGTATCTGAATAGGGCTATCTTTTTGCATGTTTGGGAAGTTCTCTGCTAGAATCCTGTTTAACACATTTCCTAGACCATTAACTTCTGTTTCTAGGTGCTCCTCTACACCCATTATCCTTAGATTAGGCCTTTTCGTGGTGTCTTCCAAGTGTTGGATAGATCTATCATATTTCTTGGACTTGTCTTGGATGGTTGTATGTTCTTTCTCTATAATATCTAGGCTGTCTTCAATCCCCGAGATTCGATCTTCTGCATGGCCTAACCTGCTGTCTAGACTTTCTAACTTGTTTTTAATTTCTTTTCCTTCTAATTGCTCAGCTTTGCTGGCTCCAAATTCTTGGTTGAAACTTTGTTTTAGATCTTGTATTAGTTTTTTACTTCCTTAATTTGGTGTTCAGTGTTTATTCTCAAATCACTTAGTTGATTGGTTATGGTTTCGTTGGTCTCCCATTCCTTCTGTTAGGTTCCATTCAGCAATCCCCTTGTGGTCTCCCTGACTTTCTTTTGCTCTTTGTTAATGGATTCCATGAATGCCTTTAGTGATCTTTGTGTTTTCTCTTCCTGCTCTCTCAATTCCTGTGTTACTCTTTGCTTAGCTTCCTCAAGTTCATGCCATTCCTGTAGTTCTCTTTGAGTGTTCTCAGCCTGCTCACGCCATTCTGCCTTTCTCTTTGAGTATTCTCAAGCTCTCCGAAAACAAAATATTCAGAGAAGATCGTGGATATAATGAGAGAACGGGAGGGATATCAATGAGATGTGAAAAACTTAAAAATAAAAATACTTGAAATATTATCTAGGTATAAAGAGGCAGTACTGCTATTAAGGAATTTAAGTCTAAGAGGTTTTGAATTGAGTAATAAATTTGTGGAATAAGTGTGTACACAATGGGGGATACGGTCTAATAATCGACTATGGGTGTATCTGAGGATGTGCAGAACAACAATTAAGTCACATAAAGAAGAAAGAAAGAGAAGAAAAGGTGAAAAGGATAAGAAAGAAAGAAAAAAAGATCAGAAGTTCACTAGAGCTAAACAAAAAACAAAAATAATTTTAAAAAGAATAAAAGAAAGAAAAACGCACACACACATACACCTCTAAAATAAAAATTATAAGAGGAAAAAAGTTACTAGGTAAAAATTAAAAATTTTTAAAAAGTTTTAGAAAAAAAATTTTTCTAACAGGTACAAAATAAAGGAAAAAAAACTTCTTTGATTTTTTTTAGGAGGGTGGGAACAATCTGTATCTCCCTTGTGTCGTTAACCAGCCTCTTCTAGGAGTCTCTGGTCTGCTTGTGGTGTTTGGTTTTCCTGTGTCTTGTTTGGTTTCTTGTCAGTTTGTGTGAACAGGCAGAAAAATGCTCTGCTTTACCCAGGATTTTGCGATCCTCCTCCTAGGTTAGTTCATTGGGAGGGAGATCTGCTTTGAGTATCACAAAAGAGGGAGATGGCTTTTTCCTCAAGTTTAGAGATGCTGTGATAAGGCTAGTTTCTGGGTAAAGTTGAGGCCTTTTAGCAAACAGAAGCTTTTCCTGGGGGCTAGTTTGTGAGAAACTCACAGAGCCCAGCCTGGAGCCACTTTCAGGGTTTATGTTTACTGAATTTCAATTGATTGTCAAGGCTGCTAAAAGGAGGGGCAGCCTCTCTCTCTGATTACCCAGTGAAGAAAGCCACTCCTCGGGCTGGCGCTTGAGGTCGGTGACTTTTCCCTGGGTGGAGCTGAGTCTGGCAGGTCAGCTTAGGTTCTTATGACCTGCTAAATGACTCTAATTTTCTTTCAAGGCCTGAGTTGGAGCTAGCAGCTCATCCAAGCTTTGTCAGTATCCAAGATAGAAATTTCCAGTCTTGGGGTGGGGGGGGGGAATGGCCTTCCCTCCTCTGCTCCCTTAGAAGGAGTGAAGACGTTAGGCTTCTACTCATGCTGAGTGTTGGTTCCTGGTTCGTCTCTGGTCTGCGAACTGCAGGATGAAGATGTCTGCTCCTTTTCGGTTCTTGCTGGTGTTGAGTAGAATCTGCTCGCCCGCCGCATCTGGCTCCTTCGTCCCAGAATCTCTGTTTTGCAGGTATGGAGGCTACGGCTGCCGATGCCACCACTGCCGCCACAGCGGCAGCTGCTGGCAAGTGCTCAGATCTGTCTCCTTGCCTGGATTTTCCCTCTCTGGCCTAACACTCTGTCCTGTGATGGCGCACTTGGTGTGATTCTCTGGCTTAGGACTGTTCACTGGAACTCTAAAACTGCTTTCTATGCGAGAGCTTTTTTAGCCTCCAGCTTCACCTCCACCATCTTTCCGGACCTTGTTTTAAGTACACTGGATCTTTTTTTTTATTTTTTTTTTAAATTTTATTTTATTTTATTTGAGAACATACTGTACAGAGGGGTTACAATTACATGGGCAGGATAATGCATACATTTCTTACCAAGCATTGCAGCCTCCTCCTTTGTTTACCCTTCACCTCCCACTTTCCCACACCCTTCCAAACGTCACCCCACTTTCATTTTTTCTAGTTTCATACTATCTGCATTGTATATTGTGCCTTCACTCTCTTCCTCCATAAATCTCTTTATTCCTTCCCTTTGACTTCCCCTCACATCTTCCAAGTGATAGTTTCCTTGCATTCATTTTGTTGGATTAAAAGTTCAATTTTACAAGAAATTACACCTTTAAATACTCCTCTAAATATAGCATGCTTTGGTTAATACTGTTGTGCAAACTTGCATAAAATTCTAGCTTCCAAATATGCAACAGACCATGGGTCCTTTGTGTGTCTTCCTCTCTCTTCGTTTACTTAATATATTATTAAATCCATCCGTTTCTTTGCAAATAATGTAATGGTATTCATAAGGGATGGGTGCAATCCAATTGTGTATATATGCCACACTTTCTCCAACCATCCCTTCTCCAAAGGGCATCTGGACTGTTTCCATAACTTGGCTATGGTGAACAGTGCTGCAGTGAACATGATTGTGAATGTGATTTTACTGTAACCTTTTGGAAGAATTCATCACTATCTTTCTGGGAACAATCCTCTAGCCAGTTTTCCAGAATAAACACATCCCTCCCTTCATCTCCAGCACAACGTTTTGCAAGTCCTCAAAAACACATTACCCGCTACAGCTCTCAATAAGCTAAAACCACACCGTGCCCATATTCTTTCAATATATTTTTTATTGAGAACCTTCTATGTAGTTTCCAAATGTGGGAATGAGGGACATGACAATAGAGTAAAATAAGAAAATTGCAATTTAATTAGCTATTATCATATTTAAAATCATTTTCATCTCTAACTCATAGCCTCGCTTATTATTATTTTTATCTTTATTGGATACTTCATCTATCCCCTAAATTATAACAGGTAAGTTAAATACAAAAGCAAAAAGTGTGGTTTAATTTTGAAACTCATATGTGAGGATGTACTATATGGGCAAATAAATGGATAGGAATTAATAGCCATTATCCATATTTTTAAAGTAAAGATGGTTTTTCCAAACTGATTATATCAATTCATATTCCATTTAACAAGAAACATGTGACAATTCCTTTGTTTTGCTCCTTATTAACTTTTATTTCCATTTTATTTTACAACGAAGGATCATTGTTCATAAATCTACTGTAGATACAAAAATACATTAAAATATTTCTATGTGTATGCATTGATATATACATACACACATCTATTACACAGGTTATAATGATAATTTATAACTTCTGTGACTGTAAAATTTACTAAATTATTTAAAAAAACATCAACAGCTTATGCCTGGAATCCTGATTACTTGGGAGGCTGAGATATGAAGACCATGGGTTGAATCCATCCTGGACAAGAAAGCCCATGAGCCTTTTATCTCCAAACAACCAACAAGAAATCAGAATTGGAACTGTGACTCAAAATAGTAGAGGGGTAGCCTTGAGAGAAAAAGCTCAGGGACATCAACCAGCTCTTAGTTAAAGAACTACAATCTACCCCCAAAAATCTAATTTACACCTGTATCAGTAGAATATTTCCATCGCCCAAATGCACATCCATGTTCATTTGCAAGTTAACTCTGTTAACGTCTGGAGTACAAGGAACTGGCTTATTTGAAAAACACCACGTGCCAGGGATTGTTTTGTTTCCTGCCACTTTGAGGCACCACCTGGTCCCCCCAGTTGGTCGGGCCCTGTACATGCTTCAGCTGTTCCAGCAGCTGGGTCTGCCTCTGCAGGTGCTGCTGCAGGGCCTCCTTCTCAGAGCTCAGCCACTTATTGGAGGCTATGTGCTACGCACAGGTGGCTTTGAGCTCCTGCAGCTGGGCCAGAGACTGCTCCTGCTGCTCCATCAGTTCCCAAGCCACTTGGCTCTCTCTCTCTCAGCTACCTCTCTCCATTCCTCTATTGTCTCCTCTGGGCAGTCCCGCCTTTCCAACAGATGCTTTTTCACCTGCTGCTCTGAGCCCAGGATGCTGGGTCTCAGTCATCTCCTGCAAATCTTTGGCCTTCTACTCCAGTCTCGGCAATTGTTCCTGCTGCTCCGCATTCTGGAGATGGAGCTTCTGGTTTTCCTGGATCTGGATGTGAAGTTGTTCCTCCAGGTTTTTCAACTCCATCTGCGTGTGGTAGGCCTGGGCCTACTTCTGCAGCTCCATCTGAGATGGTCCCACGGGGGACCATGGCTCTGCGAGCTTCCTTCTCAGTTCCTCTAGCTCATTCTATAGGTCCAGAACCTGCCTTGCCCCTCATTCCTTCTCCTCTATAAGTTGGTTCACCTGCTCAGTCAGCCACTGGGACTCCTCCTTCCACACTCAATGCTCAAGTCCTCTCTGTAGGTGTCTCTCTCCAGATTCGCTGTGGTCACCTGCCAGAACAGGTTGTCCAGTCATCTCTTCAGTAACTCACGCCTCACCAGCGCTTGTTGGAAATTACAGATTCTCTTCTTCATGTTGCTTTTCTGTGTCCAGAGCACTTCCAGCTTCTCCTGCAAGTCTGTGTTCACTTCCTCCAGGTCATTGAAACTTCTGGTCTTTTCCTCGAGCTGAAAGGTAATATCATTCAGCTGTTCAAAGAACATTTTGGTCTCCTTCTGTGCAGCAATGACTGCTGAATCTGCCATCTCCAGCTCTGACACGTGCCTGTGGCCTGTAGGCAGCTGCTGAGAGCTTCGTGCTCCATTTCTCTGTCATTGGCCACCTGCTGCACATAGGCTGGTGCAGACTGTAAATCGCTTTCTGCCAAAGCCAACCACTGTATGGGTGGCTTGTAGATCTCTAGCTCTGTTTTTGGTGCTTCATGCACCTTGGCTATCTTCTCCCTGTCTTTCTCCAATGGATCCTGCAATCTTTTCCTGCTTCAGTGGTTGGATCTTGGCACAGAGCATCTGGTATCTTCTTTGCTGCAGTCCCGGGTGGGCACCACGTATCGCTAGCACCTCCTTGGTTCTAGCAGATGCTTGGTGGTATGGGGACCCTTGACACTCTGCACCCTGGTGGCTATGATTGTGTCCAAAGGCAGGGGAGGCCCGCGGTCAGCATCACATTTGGCCAGACCCTCCGTTGAATCACACTCCCCAGTGGTGTTTGTCTTAGAGATCCCTCCCTTTATCATGTTCTTCGTTTTCTTAAATGTGGCAGGTCTGTTGGGAGGATTCTTCTGATGGTGTTCTGGCAGTAGTTTCTTGCCTGCAGCTCTCTCAAGGAGTCACGTTGTTTCAGTCATCTGAGCACTGGGATGGGAAAGATGGGCTGTCCATGTTCCCAGGATCTGGGAAATCCTCTCTTCTCCCCCTCACTGACTAGGACATCAATTCCCCTATTCTAGTCCAAAGTTGCCTCTAGACTCTTGCTCAACACTCAGCCACCTCTACCTTCCTCAATTGCTGGAAATGGTGTCAACCAACAGGGAATCCCAGTGCTACCAGGGAGCACAGAATGTGGGTGTGTCCACCATTCTTGTATCCCATTTGTCAGAAAGAACCAGGAAAGAATGGAGCTGTGGCCAGAATACTGTGATGCAGGCAGCATGGGCGCAGTCAAATGACAGCAGCTCCTCCAGCCGCTTTCCCAGGGAATTCTGTCCAATTCAGTTGGGGACAAGAGGGTGACCTGCTTTAGCCAGATGGCTGCACAGATTGTTGTGTATTTCTGTTTGTTGCCAGTCCCGGACCTTAAACTCAGGAACTGGGCACGGTCTGTGAACTGCTTTTGCTCAAGGCTAGCCCTCTACCACTGGAGCCACACTGCTCTACTTCTGACTTTGTTGGCTCTGAAGTTGGACAGGGCTCTTAACACTTTCCTGCCTAGGGTGACTTTGACCATAATCCTCTTTCACAGACTTGGAAGTATCATGGAGGACTGCTGAGAACCACTGGTGCCTGCCTAATCATTGGTCTTCTGATATTCTGGCACAGACCGGTGAGTTCTCTATCCTCTGTTGAAGTGGTGGGAGCTGGAGCCTGCAGTTCACATTCTTGTCCTGCCACCTCCAAATGGCAGGAGATCCTAAGAAACTCAATCTTTTTTTTTTTTAATTTAATTTTATTTTTTTTTGTGAACATACTGTACAGAGGGGTTACAATTACATGGGCAGGATAATGCACACATTTCTTACCAAGCATTGCAGCCTCCTCCTTTGTTTACCGTTCACATCCCTTCCCTACCTCCCCCCTACCTCCCCACCACCCAATCCTCCCCCCTCCCCCGCCCCCCCCCCCCCGCACCAACGTTGTAAAGCTCGTTTTCGACATAACCTTGTACTTCTAATTGTTGCAACAGGTCCATCTGTATCCTTAAACGACTTGTTTTTCCCCATCTCCTCCACAATTTATACTGACATCAAATATAGTGATAGCAGGGATTATACTGTGGGGGAGGGACATACAAAGCAACAAAGAGATAATCTTATAAATGCATTAGAAACAAATGCATGAAATAAAAAAGCATTAAAATACGTATCTAAGGGTTCATTTTCCTAACATCACATTATCTGACCTTTTCCGCTTGACTCATACATATACTAGATATTGCAAATAAGGGAAACCATGGGACCTATGTTTCTTTGGGCCTGGCTTACTTCACTTAATATAATTTTTTCCAAGTTTTTCCATTTCCTAACAAATGGGGCAGTGTCATTCTTTCTGATGGAGGCATAGAATTCCATTGTGTATATATACCACATTTTCTTGATCCATTCATCTACTGAGGGGCATCTGGGTTGGTTCCATATCTTAGCTATGGTAAATAATGCTGCAATAACCATAGTTGTGCTGGTAGCTTTAGTGTGGTCTTGTTTGTAAACATTTGGGTAAATGCCCAAAAGTGGGATTGCTGGGTCGTAGGGGAGCTCTATGTGAAGTCTTTTCAGGAACCTCCATACTGCTTTCCAAAGTGGTTGAACAAGTTTAGACTCCCACCAACAATGAAGTAAGGTTCCCTTCTGTCCACATCCCCTCCAACATCTGTTGTTGTTAGAGTTCTTGATTATAGCCATTCTAACTGGGGTAAGGTGGTATCTCAATGTTGTTTTGATTTGCATTTCTTTTATGGCTAGGGAGGTTGAGCATTTCTTCATGTGTCTATTGGCCATCCTTCTTTCTTCTTCAGAGAAGTGAGAAACTCAATCTTTTCCATATGAATACCTATCCATATGAATACCAATGGAATGTGATGTATGTCATGATTGAATGGGAAGTTCTTGAAGGATTCTAGGGCAAAATTATACACAATTTTATTATAGGACACTGAATGATTTTATTCAATACTTAATGAAGCATTTAAACAATCACATTCATTAAATGGAGGCATAATGAAATACCTAAGAATTGGCATCACATAGTTTAGAGATGCCATTTTTTTCTGCCAGGACTGGAATTGGAACTCATGGTCTGGGTAACTCTGTTCCACGGTGTGGGAAGCTCACCTTCTTGAAATCAAGAAATTCAAGTCTTTTCTTTAGACCTGATATCGATCCTCAGTACTAGAAAACATCCTATTCATGTACATTTTAAATATATGATTTATATTTACATACATAGGTTGACTCCATATCACATTCTGTGAAGTTATTCATTTTATTTTTGTTTAATTCATGTATTGACCATTTATTTTATGGTACATAGAACATTGATTACATAAGATATAGGTCTGCATATGTCTTCCACTTTATACCTGACACCCAGGACTTTCACAGAAAAGGAAAAAATGTGTCACCATCAGCTTCTTATTCCATGATTCATTGTTTGCGAGTGCTGGCATCTGAACTCATGGACTACAGAGCCAAATTCATGAATGGGTGAGTGTCTGCATGCCATCCTGGGGCAGTTCCCAGGACCTGAGTTCGAGCCCCAGGGGTTGACAAAACAAGAACAGATTGTCACACAGATGGTAGCATGCTAATAAATATGTATATGTCTTTATAGAGTGCCAGATATGTCTATCCATTATTCAGTTTTATAGACTACATTCATACAAATTCTGGGGTATTTATTATGCCTCCATGTAATTAATGTTATTATTTTCATCCTTAATAAATCTTTAAGTAAATCAGTGTCCTGAAATTATTGTGTCCCTCTAAGATATAGTATTCTTTTAATGCCTCATAATATATTAAATAAAACCAATCAGCCTACTGAAATCATGTTGCCTAATTTTATACAAGTATCATTCACATGTAACTCATTGAACTCTGACATTGAAAATATTCCATCGTTATTCCTATGGATGGGAGCTAGTCATTTTGGATCTCTCTCCATCTGGAAGTGAAATGTGTGTGATTCGAAATCTAGGCCTATGTTGCCGTGTGGGACTATGGCTTCCCCAATAGCCTGCAATTAAAAAAATATTTAGCTCCCTGGTTTGTAATTCGTGCCATTTTTTTCTGCCAGGCCTGGGATTTGAACTCAGAGTCTGAGTAAATATGCAGCATTGTTGGGAAAGGAGACTCTGACCATGCTTGAAGACAAGAAAGTCAGGCCTGTTCCCTAGGCTTGAATTCAAGCCTCAGTCTTCGAAAACATATTCCTTATATATATTTTAAAGATAGGATTTATACTTCCATACAGATATTCAGTCCATATTGTGTTTGGTGTGGTTATTCATTTTATGTCTTGTTTTATTCATTTATTTACCATTTTTTATTGACTCTGATAACACTTCTATCATTTATTACATTGTTTACATCATATCACATAGCATCCAGATTTGTAGATATGTTCTCCATCATGCCGGACACACAGGAATTTCCCAGAAAAGGAAAACATGTGTCACACTTGGCTTCTTACTCCAAGATTAAATTTTTGGAAGTCCTGGGATCTGAACTCAGGGCCTAGCAGGCCCAAGTCATGCTTGGATAAGATTGAGCACAGCATCCTGTAGCCAATAAAGCTGTCAGGTGGTTCCCAGGTGCTGAGATCCAGCCCCAGGTTTGGCCCAAACAGTGATACATGGATAGGCAGATGGTGGTATACAATTAAATATATATTGGTAAATAGCGCTAGAGCCATCTTTCTATGATTGAATGACACCTACTACGTTCTTACCAACTCTTAGGCATTTATTATACCACCATTGAAGGAATATTATTCTTTTCATGCATATAATATCAATTATAATGAATCAACGCCCTAAGATTATTGCATAAAATTTCAGACTAGATCAATGCACAAACTACTCTTTCAATTGTTATTCTTATGCATAGGAATGAGTCTCTTGTGATCTGCTGCCAATGGTAGGTGTCAGGACTGGGATTTGAAACCCGGGCCTATGTTGATAGGTTGGCTAATGGTTCCCTGATAGCACGCCAACCTTCAGCAATGGCAGCTCATGTCCACTTTGCAGCCTTGTCATTCAGACCCACGGTGCAAAGAAAAAAACGTAAAACCCCCAGCCCTCTGAAGCTCGCCACTTTTTGTGGTATCCTACTATTTTTTTCTTCCTACTAGCCCTCAGGGTCTAGGATCACAGGATCGGCTATGGGTCCTGAGGCTGCACCCAGCCTAGGGTGATGGAAGCTGAGTCAGAGTTGCCATGACCTGAATTCAAGCCCCGTGGTAGGAAAAATAAAGAATAAATTAAAAATTAACTAATTATTGATCTAAGTTAAAAAGAAATAAAACTCTTTGGTTTGGAATTTCTGTCAGTTTTCTTCGATATCCTGGGAAGGATCTTGGTAAATTTGTAGCCATGTGAGGGAAGGTGCAGAGTTGCCAGTACTTGAGTTCAAACCCTGTGTCAAGCCAAAAAAAAAAAAAATTAAGTTACTGTGTTCGGCAGGGGGAGTACTTGTGGAGATGGGAAGGAAGGGATGATAGAGGGAAAACAAAGGTGGAGGCAACAATACTCAATAGAAAATGTACTCATTACCTTGTTCATGTAACTGTGATCCCTGTGTACAATGTTTTTACAATTAAAAACGCACAAAAAAAGAAACAATGTAGTGCTCAGAGAAGCACTTTGGGGTAAGGGAAGGATGTGTGTATAGCTGTACAAAATTCTACACTGCTTTTTTTTAATGTTCTGTACGGAACTGAATGAACATAACTGCATTCATTAAAAAATTAAGCCACTGTCTTGGAAATGGGGCTAGTATTTCTGCCATTGCTGTGATTTGATCTCACCATCCAGGTAACTCATTTGCACCAAGGGTGAAGGCGAAGTTCACTGTCCTTGAGGAGAAGAAATTCAGGCTAGTGTTCCCAGGGCTCAAATGAAGGGCCTAAATGGAAAAAATATTTCTATACATGTGTAATATAGGATATATACTTACATATGTATGTTTATTACATATTATGATTTTTATTATTGATTTTGTATTTTATTTTTTATTTGATTCATTTATTTATTATATTTAGTATTATTATACACATAATATTTAGTGCATGTTTTACATCTATTATAAAATTATTCACAATAATTTAGGACATTGACTCATTTACATTAATACTTTATTAAGTGTTGAAACATGATACTTTGACATAAATTTCACAGTCTTCACATGTTTAGAGTCTCTCCCACAGATGAGCTTTTTCTTCTTTATCTTTGGACACCTTCCTATGGGGATTTCCTTAGATGATTTGTAATCAGAGGCCTTTTCTTGAGGTTAGGCAAGTTGAGGGATAAAATTGTAAGGGTGGGGCTAGAAATGTGACTTAGTGGTAAGAAGCTTGCTCAGCATGCATGAATGTCATGGTTTGAATCCTCAGTGCCACATACTCAGAAAAACCCAGAAGCTTTGGAGTGGCTCGACTGGTAGAGCTCAAGTCTTGAGAAAAAGAAGCTCAGAGACAGTACCCAGACCTTAAGATCAAGCCCCAGGACATTCTGTCAAAAACAATAGGCCAGTTGATGATGGCTCACATCTTGAAACCTAGCTTCTCAGGAGAGTGAGAGCTGAAAACCACAGTTCAAAGAAAGGCTTGTAAAGGAAAGCCTGTTAGACTCTTTTCTCCAATGAACCACCAAAAGACCCCTCGTGGCACTGTGGCTCAAGTAGAACTGTTTGCCTTGAGCTGAAGGGCTCAGGGACCGTGCCAGGCTTGAGTTCAAGACATACACCTGGAAAAAATGAAGGTTAATCAAAATACTTTTCCTATTTGCTAATTAAGAGAATATTCTCTGGAAAATGAACACTGATGTATACTAGAATTGGAGTCAGAGCTCAAGGTTCAAGTTTAGCAAATCCATATGCCCAGCCTCTCCGACTCTAGCATTAAAACCTTGTGTGCAACAAGGTTCTAAACCTTGTGTGCAACAAGGTTCTGAAAGGTACAATGTTGAAAGTGTTAATATGCTCCCCAAGCCCTTTGTGATAAGTAGGTAACTTGTATTGACAGTGTCATTACAGTTCTGAAACTAACAGAGCACCAGTAGCTCATGCCCATCCACCTAGTTTAGGAGACTGAGGTCTCAGGATTACAGGGTGAAGCCATCCGGAGTAGAAAAGTCTGTAACACTCTGACTTCCACTTCTGGAAGGTTAGATGTTCAAGAGCTTCCTGAGCTTTCCTTGGTAATGAGAAGTTACTTGCACTCTAAATATTCTTAGAGTTCTTGAGCTATAGAAGCAGGAAAGAAACATTATTGACCCATCCTGGGTTCAAATGAAGTTCTCAGGATCCAAGCCCTAGCCCTCTTAGCAGAAAGAACTCCATTGTAACACTGTTTTTAAAGGACAGAAAACAGTTGCAAAAGCCATGCTAGGTGAAGAGACCCAGGCCTGCAGGATTAGGAGGCAGAATGTACACACTCAACAGGGAAGTAAGCTGCAAAACCACTTCATTAATTCCAGTCACAGCCAGCAATGGCAGGGGGGGAGGAGTGGGGAAACTTGAAACACTTGTTAGAGTTACACCAAGGTCAGGCTTTTCTCAGCCTCTTCAAACAATGACTAATTAACCTTCCTCCCTCAGGTGAAGGGAGCCTCAAGCTATTTTTTGGTTACCAATAGAGAGCCAGTTTAGTGTGTATGTGTGTGTGTGTGGGGGGGAGGAATAGAGTTGCAAACCCTGATCTCTGGTCTTAAGGAGTGGGTTTTTCACTCTCCATCTGTTAGATTTGAATGCCTTTCTTCTACCTTGGCGAGTCCATTCTCCTCCTTTCATTCTGCATGTCATTAATGCCAATCCCTGGTCCAAGGAGAGGCAGGGCTGTTTCTCTTCTGCCTCCAAGCACCTTAGTTAAAACCTGGCTCTTCCCTCTTGGCTCTGGGGCCCTCAGCTGCCTGAGAAGTGGGACAGAGACAGTCTTCCTGCTCTGTGGTTGTGTGAAGGCGATGCTGGTATCCTGGCACACTGCAGAAGGCCTCATGACTGCTAATTATTCCCTTGTTCCCTCCTGACATCCAAGACCAGTTTCAGCTATCAGCTTTGTATACATCCATCAATCAATCTATCTATCTATCTATCTATCTATCTATCTATCTATCTATCTATCTATCTATCTATCTATCTATCTATCTGTCTGTCTGTCTGTCTGTCTGTCTGTCTGTCCGTCCGTCCGTCCGTCCGTCCGTCCGTCCGTCCGTCCGTCCGTCCGTCCGTCCGTCTGTCTGTCTGTCTGTCTATCTATCTTTCTACCTACCTACCTACTTACCTACCTACCTACCACCCTACATACCTACCTACCTATCTACCTACCTACCTACCTACCTACCTACCTACCTACCTACCTACCTATCTCTTTGCCAGTTCTTTGGTTGAACTCAAGGCCTGGGCACTGTCTCTAGCACTCTAATACTTGAGACACAGCACCAATTCTGGCTTTTTCTGTGTATGTACTACTGAGGAATCAAACCCAGGACTTCTTGCATGCTAGGCAAACACTCTCTCACTAATCCATATTCCCAGCCCCCTCATCTTTTTCTTAATGGTAGTTTTTAAATAAGTATAATTCCATTTTAAGTCCCCAAGTTAATTTTTCTGAATACCTGTTATAACTATGAACCTTGATCTTCTCTTCCCCTGCCTGATTTGTGATTATTCTTTCCTTGGCCTCATAATAAAATGCAAAAAACCCTGCTGAGAGCCTAAGTGTGCATCATATAAGGACACAGGCCTGGAACCCTGGAAGAGAAAAGTGATGGGCCTGAAATGAAGAGAATGATGCAGTATTTGCTATGAGCATATCTGAAAAATAAATCAGTAAATAAAAGCAGAAGCATTGCATATATCTGTTTGCACTCAGGGAGCTAATACACACATAAGTAGGTAAGGCACTGATACATAACTTGGCGTTCTCACTTCGAATTTTTGGGGTCATCCCAGAGCTTAACCTCTGGGCCCTTTGCCTTTCTTTGTTGTTTTACTCAAGGCTCAGGCCCTACCACTGCCACAGCTCCACTTCCAGCCATCTGGT
Organism: Dipodomys spectabilis; assembly: GCF_019054845.1. Classification (NCBI taxonomy): domain Eukaryota; kingdom Metazoa; phylum Chordata; class Mammalia; order Rodentia; family Heteromyidae; genus Dipodomys; species Dipodomys spectabilis. The sequence goes on along the minus strand of NW_024871297.1, from coordinate 653,982 downwards.
GGATAATTGGACATAAGTGCCTCCCAGGCTTTCCTGCTTATTCTGGCATGCATCTCCTGCTCAGCTTTCTCTCTCAAAGCTGGAACTCTACCCTCTGGACCACTGCTCCACTTCTGGTATTCTGGTGGTTTAGTGGAGAAAAGAAGCTCACAGACTTCCTGCTCAGGCTAGCTTTGGATGGCGATCTCCTGAGGGGGATTCAAGCGGCTTTCCTCAGGGATTTGTCTGGGAACCTCTCCACACAAACCTTTAGTCTAAATCTTGAGAGGTACTAAAGAAAAACAGAAAAAAGAAGATGCTTCTAGTGTGTTCTAGATACTTAAGGTTGGACAAAAACACTCATAATTATTAGGTCATTGCAGGAGCTATGCAGACTGTATGAGGATCGCTCAAGCTTTTGAGCCACTCATCCTGAGACAGTAATTTCACTGCAGCTCAATGCTAAGTGACAGAACTGGCATGTCCTGTGGACATTTGCTCCCAAATCCTGGGACACTTATTTCTCACTTTTGGCTGCAAACCTGCGACCAGTGGAGAAGATGAGGAGACAAAATCGTTCTCAGATAAAGCAGCTATAAAGAACATTGGGTAGTTAACTTATAAATTCAAAGCATTGAAATGACCCTGTTAAGAAGTCAAATTGTCCAGAGTAAAAAATGAAGAAGGAAAGAAAGGGAGGTGCCAGTGGCTGCTGACTGTAATCCCAGGTCCTGAGGAGGCTGAGATGTAGAGAACCTTAGTTTTAATCCAGCCAGCATTGGAAAGTCCATGACACTGTTATTTCTAAGAGATCGCAGAAAAGCCCAGATCTGGGGCTGTGACTGAAGGTTAATGCAATACCTTTAAGCAAAAGCAGATCAGGGAAAATGACTAGGCTCATAATCCAACCCCAGGATCTGCCCCTCAACAAGGGCTTGTACCTCCACGTCTTTGTGTATGTATGGATGTTTTCCTTTATGTGAAGCTCCAGAGTAGTTATGATGAACGGCACCAAACTAGGAAATTTGTTTTTAATACAATGATTTCATAGCACAGAGAGTGCTTTCAAAACAGTGCATGTTCAGGGGCTCCCCTCAATGTTCCCAGTATAGCCTGAGGGTTTCTCCCCACCCCATTCTGCGGGAAGAAGTCTCACCCATTGTCTGAACAGGCAGACAAAAAGCTTCACTCCTGTACAGCTGTGTAGTAAACAACTCCATCTGGGCCAATTACTGAAGATGAGTGTGTGTGGGCTCTGAAGGCCAGGAGAAAAAGGCCTCTTTGTACTCCAAGCTATCTTTCTCCCCAGTTCTCTGTTTTGACAGGATGCCTTCATTTGTGCCACCTCCCTTGGCAGGCCAAGTTCCCTGCACTTATCCTGTCTTTGTGAGACTATATTCCGGTGTCCAGATACATTGTTCAATATAATTCAGGAGTCCTTCTGGCAGACAACTAAGGCACTGAACCTAATGAAATGTTTCATTGCAGGCGATGATGGTCCTATAATGCCTCTCCTCGGTTTCCGGGAGCTTGGGAAATCCAAGCACATGTCAGATATCACAAACTTCCTGTCATCTAGGCCTGGTGAAGCTCATCAGGGTTTGAAACCTTTGACCTCTCCTAGTTGGGCCCTGGGTGGCTAGGTTTTGGAGTTGAACACAGGGCCTGGGTGCTGAAATGTGTTCAGTGCAGATGCCCAGTGCTTTACAATTCTTTGTCACAGTTTCATTTCTAGGGTGTGTGTGTGTGTGTGTGTGTGTGTGTGTGTGTGTGTGTGTGTGTGTGTGTGTATGTGTGTCCCTGTGTGTGTGTCCCTGTGTGTGAGTGGATACACCAGTCCTGGAGCTTGAACTCAGAACTTTACCTAGTTTTTCTTGTACAAGTATAGCCTTCTCCCACTTAACCCACAGAGCCACTTCTGGCTATTTTCTAGCTAGGTGGTCCTGAGAAATCAAGCCTGGGGTTTCACATATGCAAAGCACTCTATCCATAAGGCACGTTCCCAGCCCTCTACTTCAGGTTTGTTTATTTGTGTCTGTCTTTTGTTGTTGTTTTCGGTTGTAGGAGTTGAAGTCTGGGCCTGGTTACTGTCCCTGTGCTCTTCAGCTCATGTCTGGTGCTCTACCAATTGAGACTCAGAGACACTTCAAGTTTTCTGGTGGTCCATTGGAGCTAAGTGTCTCAAGGATGTTCCTGCTCAGGCTAGCTTTGAACCATGATCCTCAGCTCTCATCCTCCTGAGTACCTAGAATGACAGGCATGAGTCAAAAGTACCAAGCTTCCACTTCAGGTTTCTTAGTGGTCAATTGGAGATAATAGTCTCATGGGACCTTTTGTGTTTGGGATAGTTTGAAAGCCAGATCCTCAGATATCAGCTTCCTGAGAAGGCAGGATGACAGATCTCAGTTATAGATCCCTAGGTCATGGCACTCTCCTGCAAGTGGGTCCATGGCTCCATGTGGTGGAGTGCAAGAGGTAAGGGTCATTGCCTAGACCTTGACTGAGACAAAACAAACAAAACAATTGTCTGCAGGAGACAACTCACTGGTCTTCAGTAATACATAATTTTGTCCCCGCCATGGAGATATATCTGAGCCTCAAAATTCTTGTCTGCATAATCATCTCAGGGTGTAGCTCTTACAAGGACCCAATGAAAGAATGCATCGTGAGAAGGACACAGCACATGACACTCTTCACATGTCTCAGCACACAGCATCCTGTGAAAGACTCAGCACACAGCACTCAATGCAGGACTCAACACACTGCACACTGTGAAAGACTCAGCACATAGCTCCCTGTGCAAAACTCAGCACAGAGCACCCTATGAAGAACTCAACACAGCTCTATTCCACATGCTGTCATTAGAATTAGAGTGCTTTCATCAATATCACCATTCTTTGAGGAACATTTCACAAACCACACAAGTTCACATCTAATGGTTTAGTGGGGTGTTTTTATTTGAGGGGGTTACCCATGGGGCTTGAACTGAAAGCATGGGGATACTGTTCTATTAACATTTGCTCGGAGCTGGGAAGGCGGCTCAGTGTTAGAGTGCGTGCCTTGCATGCCTGAGGCCCTGGGTTCAATTCCTCAGCACCACATAACCAAAAATAAAAAAGCCAGAAGTGGCGCTGTGGCTCAAGTGGTAGAGCGCTTGCCTTGAGCTGAAGAGCTGAGGGACAGCGCCCAGCCCCAAGTTAAGGCCCCACGACCGGACCACCCCCCCCAAAAAAAACAAAAACATTTGCTCAAGGCTAGAGTTCAACCACTTGGAGCCACACTTCGAAGAGTATCACAGACTTCCTGCCAGCACTTGGTTTTAAAGCCCGAGCAGCTACGTTGATGGTGGGTAAGCCAGCAGCATCTGGTTCCGTGCAGCCGGGTTGTTGCAGTTTACATGTGGCTAAGTCAGGTTAGGTGGCAGCTGTTAGCACTAGACTCCTAGTTTGCTCTGTGATGAGGTATTTGAAGTCCTGTCCTTCTGTCAATGCAGTGAGAACATTTTACCTTATTTGGCGGCAGTCCTGGGGCTTGAGTAACGGCTTAGACACTGTCCCTAAGCGTTTGTGCTCCAGGCTAGCACTCAATTTATTGAAAGACAGCAGAACTTCTGGATTTTCTGTTTATGTGGCACTGAGATTTCAACCCCGGGTTTCGTGCTTACTAGGCAAGCACTCAACCACTGAGCCCCAGGAGTGAATGAGGTATAAATAAATACAGATGTCTGTATATAGATATTATATGTACCAAAAGAGAGATGGCTGTATATTATTAAATTATAGATGATATTACAACCAATTATTAGGTATTCAATTATGTCTCCATTTAATGTGTCCCAGCTGAACAATTAATAAAGCATTAATGAATAATTACTCAATATTCTGTTATTGTTTATCATATATGTACATACATCCATACATACAGAATGAGACAGATGTTTGTATATAATTCAATTACATATACATCATATGTTACTACCAATTATTAGGTATTTTATTATGTCTCAATGCAATTTTTATTCTGAAAATGCTTAGTAAAATATTAAGCTTAATCCTTGTCCTATAATTATTGCATCTAATTTTATTCTAGAATGATTCACTAATTCAATCCGTTTATCATTTATTTTTGTGACAATTATTCCACCTATGACATTTATTACCTTTATGACATCCTATTACATACCATATAGATTTACATACGAATTATACATCCTATCTATCACCAATTATTTTCAAAGAAAAAGAAAACATGTGTCACGCTCGGTTTCTCACTCCACGATTACATTTTTGGCAGTTCTGAGATCTAAACTCAGGGCCTAGAAGGCTCAAATCTTGAATGGGTGACTTCCAGCACAGGAGCCTCTAGCCAATTCAGCTGCCAGGCAGTTGCCAGACCCTGAGATCGAGTCCTGTATGTTGACTCCATATTGCGCTTAGAATAGTTATTCATTTTATTTTTTGTTTCATTCATTTATTAACCATTTATTTTATTGACCGTTATTACACAGAGAATATTTATTACATTTATTATATAGCATACAGATTTGCCTATGTATGAAACTTCACAACTGACCCCCAGGACGTTCATAGAAAAAGAAAACATGTGTCACCATAGGCTTCTTACTCCATCATTCAATTTTTGTGAGTGCTGGTATATGAACTCACAGCCTACAAGGCTCAATTCATGAATGGGTGAGTGTCAGCACACCAGCCTGGGGCATATGAAGCTGACAAACAGATCCCAGCACCTGAGATTGAGCCCCAGGTTTTGACAAAACAAGAACAGATTGACATGCAGATGGTAGTACACAAAAAATATAGATCTTTAAAGAGTGCCAGAGATGTCTATACATTCTTCATTTATATAAACTACATTCCTACCAATTCTTGGGTATTTATCATGCCTCCATATAATTAATATTATTGTTTACATCCTTAATGAAATATTAATTAAATCAACCACAGTCCCAAAACTATTGCGACCATGTAATTAATAGTATTCTTTTAATGTGTCAAAAAATATTCATTAAAATCCATCTGCCTCCTAAAATCACTCTGTTTAATTTTATAGTAGTGTCATTCAGGAACAACTAATTCAACCTTGATATCCATAAACTTCCATCGGTATTCCTATGAATAGGAAGGATACTCTTAGGATCTCCTCCATTGGTAGGGGTCAGGACCGGGCTTCAAACACAGGGCCTATGTTGCCGTGTTGGCCTATGTCTTCACTGGTAGCCCTCCAGCCTTCAGCAATGCCAGATTACAAACTCTTTTCAGCCATGTTATTCAGACCCAGTATGATCACCTTGAAAAGAAAACAAATGTAAGACTTGCAGACGTCGTCAAGTTGCTGGGGTTTTTGCTGTGTCGTTTTATTTATTTATTTTTTCCTGTCAGCCTTTGATGCCCAAGAACTCAGGTTTGGCTGTGGGTCCAGTGACTTCAACACCGCCTAGAGTGATCAAAGCTAAGGGAGAGTTGCCACGCCCTATATTCAAGCCTTGTGAGTGACAAAATAAAAATATATACATATATACATACATACATATATGCATGCATGCATACATGCATACATATGTACATACATTACAAATATTTAAAAATTATGAGGCTCATTGTCTTGGAATTCACACCATTTTTTCTGCCAGGCCTGGGGTTTGAACTCAGGGCTGGGTAAATCCGCAGCATTGTTGGGGAAGGGAAAGTTCACCATGCTAGAAGACAGGAAAGTCAGGCCTGTTCCCAGGGGCTGAATTCAAGGCCTAGCATTTGAAAAAATAATATTCGTATACATTTTAAATGCATGATTTATATTTACATACACATGTTTACTGCATATTGCAGTTAGTGTAATTATTCATTTTATTTTGTGTTTTATTTATTTCTTATGTATTTTAGAGAGTATGATTACATGTATAACATTTTTTACATCCTATTACGTAGGACATAGATATGCCTATGTATTATACATCGTTCCTGAGACCCAGGACTTTCACTGATAAGAAATATAAGAGGGACAATTGGCTTCTTCCACCAGGATAAAGTTTTTGGCAGTTTTGTGATTTGAACTCTGGGCCTAGAAGGCTCACTTAATGAATGGATCAATGCTAGCACACCAGTGAAGTTGTTGGGCAAATTTGAGGAACTCAGATCAAGCCCTAGGAGTGGTCAATATATAAACAGTTAGATGTGTAGATTACAGTGTGTGTGTGTATTTACATATTTATATGTGTCTATAAATAAATTTATATAGCGAGACAGATAGACATTTATGTAGATTCTAGTGTTTAACTCTATATAAAGAGTGATGTGCATATCTTATTTTTATATATTCTATTACTACCAATTATTTGGTCTAAAATTATGCCTTCATTAATTAATCATGGAAGGAGACTTAATAAAGTATAAATTAAATTAATCAAAGACCTATATTTATTGCATACAATCTTATACTAGAATGACTAGCTAATTAGTAATCAATTAGTACATGCCACACATTCTAATATTGTTCCTATAGAGAGGAACAAGTTCTCTAGAATCTTCAGCCTTGTTTAGTTGGCAGTCCTAGGATCGAACTCAAGGCCTAGGTGTCTGGGTTGGGCTCAGGTTTCACTGACAGCCCACCCTTTAGCCATGCAAGGTCATGTACAATTTTCAAGCCAAGTCATTGAGACCCAGGATGGTTACAGTGCAAAGGAAACAAAGGTAAAACTGTTGTGTAAAATTTCCTGGTTTTTCCTCCCCATCTTAGTTTGTTTGTTTTTATGCCAGAGTTGGGAATTGAACTCGGGTCCTAGGATCCCTGAATCATCTGTGGGTGTAAAAGCTGCACTCCAGCCTAGGGTAATCAAGGCTGAGGCAGAGTTGTAACGACCTGAGTTCAAGCCCCATGCCTGCCACTCACAAAAGTTAAGGTCCTGGCTAGGAATTTGGGCCATTTTATCTGCCATACCTGGGATTTGAACTCAGGGACTGGGTAACTCTATTGTGCTCTGGGTTAAGTGGAAGCTAACCTCCTGGAAGAAAAAAAAATCAAGAGTATTTCCCAGGCTGTGAATTCCAGCCCCAGAACCGGCAAAAATTATATTTATATACACATATAGTATATATCATATATATGTATTTGCATAGATATTACATATTGTACCTAGGACACAATATTTCCACAGAAAGGAAAACAGGTCAACATTGGCTTCTTACTCCACCTATTGCCTTCAGCACAGCTGGGATTTGAACTCAGGGCTTGGAATGTCCAATTCATCAAGGGGTCAGTGTAAGCACAGCAGCCTCAAACAAATTCACTGCCAGGCAGTTCCCAGGACCTGAGTTCCAGCCCCAGGAATGACCAATATATAAATAAATAGGTATGTAAATTGCTGAAGTGGAGTGCTGGGAATGTGTCTTAAGAGCAGAGTGCTTTGCATGTCTGAATCCCTGGGTTTGATTACTTAGTACCACATCACTAAAAAGAAAAGCCTGAAGTGGCTGTGTGGCTCAAGTGATAGAGTGCTATCCTTGTATAGCACTCTATATATACGTATATATAGAGAGAGAGAGAAAGAGAGAGAGATGTATGTGTATATTCCACTGCATATAAATATATAAATATATTTATAGAATGTGAGATGTCTATATATTATTAAATTACATTTAATATATTAGTAATAATTATTAGCTATTAAATTATGCCTCCATTTAATGATGTATCATAAATTAAGGCACAATAAAGTGCTTCCTTGTGTAAAAGGAGCTCAGGGTCAAGGTGTAAACTCTTAGTTGAAGCCCCAGGACCTGCAACAAAAAAAAGAGCCATTAACTCCATGTTTTTGTGTTTGTATGCATGTATTTCTGTTGGTGAACATTCAGAGTCGTTATGAAGAAAGGCACCCAGCCAAGAAATTTGCTTTTAATAGAATGATGCCATACCATAGAGAGTGCTTTTAAGACAGTGCATGTTCGTAGTAAAAATAAATTAAGAACCTGGATTGGAATTTGCATCATTTTTCTGACAGGCCTGGGATTTGAACGTGTGTGTGTATGTGTGTGTGTGTGTGTGTGTGTGTGTGTGTGTGTGTGTGTGTGTGTGTGTGTGTGATTGTCAGGGATACCAACCTCTCAAGGACTCAGAACATAGAACCCTTTGGGATGAAAACATACAGTATATTTAAAAAAAAAAAATAACACAAAGAGCCCTGTGTAATGGATTCAGCACAATGTGCCTTTTTAAAGACTCAGCACATAGCAACCTTTGGGATCCTCATGGTAATCTAATGACCAATAAGATTAGACATGCCATTTTGACATCACTAAACTTAATTATCATAGTATGACATCATATGTCATAATGACATTATAGACATATTGTGAATGCTTATTCTGTGATTTCATTCTATTTCAAGTGAGCAATATTGGAGGATATCAGAAATCCATTGTGACCTCAGTCATTGTGACATGAAAATACCTTTGTGACATCACAGTGCCATTATGATATCATTAACCTGTTGTGACATCACAAACCTCTCCTGTACATTGTGACCTCATCACCAATGTGACATCACAAAGCCATTGTGATATCACATGGCTGTTGTGACTTTACAATCACCTTGAGACCCCTCAAACTCATTATGACATCTTAACCACCTTTGAAAAAACAATTTCTTGGGCTGGGAAGGTGGCTCAGTGGTAGAGCACTTGCCTTGCATGCCTGAGGCCCTAGGTTTGATTGCTCAGCACCACATAAGCAAAAAGAAAAAAGCCGGAAGTGGCGCTGTGGCTCAAGTGGTAGAGCACTAGCCTTGAGCTGAAAAGCTGAGGGACAGCGCCCAGGCCCAGAGTTCATGCCCACTACCGGACACCCCCCACCAAAAAAAGAAAAAACAATCGCTTTTTTGACATCACAGTCCCTTTGTGTATCTATATCCTCATTGTGAAATGTCAATTGTGATCAGATATGCCATTGTAATATCACAAAGCATTTACAATATAATCATTGTTGTGATATCTCATTATCATTATGACAACATCAGCCCATTGTGACATCACATATCTGCAATGACATCATACCACTATGACATCACATTGTCATTGTGACATCATATATACATTATGAATGCTTATTATGTGATTTCATTATATTTCAAATGTGGCATGTCGGTTCATATCAAAAACTCATTTTGACTTTATAACCATTGTGACATCACAATCCCTTTGTGACATAATATTGCCATTGTGATATCTTTAAACAGCTTTGACAACTCAAACATGTCCTGTCCTCATAAGTTTTGTGACATGTTGTCACTGTATTATGTTAGGCCCATTGAGAGCTCACTCTTTTTTTGACCTCATATTATTTCAGTTATGACAAGAAATATTGGAAAGATACTGTGACATCATAAATATTGTGACATCACACAGCTAGATGTAATGACCATTTTGTCACATTGTCACATCACAAATGTATTCTCAATTCATCACATTTGTGCCAACAAATGCCTTTGGAATACTCACAATCCCATTCTAAAATTATATACTCATTGTGAGTTAATCACAATTGAGGTCTGTAATGCCATTGTCACATCACAAACTACTGCGACATCACAAAACTCTTGAACTCATCACTATTATGGCATCACAAACTAATTGTGACATAACACTCATATGATATTATAATTTGACATCATATTGCACTTGTGATATTACTGTACCATCATGCTTTCACAAACATATTATGGCCTCACGACATCTTAGAAAATTCATGGCCTTTGGGACATCAAGCTCTTTCTGTGAACGTGTATCATTGTAAACTGGTAGCAATTGAAATTTGAAATAAGATGTGATATTACAAACTAGTTTTGATATCACTAACCCATTTTTATATCATAAAATTTTGACGACCGAAAACTGTTAGAAACTTTAGCACTTCTGACAAAAAACATGGCCTTTGTGTCATCACAGTTCATTTGTGTATGCCATTGTGATTTCATTCTTGTATTCTCACAATAATCTAATGGCAATTAAGATCCGACATGCCATTGTGACATCACAAACTCTTTGTGACATCATCGCCATTGTGACATCAGACTCTTGTTATGACACCATGGTGACATCACAAAGCTACAGTGACATCATAGCATTATGACATCACATTGCCATTTTGCTGTCATAGACACATTGTGAATGTATATCCTCTGATTTCATTCTATTTCAAATGTGGTATATCAGTTGATATCAGAAACACATTGTGAGCTCATAACCATTGTAACTTTATAAACCCTGTGTGATGTCATAACCAGTGTGATATCACATTGTTGTGATGACATCTTTAGCTTATGGTGACATCACAAAATGACAATGACATTATAGCATTTGCCATTATGTCATTGTGACATCACAGTCACACTATGAATGCCTAATCTGTGATTTCATTGTATTTGAAATGTGGCATGTGGGTTGATATCAGAAACTCATTGTGATGTCATAATCATTGTCACATCAAAATCCCTTTGTGACGTCGATTGGGCAATGTGACATCACAATGGCAATGTGATGCTACTAAGGCATCGTGATATCAGAATGGTCATGAACTCACAATGGGTTTCTGATGTCAACTGACATGTCACATTAGAAATAGAGCCAAATAAAATAATAGGCAAACACAACGTGTCTATGACATCAGACTGACAATGTGATGTTACAGTGCTATGATGTCATTGTGGTTTTACATGTCAAAATGAGCTGATGGTGTCATAATGGCAACATGATGTCACAATTATGATGAGGTCAGAAAGGATTTGTTATGTTTCAATGGTATGTCTGATGTCACTTGTCATTAGTTCCCCATGAGGATATGGATAGAAAAATGTTCTGTTTTCACAGAGGCCATGTGTATTTTCAAAGGTGGTAAGAGGTAATAATAGGTTTGGGATGGCACAATGTGATCCATAATGTCAAAATGGAAATGAGATGTCCCATTGTGTTTTTGATGTCACAGTGGTGATGAGGTCACAATGGTTTTGTGATGGCACAGTTTGTTTTTAATATCAGTATGATATATCCAATTTCAATTACTCATAATTCAATATGAGGATACCAGGTGATAGAAGAAGCTTCACAGTATGAGGTCATACTATGTGAAAACCCAGTGGGACAGTGATTTCACAATGACAATGTGATGTCTCAACATCATGTTATAATAATGTTTTGAGGTCACAATTGGTGACACCATACTAATGAGGGGTCACAATAGATTTGAGATGTCCCAAGGGGTTGGTGATGTCACAATGGCATGTGGAATCTCAATTGTCATTAACTCACCATGAGTATATGAGTTTGGGAAGGGATTCTGATGTCACCAATGTATATGTAGTAAGAAATGTGAAGAACTAACAGGTCTGAGATGTCCAAAGTGACACAATGGTTATGATGTTCAGCAATGTGATATCATGATGTTACACTGGATTTTAGATATCTCATGTCATATCTGAAATATGAGATCGAACACAGATTTTTCAACTCACAAAGGGCCTATGATATCACAATGGCATGTCACAAAAGTTAAGAGGACATGAGAGGTATTTGATGTCACAGTGGGTTAGTGATGTAACAAAGACAATGTGCTGTGACAAGAGATTTGATGTCACAAAGGTTATGAGTTCACAATGGGTTCCTGATATCAACCCACATGACACATTTGAAAGAGAATTAAATCAAAGAATAGGCATTCACAATGGGTCTGTGGCATCAAAATGACAATGTGATAACAAGGGAGCAATGTTTGATAGGATATGTGCTCATTACCTTGCTCATGTAACTGTAATCCCTCTGTACACTATACTTACAATAAAAAAAACACATACAGAAGAAAAAAATATAAAAATGGTATGGTGTCATTGGGGTTTGGTGATTCCACAATGAGATGATGGTGTAATGACGATAATGTGATTTCACAGTCATAATTATTGTTCAAAGTATTTGTGATGATACAATGCTATATGTGATCCCAGTTTTCATTAGTTCACTATGAGTATATGGGTACAGAAAGGGTCTGTAATGCCACAGAGGTCATGTGTTTTTTTAAAGATGCTAAGAGTTCACCATAGCTTTGTGATGTCACAATGTGATTCTGAAGGCACAACAGCAATGAGATGTCACAATGGGTTTGTGATGTCACAGTGGTGATGAGGTCAAATGAGTTTGTGATGTCACTATGAGTTTGTAATATCACGATGACATGTTCAATTTCAATTTCTACTAGTTCACAATCAGGATACAATTTCAAAGAAAAGCTCCAAAGATCATGAGTTTTTAGTCATAACGTGTGATATGCTGACATTAGGATATTTTTGGCCTTTAGTAAGCTTATAATGATTTCAAATTTATAATAATTCAGGTATGACATATGATTTTAGAAATTGACTCTGACATCATGAACATTGTGACATCAAATTAATAGATATCAAGACCATGGTGTCACATTGTGAACTCACAAATCTATTAGGACTTCATCATATTTGTGCCAACACATGACTTTGGAGACGACACAGTCTCTTTGTGAACTCATATCTTCATTGTGAATGAATGACATTTGAGACCTGGCATGCCATTGTGACATTTCCAACCAATTGTGACAGCACAACATATTATAGTAGAAACACATTGTGTTCTAATAGCCATTGTGTAGCACAATCCCTTCGTGACCCCACATTTCCATAGTGATATCACTAACCCAATGTGAGATTCCAATCCTCTCATATCTAATCCAGGTATGAAATGTGATATCCGAATCCAGTGTAATATCTTGATCATGGTGATATCACACTGATAGAGTTATGAGCATTTTGTCACATTCTGACAAAACACACCTGTTAGGATTCCACTTTTGTGAAAATGCATGCCTTTGGATACATTACAGTCCCTTGGTGAGCTCATGTACTCATTGTGAGTTAATGACAATTGAGGTCACGTGTCATTTTAATATAACCAACCCATTGTGACATCACACACCACTTGTAAATTCATCACCAGTGTGACCTCACCAATTGTGATATCAAAATATTTTTAAGTCATCATACTGCAACATCACATTGCCATTGTGATATCACCGTTCCATTGTTTTTTCAAAAAACTAGTATGTCTTCATAGCATTCTAGAAATTTCATGATCTTTTATAGTTCAGCCTTCTTCTGTGAACTCATATCCTCTTGTGAAATAGTAGCAACTGAAATTGGACATGTGATTATGAGATGTGACTTCACAAAACTATTTGATTTCATCACCAATGTGACATCACAACCCCATTGGGAACTTTCATTGCTATTTGACATCAGTATCACATTGTGATATCCCAAACCTATTAGGACCTTTTAGCACCTTTGATAAAACACATGACCTTTGTGACACCACAATCCCTTTGTGTAACTATACCCTCATTATGAACTGATAATTGATATCAAACATGCCATTGTAACATCACGAACCCTTTTTGACATCACCAGTGTGACATAACATTCTCATTATGACAGCATCACCTATTTTTGACATCACAAACCTACAATGACAAGATAGCATTATGAGATCACATTTTCATTGTGATGTTATAGACAGATTGTGAATGTCTGTTTTCAATCTTTTCTTTGTGGATCGTGGGGCTTGAAATCTGGGCTTGGGTGCTGTCCTTGCTCTTCAGCTCTAGGCGAACACTCTATGGCTTGAGCCACAACACCACTTCTGGTTTTCTAGTGGTTTTTATTGGATATAAGAGTCTCATGGACTTCCCTGCCTGAGCTGCCTTTGAACTGTGATCCTCATATCTAAGCCTCCTGAGTAGCTAGGATTACAGGCATGAGCCACCGGCACCCAGCTTTGTCATTCTATTTCAAATTTGACATGTGTGTTGATATCAGAAACATAATGTGACCTAATAACCATTGTAACATCATAAATCAGCAGTGACATCAAATTGTCATTAGCTCATTGTGACATCACCAAATGATAATGGCATCATAGCATTATAAATCATAGTGACATTGTTACATCATAGATGTAGCAGTGTGAACGCCTATTCTATGAATTCATTCTATTTCAAAAAACCATTTTGACCATATAACCATTGTGATATCACAATTCTTTTTGTTCTCGCATTGCCATTGTGGTATCATTAAACTGCTGCTATGCCATCACAAACCAATCCTGTCTTTATATGTTTTGTGACATGCTGCCATTGTCATATATATTAGGCCCATTGTGAGCTCATAATCTGTTTTCAATCTCATGTTTCTGGTATGACATGTGATATCAGAAATCCACTGTGACATCATACTGCCAGATGTCATGACCATTGTGTAACATTGTGACATCACAAAACTATTAGAACGGCATTACATTTGTGACAACACATGCTTTCAGAGACTTTACAACCCCTTTTGAACTCATATATTCATTGCCAATTAATGACAATTGATATCTGCCATGCCACTCTGACATCATGAACCCATTGTGAAACTTATTGTGACCACATCACAAGAATGGCATCAACAACAAATTGTAGTATCAAAGCATTATTTTGACATGATATTGTGGTATTGACATTGTGATATCACTGTCCCATTGTTTTTACAAGCCTATTATGCTACATTACATCGTAGAAAATTCATGGCCTTTGAGACTTTAAGCTCTTTCTGTGAACTCGTGTACTTATGACCTCTAAGGCAAGGAGAAAAACCACCGAGTCACATTTATTATAATAAACTAATTTACACTAGAAAAGGGACTGTGATTACCTTATCCTGGACTGGATATGTCCAAAAGCAGCCTTGACCACCAAACCTCAGACCTCCAAAGGGCAGCCCCACCCTTTCTTAATTGGTCTGCAAACAAACAGCCAAAAAATTATGATCTCCAAAGCTCCAAACCTTAATGGGCAAGGCTTTTTACTTTTCCATTCCTCCCTCCTTCACTACAGACCTGTCCTTCCTTCCTGGTCTTTCCCTTTTTCCCTTCCACCACTTCCTTCTTCTTTTCAGGCCTCTCCACTCTCCATAGGCCTGCCCTACTCTGCCTCAGTGACCACTTTCCCACCTTCTGCTCTCCCTCAACTTCTTCTCTTCTCAGGTTTTTCCCTTCCTGCTGTCTCATCACTTTCTTCCATCTGGGTAGCTCCCATTTTTATGTCCCCTTCGAGTGCTCTGAAAATGCAACCAATATAAAGGTTGTACCCCTTCTCATTCCAACGGGTCTCCTGCCTAACAGTTTCAACCATCACTTCCCAAACTGCCCAATGCTCAATCATTTCTTGTCAGCTCACCCTGTAAGGCTTGACACCTCCACCTTTGGCGGCATTCACCACTCTCTCTGGTGGGCCAGGCCAAGAATTTACAATGATTATCAGCTCCACAGATAATTCTGGCCCCACTGGTTATTACAGTGTACTCATAGTGAATTAGAAGACATTGATATTGTATATGTCATTGTTATATTTCAAACTTGATGAGACATCACTATCCCATTGTGACCTCATCACTGCGGTGACATCACAAATTCATTGTGATATCACATTGCCTTTGTGCCACCATGATCACATTGTGACATCCCAAAACTATTATGACCTCAGAAGCTTTGAAGAAAGCATGGCCTTTGTGACATCACAGGCCCTTTTTGTACCCATGTCATTTTGAGCTAATGACAATTGAGGCCAGACATGCCATTGCATTAACATTGCAAAATCTTTGTGACATCATCACCAGTGTAACATCACATTGTCATTATAACAACATCAGCCAATCGTCTCATCATAAAAAATGACATGATAGCATTATGACATCACATGTTCATTGTGATGTCACAAATACATTGGAATACCTATTCTGTGATTTCATTCTATTTCAAATGTGGCAGGAGAGTTGAACAGAAATACATTGTGACCATATAACCATTTTGATATCACAATACCTTGATGACACCACATTGCCATTATGATACCACTAACCCACTGTGACATCACAAAACTGTCCTATCCTCATGAATTTTTGACATGCTGACAGTATGATATCTTTGGCCTCTCTGAGTTCATAAATTGTTTAACTCATAATACTTCAGGTATAACCTGTGATATCAGAAATCCACTGTGACACCATGACCACTGTGACATCACACTGCCAGATATCATGACCACTGAGTCACATTGTGACATCACAAACCTGTTACAACTCATTACATTTGTGCCAACATGTTCCTTTGGATGCATCATTAACCCTTGTGAAATACTTCATTGTCAATTAGAGATCTGGCATGAGATTGTGATATCACCATCTCATTGTGAAATAAAAACCTATGTGACCTCTTCACCTGTATGTCATCACCAACTATTTGTGACTTCAAAAAATTATTATCTCATGTAATGGTAACATCACCTTGCCAATGGGATTTTCACCATTGCATTTTTCACCAACCTATTATTTCATCGTATTTTACAAAATTCATGGCCTTTCTGACCACTAGCTCCTTATGTGAACTTGTATCTTCATTGTGATCTAGTAGAATGAAATTCGATATATAATGGTGATATTACAAATTCATTGTGACATCACTATCCAAGTGTGACCTTATCACCACAGTGACATCACAAACCCATTGTGACACCACATTGCCACAGTGATATCATCATCACCTTGTGACATCCCAAACCTGTTGTGGCCTCTTAGCACATTTGAAAAAGCACATGGTGTTTGTGACATCACAGTCCCTTTGGGTAACCATATCCTCAGTGTGAACGAAGGACAACTGAAATCAGATATGCCAGTGTACCATTACAAACGCTTTGGGACATCATCTCCAGAGTGAGACCACATTGTTGTTTTGATACCATCAGCCCATTCTGACATCCCAAAATGACAATGACATCATAGCATTATGACATCACATTTTCATTGTGAGGTCATAGGGACAATGTGATTGCTTATTCTGTGATTTCATTCTATCTCAAATGTGGCATATAGGTTGATTTCAGAAATCCGTTGTGACCACATCACCATTGTGACATTACAATCCCTTTGTGACCTCATATTGACTTTGTGATATTATTAATGCAATGTAACAACACAAACCTGTCTTGTTCTTATAAATTTTGTAACAAGCGACAACCTTTACTTGGGCTGCATGCCCAGAGCTAAATGGAGCCTTAACTATGAACCCTCAGACCTCCAAAGATCAACCCAGCCATTTGTTAACTGGTCTTCAAACAACCAATCCCCCAAAATAATGATCTCTAAAGCTCCACACTTCAAAGGACAAGACTTTTTCTTTTTCCTCATCCTCCTGCCCTCCAGACCTGTCCCACCTTTCTGGTCTTTTCATTTTTTTCCTTCCACCATTCCCTTCTTCTCTTCAGGCTGCTCTACTCTTGACAGGCCTGCCCTGTCCTGTTCATGTGGCCAGTTGCCATCCTTCACCTTCTGCTCTCCCTCAATTTCCTCTCCTCCCAGGTCTTTACCCTCCTTCCGTCTCATTACTTCTTTCCTACCAGGCCTTTCCCCTTTTTCTCTCTCCTTCTGTTGCTCTGAACATGCAGCTTATACATAGGCTGTACCTGTATGGCATCACCAACTAATTGTGACATCAAAACCTTTTGTGAGAGAGTTCCGGGAAGATGGCGGAGGAGAAGCTGGAATCTGAACAAGCTCTCGCATAGAAAGCAGTTTTAGAGTTCCAGTGAACAGTCCTAAGCCAGAGAATCACACCAAGTGTGCCATCACAGAACAGAGAGTTAGACAAGAGAGGGGAAGCCAAGACAAGGAGACACATCTGAGCGCCTGCCAGCAGCCGCCGCAGCGGCGGCAGGGTCGCAGCGGCGACCGCAGCCGCGGCCATACCTGAGCGCTCACACAGAGAGTCCGGGACGAAGGAGCCAGATGCAGCGGGCGAGAGGATTCTACTCAACTCCAGCAAGAACCGACAAGGAGCGGACATCTTCATCCTGCAGTTTGCAGACCAGAGACGACCCAGGATCCAAGACTCGGCGTGAGTAGAAGCCTGACTTCCTCACTCCTTCTCAGGGAGTAGAGGAGGGAAGGCCACCCCTCCCCCCCAGCACCGGTGATCTCCATCTTGGATACCGACAAAGCTCGGAGGAGCTGCTAGCTCCAACTCAGGTCTTGGAATAAAACGAGTCATTTAACAGGTCACAAGAACTTAACGGTGAAGTGACCTGCCAGACTCAGCTCCATCCAGGGAAAAGTCACCCAGCTCAAGCACCAGCCATTGGAGTGGCTTTCCTCACTGGGTAACCAGAGCCAGAGGCTGCCCCTCCCTCTAGCAGCCACCACAACAATTGAAAAACAGAAACCCTGAGAATGGCTCCAGGGTGGGCTCTGTGAATTTTTCACAAAATAGCCCCAGGGAAAAGCTACTGTTTGTTGAAAGGCCTCAACTCTACCAGAATCTAGCCTCATCACCCCTCTTTTGTGATTCTCAAAGCAGATCACCCTCCCATTAAACTAACCTGGGAGGGGGATCTCAAAATGTTGGGTAAAGCAGAGCATTTTTCTGCCTGTTCGAACAAACTGACTTAAGAAACCAATCAAGCCACAGGACCTCAAGCTGACCAGAGACTCCAACAAGAGGCTGGTTACAGACAAAAGGGAGATACAGGATTCTTCCCACCCCTCCCAAAAAAATCAAAAAAAAAAAAATCAAAGAACTTTTTTTTCTTCTTTTCTTTTTTCTTTTCTTTTTTTTTTTTTTTTGGTACCTTATATATATAAAAAAATTTTTTTCCTTTTCTAAAACTTTTATTAATCTTTAATTTTTGCCTTTTTTGAAAAAATAATTGTTTTCCAGTAACTTTTTTTTCCCTCTTATAATTTTTATTTTAGGAATACGTGAATGTACGTTTTCCTTTCTTTTCTTGTCTTCTCTCTCTTTTTCTTTCTTTCTTAATTATCTTTTTATTTTTTGTCTAGCTCTACTGAACTTCTGATCTTTTTTTTTTCTCCCTTTCTTATCCTTTTCACCTTTTCCTTTCTTTTGTTCTTCTGTATGTGACTTAACTCTTGTCCTGCACATCCTGATAAACCCATAGTTAACTAGTAGACCCTATCCCCCATTGTGTACACACTTAATCCACAAATTTATTACTCAATCCAAAACCTCTGAGACTTAAATTCCTTAATAGCAGTACTACCTCTTTATACCTATATAATATTTTAAGCATTTTTTAAGTTTTTCACATCTCCTCTATCCCCCTCCTGTTTTCTCATTATATTCACATTCCTCTCTAAATAGATGGTCTTTCAATCTCCATAACTATATTAATTTTTACGTTTCTAATTTTTTTTTCTGGTCTCTTTTCATTTCCCTTTCCCTTTCTTCTTTTTCTCTCCCTTTCTACTTGCATCCTACCCAACCTATTTCCCTGCATTGAGATTAGGACATAGTTAACTCTCCCTGTGCCTCCCTACACCAATCTATTCCTAATTTTTACCCACATCTCTCCCTAACCCTAAAAATTTCTGGTTTTCCAAATTCTTCTCTGCGGTTCGAAGCCCATTAACATATAGTTGTTTGATGTTGAATAGATGTATCTGTTGAACTAGATTGTATCTGTAGACTATTGACTGTATAAATGCAAACGTTGGTTGATGGTTGCCTTAAGATAGTGTTCTAGCACAAAACTGGTGCTATTTTCATCTCAAATGGGCAGAGTAAGCCGAAAAAACAAAAGAAAAATGGCAAATCCGGGTATCTCAATTCCCAATCTTGATAATCAGGGGTCAGATCAGATAATGAACAATCCAGAGGAGAGTTCCCAAATAGCTCTACAAACACTGGTGGCAAACATGATAAATGAGAAGTTTGACAACTTACAAAGGATTCTGTATGAGCGTGGTAGGGAGAGAGAGGACGCATCCCAAAAGTTTATACAGGAATATCATAAGCGTGAGGAAGCTACTCAAAAACTGATACAGGATTTGCGTGAACAACTTGAGAATACTCAAAGAGAAAGGGAGGAATGGCGTGAGCAGGCTGAGAACACTCAAAGAGAACTGCAGGAATCCCACGAACGGGAGGAAAGAGAACTGCAGGAATCACACAAACGGGAGAAAGCTAATCAAAGAGTAATTCAGGAATTCAGAGACCAGGTAGAGGACACACAAAGATCACTAAAGGCATTCATGGAATCCATTAACAGAGAGCCGAAGGAAGTCAGGGAGACCACAAAGGGAATGCTGAATGGAACCCAACAGAAGGAATGGGAGTCCAAAGAAACCATAACCAATCAACTAAGTGATTTGAGAACAAACACTGAACACCAAATTAAGGAAGTAAAGAAATTCATACAAGACCTAAAACAGAGCTTCAACAAAGAACTTGAAGCCATCAAAGCTGACCAATTAGAAGGAAAAGACATAAAAAACAAAGTAGAGAGTCTTGACAGCAGATTAGACCATGCAGAAGATCGAATCTCAGGGATTGAAGACAGCCTAGATATTATAGAGAAAGAACATACAACCATCCAAGACAAGTCCAAGAAGTATGATAGATCTATCCAACACCTGGAAGACACCATCAGAAGGTCTAATCTAAGGATAATAGGTGTAGAGGCGCACCCTCTACATTTCTAGCACCCTAGAAACAGAAGTTAATGGTCTAGGAAATTTGTTTAACAGGATCCTAGCAGAGAACTTCCCAAACATACAAAAAGATAGGCCTATTCAGATACAAGAAGCTTTTAGAACCCCAAATAGACCAGACCAGAATAGGACATCCCACCGTCACATTATAATCCACACAGGATCAACTCAGAACAAGGAAAAGATCCTTAAAGCTGTCAAGGAGAAAAGGGTAATCACCTATAAAGGGAAACCAATTAGAATCACCTCAGATTTCTCAGCAGAGACAATCAAAGCAAGAAGAGCCTGGAATGATGTATGCCATGCCCTAAAAACAAACAACTATCAACCAAGAATACTGTAGCCAGCTAAACTCTCCTTCATAACTGAAGGGGAAATAAAAACCTTCCATAGCAAAGAAAAATTGAAACAATACATCTCCACCAAACCAGCCCTACAAAAGATTCTTAAAGATGTCCTACACATAGAAAACCAACAAGACCGCAACAAAGGCCAAGAAACTGCACCCAAACTGAGAATCCAAGAACCATAGGAAGAACCCAGTTTTCGCAGCCCCCAAGAAGGTGTATAACATGGCAGGAACTCCCAAATACCTCTCAGTCATATCTCTTAACGTTAACGGACTGAACTCTCCAATTAAGCGACATAGACTGTCTAGTTGGATTAAAAAACAAGACCCTTCTATCTGCTGCCTGCAGGAGTCACATCTTGCCTGTAAAAACAAACACATTTTCAATGTTAAAGGCTGGAACAAAATCTACCAAGCAAACAGCCCCCATAAACAGGCGGGAGTTGCAATCTTACTATCAAATAAAATAGACTTCAAATTAAAATTCGTGAGAAGAGATAAAGAAGGTCGCTACATACTAATTAAAGGATCTCTCCTTCAGGAGGATATTACAATTCTAAATATCTATTCGCCAAACAATGGAGCACCCAAATTTATCAAAGAAACACTACTTTCCCTCAAATCCCATATAGATCCAAAGACATTAATTGTTGGGGATTTTAACACACCACTCTCCCTACTAGATAGATCAACTCGGCAAAAACTCAACAGAGAAACCGCAGATCTAAACAGCTGCATAGATCAACTAGACTTAACAGACATCTACCGAACATTTCACCCAGCAGCATCAGAATACACGTTTTTCTCAGCAGCACATGGAACGTTTTCTAAAATAGACCACATTTTAGGCCACAAAGCAAACTTGTCTAAATTCAGAAACATGGAAGTTATACCTTGCATTCTCTCTGACCACAAGGGAATAAAATTAGAACTCAACACCAAAAGCCACCAAAGAAAGTTCGGTATCACATGGAAGCTGAACAACACACTGTTGAATCAAGAGTGGGTCATGGAAGAGATTAGAAAGGAAATTCAAATGTTCATGCTATTCAACAAAAATGAACACACAAATTACCAGCTCCTCTGGGACACAGCAAAGGCAGTACTCAGAGGCAAGTTTATAGCTCTGAGCTCCTACATCAACAAATTGGAGAGATCTGAAACTAGCAATTTAATGTCACATCTAAACCTCCTTGAAAAAGAGCAGCAAGATAAACCCCAATCCAGTAGACGGAAAGAAATAATCAAAATTAAATCAGAATTAAATGAATTAGAATCCAAAAAAACTATAGAAAGAATCAACAAAACTAAGAGTTGGTTCTTCGAAAAACTTAACAAAATTGACAGACCCTTAGCAAATCTTATCAGAAAAAGAAGAGAACACACCCAAATTAATAAACTCAGAGATGAGAATGGAAACATCATCACGGAAACAACCAAGATTCAGAACATTATAAGGGAATACTTCTCAAAACTTTATGCTAAAAAGTTTGAGAACTTGACAGAAATGGACCTTTTCCTAGCAAATATTGACATGCCAAAACTAAACCAAGATGAGTTAAACCAGCTTAACAGGCCCATATCAAGCATTGAAATAGAAACAGCAATAAGAGACCTCCCAGCTAAGAAAAGTCCAGGACCAGATGGTTTTACAGCGGAATTTTACAAGGCCTTCAAAGCAGAGCTCACACCAATACTCCTCCAACTCTTCAATGAAATTGAAAGAGAAAGCTCACTACCGAACACATTCTATGAAGCCATCATAACCCTCATCCCAAAACCAGGCAGGGACTCATCAAAGAAAGAGAACTATAGACCCATTTCTTTGATGAACATTGATGCAAAACTTCTCAACAAAATTTTGGCCAACCGACTTCAACAATTCATCCAAAAAATCATACACCACGATCAAACAGGATTCATTTCAGGGATGCAAAACTGGTTCAATATACGCAAATCAATTAATATTATTCATCACATCAACAGGAGCAAGAATAAGAACCACATGGTTATCTCAATAGATGCAGAAAAAGCATTCGACAAGATCCAACACCCCTTTATGATGAAGGTTTTGGAAAAATTAGGAATCCATGGAACATTCCTCAATACGATAAAGGCTGTATATGACAAACCTACAGCCAGTATTATACTCAATGGTGAAAAACTAAAGCCATTTTCTCTTAACTCAGGAACAAGACAAGGATGCCCACTCTCTCCACTTCTCTTCAATCTAGTATTAGAATGCCTAGCTACAGCAATAAGACAAGATGCAGACATAAAGGGGATCCAAATAGGGAAAGAAGAAATAAAACTCTCCCTCTTTGCAGATGACATGTTCTTGTATTTTAAGAATCCCATAGACTCCACTCCCAAATTACTCAAGCTGATTCAAAACTTTGGCAAAATAGCAGGTTATAAAATTAACCCCCCAAAATCAATGGCTTTTCTGTATGCCAACAATGAGAAAAATGTGGCTGAAATTAGGAAAGCAACTCCATTTGTAATAGCCTCACAAAAAATACAATACCTAGGAATTAACTTAACTAAAGAAGTGAAGGACCTCTATGATGAAAACTTTAAAATCTTGAAAAAGGAAATCAACACAGAACTTAAAAAATGGCAAAACCTCCCATGCTCCTGGATTGGAAAGATTAACATCGTGAAAATGGCAATACTTCCCAAGGCTATCTACAAATTCAACGCGATACCTATCCAAATTCCAACCTCATTCTTCAAGGAAATAGAAGAGGCAATCCAAAAATTCATATGGAACAATAAAAGACCCCGAATAGCAAAAACGCTCCTGAATGGAAAGAACACTGCTGGAGGAATATCAATACCAAGCTTCAAACTCTACTATAAAGCCATAGTAATCAAAACAGCTTGGTATTGGCATAAGAACAGACCTCAGGACCAATGGAATAGAATTGAAAACCCAGAAATGAACCCACAGACCTATAGCCATCTAATCTTCGATAAGGGAGCTAAAACAATAGAATAGAAGAAAGACAACCTCTTCAGTAAATGGTGCTGGCAAAATTGGTTAACTACATGTAGAAAACTTAAGCTAGATCCTTATATATCACCCTGCACCAGAATCAACTCCAAATGGATCAAAGACCTTGAACTCAAAGCAGACACTCTGAAAACATTACAGGATGGAATAGGAGAAACCCTGGGTCTCCTTGGCTCAGGCCGAAATTTTCTGAATAGAGACCCGGAAACACAACAAATCAAAGAAAGGTTGGACAAATGGGATTGCATAAAGTTGCAGAGCTTCTGCAGGGCAAATGTCATAGCTAGCAAGATCAATAGAAAGCCCACGGATTGGGAGAAGATCTTTACTAGCAATACAACGGACAAGGGTCTCATATCTAAAATATACTTGGAACTCAAAAAATTAAACCCCCCAACAATAAATCCTCAAAGAAACAACTGCCCAATAAATAAGTGGGCGAAAGACTTAAAGAGAAACTTCTCTGAAGAAGAAAGAAGGATGGCCAATAGACACATGAAGAAATGTTCAACATCCCTAGCCATAAAAGAAATGCAAATCAAAACAACATTGAGATATCACCTCACTCCAGTTAGAACGGCAAAAATCAAGAACTCTAACAACAACAGATGCTGGAGGGGATGTGGACAGAAAGGAACCTTACTTCATTGTTGGTGGGAATGTAAACTTGTTCAACCACTTTGGAAAGCAGTATGGAGGTTCCTCAAAAGACTTCACATAGAGCTCCCCTATGACCCAGCAATCCCACTTTTGGGCATTTACCCAAATGTTTACAAACAAGACCACACTAAAGCTACCAGCACAACTATGTTTATTGCAGCATTATTTACCACAGCTAAGATATGAAACCAACCCAGATGCCCCTCAGTAGATGAATGGATCAAGAAAATGTGGTATATATACACAATAGAATTCTATGCCTCCATCAGAAAGAATGACATTGCCCCATTTGTTAGGAAATGGAAAAACTTGGAAAAAATTATATTAAGTGAAGTAAGCCATGCCCAAAGAAACGTAGGTCCCATGGTTTCCCTTATTTGTAATATCTAGTATATGTATGAGTTAAGCGGAAAAGCTCAGATAATGTGATGTCAGGAAAATGCACCCTTAGATGTGTATTTTAATGTTTATTTCTTTCATGCATGTGTTTCTAACACATTTATAAGATTATCTCTTTGTTACTTTGTATGTCCCTCCCCCACAGTATAACCCCTGCTTTCACTATATTTGATGTCAGTATAACTTGTGGAGGAGATGGGGAAAAACCAGTTGTTTAAGGATACAGGTGGACCTGTTGCAACAATGAGAAGTACAAGTTGTCATGTCCAAAACGAGCTTTACAATGTTGGTCCGGGGGGGGGGGGGTGGGCGGGGGGGGGCGGAAGGAGAAGGATTGGGATTAGGGGGGGAGGGGGGAGGCTGGGAAGGGATGTGAAGGGTAAACAAAGGAGGAGCCTGAAATGCTTGGTAAGAAATGTACGCATTATCCTGCCCATGTAACTGTAACTCCTCTGTACAGTATGTTCACAAATAAAATTAAATTAAATTAAAAAAAAAAAACCTTTTGTGATGTCACAATGGACACAATGATCATGACATCTGTCAGTGTGATGTCACAATGGTCATGATGTCACAGTTGATTTCTGGTATCTCATGTCATACATGAAATATGAGGAAACAAGTTATGAGGGCAAAAAGGTTTAAGATATCACAATGTCAGCATGTCACAAAAGATAGGACAAGAGAGGTTTGTGATGTCACATTGTGTTAGTGATATCACAATGGTACTGTGATGGTACAAAGTGATTGATGTCAAAATGGTTATGTAGGCACAAAAATGAGTTTCTAATAGCAACTCTCATGCCACATTTGAAATACAATGAAATCACAGAATAAGCATTCACAATGTGTCTATGATGTCACAATGAGAATTGTTGTCATCATGCAATATATCATTGAGTTTGGTGATGTCACATGAACTGATGTTATAATGAAAAAGTGATGTCACACTTGAGGATGTCACAAACACTTTTTGATTTTATAGTGGCATGTGTGATCTCAATTTTCATTAGTTAACAACAAGGATATGGGTACACAAATGGACTGTGATGTTGAAAAGGGCATGTGATTTTTCAAAGGAGCTAAGAGGTCATAATAGATTTGAGATGTCACAATAGAATCATAATGTCACAATGACAATGTTGTCACAATAGTGATCTAGGTATTGAGGTGCTTACCAATTATTACCAGGTTCTGTTAGCAGGGATAATGCAGTGGCTAGAAAGCCAAATCATCAATCTAAGGTGAGAGATATGGTATAGTTCCCCAGTGAATACCCTGATGCTTTTCTGAAACTTTTGCCAGAAGCCTATAGGACCTATAGGCCTTTGTTACCCTTTCTGAAACTTCTCCCAGAAGCCTATAGGACCTATAGGCCTTTGTTACCCAGACAGCCCCAGATATTAGAAGAAAGCTTCAAAAGTCAAAAGGTTTTGAGGGAAATATGTATTCTAAGTTGGAAGTGGTTGCCCAATGGGTGTTTGATAACAGAGATACCCTGGAAAAAAGGGGTCTAAAAAGGGTGTTTGAGTTTTAGTAGGAGTATCAGAATAGGGATCAAGAAACCCTTGGCAAAGACAGTACAATTCATTTGCAAATGGCAATAGAGAACCTCTAGACTAAATCAGTGTATTTATTGCAAGCAAAATGGACTTTGGGAAAAGGAATGTCCAAGGAAGAGAAAGATAGAAAATGACAAGTTAAGTAATCACATTAACCATCTGGAGCTTGGGGTGCTGAATTCCAACTATGTTCAACTTAAAAAGCAGCTCTCTGAACTTAAGAAGTAATGTGGCCAAAAAATTCATATACTTCTATCTCAAAACACAGGCTTATAAAAGACTGAATCTCCAATATGTGCCCGTCAAAACCCACCAAGACGTTAAATGCACATAGAAGAGCACACTGGAAAAAACACAGAGAATTATTTGACGTGAAGAAAAGATTTGAAGATATAAATTAGGAACTTGTGACAGTTAAAAATGAGAAGAAATTCCTCAAAAGGAATCTAGAAAACACTCAAAATCAAATGAAATTCAAGTACATTATCCTGCGTGAGCATGAGGCAAATTAGGGGAACACAGGTCAGAGGCTGACAGAAGCAGAGGACAGCAATGCTGTTATCCTTGCTAACCACAAGTGAGGCCAAGAAGAGATCCTGATGCTGGATTAAGAAATCATGGCCATGAAAAAGGAGCTGGACCTGATATAAGAATGTATTAGGCAGGGCTGGGAAGTGTCTCAGTGTTAGAGCACTTACCTTGCATGCATGAGTCCCTGGGTTCGATTCCTCAACACTACATAAGCAAAAAGGAAAAAGCTGGAAGTGGCGCTGTGGCTCAAGTGGTAGAGCACTAGTCTTGAGCTGAAGAGCTGAGGGACAGCACCCAGGCCCAGAGTTCTGGCCCCACGCCGGACGCCCAAGAAAAAGAATGTATTAGGCTGAAGTACATGTGGATTGTAAGCTTTGAAGAGTGTCACCAGAAATTCAAAGCAACAGAGAAAGAAGGAAAGGGTAGTTAGCCGAGAAGATGGGAAATTGCTGTGTCATAGAAGATGAGGCCAAGAAAAGTGAACAAGAAAATATCAGGCTCAAGAAAGAGAATGTTACTATTCAGAAAGAGTTAAAGGACTACATGCTCTGATAAAGAATGCTGGGGAAAGGGAAAGAGCATTAGGAAGGAAAACAGTAGAGCTAAACAGTTGGAAAATCTGTCACAAAAATACACTGCAGTGGAAAACTAGAAAGAGAAACTACTAGAATAAAAGGCCAAAAAAAGACTGCTGAGATCTTCACCATAAATGTAATGCAGAAGCATCTTGTCCCAATGGAACAGGTGGAAGTGGGAAAAATACCTCTCAATACCATCTCTATGAACTTAAGGGAGGAGCTAAAGACCAAGCAAGGGTGTTGTGAGAAGGAGCAGCAGCTGGCCAGTCAAATGAACTCTCCTGTGACCCTGCCAAAACACTTGCAGGTTAAGGAGCACAATCAGAAGGAGAATGGTATCATGAAAGCAAGTTTGAGAGAAAAGGAGGAGAATAAAATGGACGAAGTCTTCAAGGTTCATATTACTGTACAGGAGTTAAAGAAACTAGAGACCCTAAGATACAGGGAAACATCTGAGCTGATCATGTAGTTTCAGAGACTACTCTAAAGCTACTAGTCTTTAAGATTAAAGGAAGAAGCAAAAGCAGTGAACACTGAACTTGTGAAAAAAGCATACAGGCTCAAGCTTTCTGTCAGTTTACATGTAGATATTGGCACCCTGGTAAATTGCCCCAGGCCACTGACTAAAACTGTTCGAAAACCAGTGGAGCCTCAGCCTGAGAATCCTTTGTAATGCATGTACATAATTTCCAACAGGTAACTGCTGAAAAGCTGGAACCTATGGAAAGAATTGATATGTGAGGAACCTCAGACAGTGAATTTGGGAAAGTAGACTCCACAGAGGTAAAGCTTGGAAAGTATGGGTATTGGTATCTGTTAGTAATAGTGGACACTTTTTCTGGCTGAGCTGAGGTGTGTAATAATCCCTTGATTTGGCTTACCCTCAGCTGTTGGGTCCAAAGATGGCCCTGCATTCATGGTGCAAGTTCTCAATTATTAACTAACACCCTAGGAATAAATTGGAAGTTTCAATCCATTTATAGACCTCAAGGCACTAGAAAGAGTGAATATGACCTTAAAGGAAACTTTAACTAAATTAAATACAGAGACTTGACATGGCTAGGTGAGCCTCCTCCACTTTGCTCTCCTTTGAGCAAGATGTAGCCCCTATGTTAAAGGATTTAATCCTTTTGAAATACTTTAGGGTAGACCACCTTCTTTGTTTCCGAAACTTGGGATGACTGTATTAACAGAAATGTCTAACTACAATCTGCAGGCTTTACAATATATTCTTTTTTTTTGGGGGGGGGTCCAGTTGTGGGCCCTGAACTCTGGGCCTGGGCACTGTCCCTCAGCTCTTCAGCTCAATTCTAGCACTCTACCACTTGAACCACAGCGCCACTTCCGGCTTTTTTCTTTTTGCTTATGTGGTGCTGATGAATCGAACCCAGGGCCTCAGGCATGCAAGGCAAGCGCTCTACCACTGAGCCACCTTTCCAGCCCCTACAACATATTCTTTTATGTACTTATCTTTTTGTAATCAAGGCCCACCGGCCGCCTAAGAAAACCTCCACCTGAAGGGGAGGGGCCAAGGTGGTGATGGAACAGCAGGGAAACACCACAGCTCTCTCCAACCAAATATAGAGTTTGGATTTCAATGCTCTGTTTCCCCAAGTGACCCCCAAAAAGGCGATTACTCAAAGAGATAGATGAAGTGAAAAAGAAAAGGGAAAAACCTACACAGACAGTAAAGTTGGAAGATCCTTCTCCCACAACTTGTTGGATATGGGACTCCGCACTAAGCAGCTTAAGTGCTGGGGCTTCGTACCAGGCTGCTTAGCTGGCCAGGCTCTGGACCCTCCGAGGACCACACACTCATAAGCATCCCAAGGCTCCCAAAAGACTCCCAAGAGGTGGGGCCAACCTAGAGAATACAAACAGAAATCTCAGAAGGCAGAGCCAGCATGAAAACTCCCCTCACCCTCCCTGGCAGGGTGCCTCTGCCTGGCTGGTACAAGCAGCCCAATCCATTCAAGAGCAGCAGCAGCTGTCAGCAATGGCGAACGACCCTAGACTGGCAGTGTGGCACCTCTGTTCTGATGGTGTAAACAGCCTTGCCTAACCTGGAGAAGCAATGGCAGCTGGCAGTGGTGCCTCTTGGCACTAGCCCACAAGAACAGACCAGACCAGACCAGACCAGGGAGGCAGCAGTGGCTGGAGTGGGGACAGCTGCAGTGAACAACCCCAGACGGATGGTGGTTTGTGCTTCTCCATACTGGCCTGCATAAGCAGCCCAGCCTAGCCCGAGGCAGCAGCAGTGGTTAACACCTGACTCGTGGTGGGGTGCCTGGCTTGCATAAGTGGCCCAGATGATCCTGGGGCAGTGGCAGCAGCTGGGGCAGTGGCAGCAGCTGGGGCAGCAGCAACAGGATCAACAGCAGCAGCAAACAACTCTGGACCCATAGTGGGGTGCAGCGCCTCTCCCTACTGGTTAGCATAAGCAGCCCAACCCAGCCCATGGTGGCAAAGGGGGTGAACAACCCCAGACTTGAGGCAGGGTGTGGTGCTGAACAACCCCAGAAAAGCCTCATGAACGTTCCTGCCTGGGCTGGCTTTGAACCTGAATACACAGATCTGAGCCTCCTGCATAGATAGAATTACAGGCATTCACACCAGCAGGGTCTAACTCTTGTCAACCCCCTAACTTTTTCTAAAATAGATAATTTCTTATTTCATACAAGGGATTTAAGCAATACAAGAGGATCGACATAAAACCCTGTATTCTATCTCACCATAGTGGAATCAAACTAGTTCTCAATAACAAGGCATAAAGTAGAAAAAACTTACACACATGGAAATTAAACAGCACTCTGACATGGGTCACAGAAGAAATTATAGAAGAAATTAAAAACTTTCTACAATTCAATGAAAATTAAGAAACATCACAAAGAAACCTATGGGACACAGCAAAAGCAGTCCTGAGGAACAAATTTATTGCTCTCAGTGCACACATTAAAAAACAAAGACCGGGCTGGGAAGGTGGCTCAGTGGTAGAACACTTGCCTTGCATGCATGAGGCCCTGGGTTCGATTCTTCAGCACCACATAAGCCAATAGAAAAAAAGCCAGAAGTAGCGCTGTGGTTCAAGTGGTAGAGCGTTAGCCTTGAGCTGAAGAGCTGAGGGACAGCACCCAGGCCAGAGTTCAGGCCCCACCACCGAACCTCCCTCCCCCCAAAAAGAAAAAAAGAAACAAAGACCAAGTAAACAATCTTATGATTCAACTAAAACTGCAAGAGAAACAAGAAAAAAATTGAACCTAAAGTTGCTAGACAGAAAGAGATAACCGAATAAGAGTTGAAATTTATAAGATAGAGACTAAGAAAATTATAAATAAAATTAATAAAACAAAAAGCTTTTTTTAAAAATGTCAATAAAACTGAAGGACCACTGGCAAGAGTAACTAACAAGAGACCCAAATCAATAATATCAGAGATACCACAGGAAAATTACAACAGACATCCAAGACATCCAAACAATCATAAAGAAGTAATTCCAGACTCTACTCACAAAGGAAGGAAAACCTAGCAGAGAGGAATTAATTTCTACAAAAATACAAATTTCTATCCCCCCTTTCCTTTTCAGCCATGCTTCTCTACCACCTATGGTGAAGGCAGAAGTTCGGTAAACAAACATCTTTTCCTGCCTGAATAGCATGTGGTGTTTTCTTCATTGGCTACCTAATGAAACCTACTTAATTAACATTCCTTACATATAGTGCCATGATTCGGATGGGGTTATTGAGTCGGAAATGTTAGAATTTCCTAACCACCACTTTTCTATGAACCCAACTTCTTTGATACACCATGTGAGACTTTTCACCAATAACATTGCTGGCCTTCACATGCACGTCCACACCACTTCTCCACTCTGGTAAGTGAAACTACTCTCTATAGCTCTCTGTTGCTCAATCTCTGTGCAGATGTGGTGCCATACCAGAGAGCTCATATGGCCTTTTGACGAAAGGCTGATCACCTCCAAAGCTGAGGATGCTTGGTTTGGGGGATTTGGCTATTTCTCTCTAGAGGGCTTTGGGGGACGTCGGGACACCGCTTCTGCCTGGTCAGCTCTCATTCATTCACCAGACTGACTCTCCTACACATTTACTGGGGTGCTGTGAGTCATGCCTGAGTCATGAAACCCCTCTGAAATGTCTCCTGCGCTCACTGGATAGCCGGAATACCTAATATTTTTATGCTGTTCTCAGATTTTGACAATTTTTGAGTCTGCAATGATACATGGTGAGAAGTCTGTTTACTTTCAGGCTCTCTTGGCTCTCTGCTATTAATGTCGAACTTTCTATATCTCCTGTTTCTTTTCTACAACTTTTTCGATTGTGCCCTGAAGAATGCGACATGGGCTAGGTCCCAGGGACCCCCTCTAGGTTCCCTCTCAAAGGCTTTCCAAACTAGGTTTGATTTTTTGTTAAGGCTTTCTTTGCATTTTTTCAGCAATTCGCCATCTTGGCCACATGATGGGTTAAGGGTTTGGCCCTATCCAGTCCTTACCCTTCCACCAAGCTGACTACTCCTCCATCCATGTATTTTAATGTGCGTGCTAACAAGTTGCTCTTTGCACAGACCCTGGTAACTGAGGCCCAATCATCTGATATGCTTTGTTAGCAAAGATGTCTAAACAATATTGTCAAAAATTTAAGGTTTCGAGTTTTGCCTTTTTTGTTTTGTGTTATATTCTAGTACTGACTACGTGATTCTAAAATATTGGGCATATCTGTGCTAAGATTCTCACATCTAATGAGTTTTGTCATTGCAGAATATTTGGTCAAGTCTTGATAAGGACCAAGTAAGTTCTCCTTACTCAATTTGAACTCCTTGTTGCTTTAATTGGAAATAACAAAGGGCTTTTGTCGCATAGATTGCCATTCAAAGCCAGCCTGGGCTGAAAAATCCCTCAGACTCCATTTCCCAACTAACCTGCAAACAGCCAGGCAGGAAGAATTTGCTCAAGCCTCTTATCTCTAACCAGCAAACATTGCAAGTGCTACTATAACTCAAGGTGGTAGATTGCTAGTCTTGAGCAGACGTGCTCAGGGACAGTGCTCAGGCATTGAGTTCAAACCTCCTTGAATACCATATGTGACAAACCATCCCAGCAATGAGCACCTGGACTCGGCCAGTCTGGGGAACAAGGGAGCATGAAGAGGAGTAAGAGGAAATGATATCACATCAGCCACTTTGTGCCTGCCCTTTCAAAATTAACCAGAGCCAGGAGGCCAATAGAATTAAGAAGACTGCCCATCTAATGTCAATACTTGTCTACCTTTCAACTGGAAAGGAATTATATTCTTGCCTTTGTCACTTGACTTATTCTCTACCTAGTCAACAGATGTCAGAAATACCTAGGGACATTTCTACCAACATTGTCAGCCCAAAGTCCCTCTTGCCATTTATTTGCTCCCGTATTTTTTTTCAGTCCCTCAATGCCTGAGTCTTCTCCAGACTTCATCCAAGAGATTTGCCTCCACTAGATTTCATCTAAGCACTCAATGCCCAAGTGACAGCTGTTGCCTGCTGTCTTCTTCTAGAGGGGAACACATCTCAGCCTTTTAACCTACTGTTGATACCCCATGAAAACAGGAAGTAGCCAGAGAGAATCTTCAACCTTTTTCATAATTGTCAAAAGGCTGGAATGTAAGGTCTGAACAGGGACACCTCCCTCCCTCTTGACTAAGTTTCAGCCCAGTATCTGTTACATAGGTAACTGGCAGACCTGGAAGCAGTCACCTTCCTCTCCTTCCCCTCCTGCTAGGTCACATCCTGGGCCACCTCTGGTCACATGACTCCCATCTGACCTTAGGAGCGTCACAGACCCTGAGGTCACATCTGGATCCAGTGTGGCCACACCTTTCCCTCACTTGGCCACACCTCTTCCTGTCCCTGTCTAGATAAGTCCTGGACCAGCGGTAGATCACCCCCTTCGTTTTCAGCCATGCTTCTCCACCATGCATGGTGGGGGCACCAGTTCAGTAAATAAATTCTTTTCCTAGCTGAAAAAAAATACAAATTTCCCAAACAGTACCAAGAAGAAATAAATCAATTAAACATGCCAATAATCTACAATGAGATGAAGTAATCAGAAATCTTCTAACAGGAAAAGCCCAGGACCTGATGGATTCACTACAGAATTCTATAAGGTCTTTAAAGAGGAACTAAGACCCATACTCCTCAAGCTCTTCAGAGAAATAGAAACAGAAGGAGTGATCCCAAACTCATTCTATGAAGCCAATATCTCCTGCATACCCAAACCAGGCAAAGACCCAACAAAAAAGAACTACACACCAATCTCTTTGATTAAGACATATATATAGCTCCTCAATAAAATTGCAGCCAACAGAATCCAGAAACATAACAAAAAATCATACATTATAACCAAGTAGGCTTCATTCCGAAATGCAAGGATGGTTTAACATATGTAAGTCCATAAATGTAATCCATCACATCAACAGATCCAAGGTCAAGAATCACATGATTATCAACATTGATGCAGAAAAGGTTTTTGATAAAATTCAACATTCATTCATGTTAAAAGATCTGGGAAAAAATAGAAATAGAATAAACATTTCATAAGATAATAAAAGCCTTACATTTTAGATCAAAGTTCAATATTATACTTAATGGGGAAAAACTACAACAAATTCCCCTAAAAACAGAAACAAGGCAAGGATGCCCACTCTATCCACTCCTCTTCAATATAGTTCTGGAATTCTTAGCCAGAGCAAAAAGGCAAGACAAAGACTTTAATGGGATCCGCACAGGAGAGGAAGAAGATAAATTATCTCTTTTTGCAGATGGCATTATTTTGTAAATTAACAATCCCTAAAGCTCCATCCCCAAACTCTTATAGATTATAAACCAATTTGGCTAAGTAGCGGGATACAAAATTAACCCACAAAAATCATCACCTTTCTGCACACTAACAATGTACAAGCAGAAAGGGAAATCAAGGAAACAACCCCATTCACAATAATCTAAAAAAAAGTATCTAGGAATTAAACTAACCAAAGATGTAAAGGGTCTATTTCATGAAAATTATAGAAACCTAAAAAAAGGAATCATAGAGGATACCAGGAAATGGAAAGACTTCCCATGTACCTGGATAGGCAGAATTAATATGGTGAAAATGGCCATACTGCCAAAATTAATAAACACCTTCAATGCAATTTCCATTAAAATTCCAATGACCTACTTTTCTGAATTAGAGAAAATAGTCTAAAAATTCATTTGGAACAACAAAAGACCTAGCATAGACAAAGCAATTTTAGGCAAAGATAGAATGCAGGAGGGATCATGATACAGGACTTCAAGCTCTACTATAGAGCCATAATAACAAAGACAGCTTGGTACTGGCACAAAAGGAGACCCAAATATAAATGAGACAGGTTAGAGGACCCAGAAATATAGTCGCATATGTACAGTCAGTTGATATTTGACAAAGGAGCCAAAGACATACAGTGGAAGAGGCATAACTTCTTCAACTACGGGTGTTGGGAAAACTGGCCACATGCAGAAAATGAAAAGTAGATCCTAGCCTATCACAACGCACTAACATCAATTCAAAATGGATTAAAGACCTTAACATCAAGCCTGAAACTCTGAAACTACTACAGGACTGAGTATGAGAGACACTTGAACTTATAGGCACAGGCAGGAACTTCCAGAACAGATTTCCAGGGTCACAACAAATTGGAGAATGACTGAATGGGACTACCTTAAAATAAGTTTCTGCACAGGTAAAAAAAGCAATCAAACTAGAAAGAAAGCTAAATAATTGGGAAAAATATTTACCAGCAATATATCAGACATGGGTCTAATATCCATTACATATGGTGAATTCAAGAATCTGATTCATAAGCCTTGTGACATTTTGGATGGAGCTGATGATCAGCCACGACCATTGTACATTGTCTGGCCTCACAGGTGGGAGCATGACAAAGATCCAGAGACACTTTTTAAGGTATTATTGCACCTAAAAGATTTAGAACTCCCTTTTCACATCTCTGTCCTCGGAGAAATTTTTACAGATGACCCAGATATATTTTCAGAGGCCAAAAAGGCACTGGGATCTTCAGTCTTATGCTGGGGCTACTTACCCTGCAAAGATGACTATTTCCAAGTATTGTGCACGGCTGATGTTGTCATCTCAACAGCTAAGCATGAATTCTTTGGAGTGGCAATGTTGGAAGCTGTGTACTGTGGTTGCTATCCATTTTGTCCCAAAGATTTGGTTTATCCCGAAATATTTCCCGCTGGATATCTGTATTATACACCTGAACAGCTTTCAAAAGGACTCCAGAATTTCTGCAAGAGACCAGATGTTGTAAGGAAACATCTCTATAAGGGTGAAATAACTCCGTTTGATTGGTCAGCCCTACATGGTAAATTCAGGTCTCTGCTTACAAGAGAACCTAAGGAAGATTTGTAACAGATGTGGCTAAGTCACAAACTTGCAACCTAAAGCAGAATCTGAAGAACTTTCCAGAGTGTGCCCATATTTACCTGATCAGAGAGAAAAAAATATCTGCAGAGGAAGCTGAGCCTGGCTGCTTGTCAAAGCTGACACAGAGCCATCTGCCACAAACCTGTGGCGGCTTCAGATCTCCAACCCCTGCCACTACCCCAACTCAAATTAAATACAGATTCCTAGAATCATTATGGTAGTTACACATGTCCTCAGATCACATGTAGGAGACTGTTCAAAAAAAATATGTGGCCTGTTTTATAACCACACTCATGTATCCCATATGTGGTGCCATATTGAATTTCCGGTTGAATCCGTTTTTATCCTTTGTACTGGTTGACATGGGGCCTGAATTCTTTCTTTCTGCCAACACGATGGCAGCCAAACTGCAGCTTCAAACGCTCACACTTGGCTTGGTTTCTACCTGGGTTGCCAAGTTATCATCCGAGTCTTCCTGTGTCCTCAAAGGGCCACAGGGTCTGAATGCAGACCACGAATATGCCACCTCAAAAATGTGGGCAAAGGGCTGCTTTAGCATTTTTCCTTTAGCAAATTAATGACTCTTTGGCACACAAATTTTTAAGTGAAGGTATTAATAAGAAGTCTGGCATGTATTCCCATGATTCACAGAGTTACATTTGCATTTAATTAATCTTAAAGAAAGTTGCAAGATAAACAACTGTAATTCCAACAAACAGGGCAGATACAGTCAGTGGAGCCCTCCCACCCATAAAGTGAACACTGAGATACTTGTTTTAATTTTTTCCAGGAGTCAAAATAGAGAAATCAATATACTTCTAACAAAACTAGCAGTTTTGATTAAAATATTCTTCAAAAATATCCGCATCCAGATACAAATATAATCTTTGAAAGATACATCACTCATTATTCTGATAGTCTGATTCTGTATTTGTTGATATAAAAATGTTTTAAATGGTTAGATTGTAAAATAAATTTTTAATAAAGGGCCAAAAGAAAGAAATTAAATCCAGCTGGAAGGAAAATTTGTTTGGGGAGAGTAGTTTATTCTATAGCAAGTCTCACTTCAGCAATAAAATCAAAAACTAGACCTCAAGTAAGTGAAATAAACTAAGAAATGGAATTGAAAAAAGAAAAAAAGAAACTCCACCCACTCTTTCTTCCCTGGACAGCTGGTGTGGGTAAAAATGCATCATGGTCCTGAATTGGAAACGAAGTGGTAAGAAACTTACTTGGTGGTGCCAACTTCACTGTCGCCTATTAAATTAGCATGAACAGCATTGGCTCCATCAATCTCAAGTGAAATAGGCATTGGACCAATATACTGAGAAGGCTGCAAGATGGACTGTTCAGAGACACTCAGAGGATCGCTTAAGGATAAGACTTACTAAGTGTTAATTAGTAATAACTAGTGTGTTTCTATAATTTACTTGTTTTCTATTAAATTTCCGTTTTAAGCCTGTTCATTGGGTAGAGAGAAGGGAATTTTTAGGATTTGGTACAAAGGAATCAAGGATTTGATTGGACATGAAAACCAGTGGGGGATGTATAAAGCAGCAGAGCCCTAATAATCAGCACGGCCCACTAATCAATGTGGCCCTATGTCCTGGCCCACTGGAGTGCATGGGTCATGCCACCAAAGGGGGCAGGGCATGCTGCTGGAGGGTGTAGGATGTCATCCTCACATGAGCTTTGAAGAAGTGATTGAGGAATGCGTAGTTCGTGAAGTGATGGTTGAAAAGTGTTAGGCAGGTGATCCACTGGAGTGATGGAGAGGTTCAACCTATATATAGGCTACCTGGTCAGAGTAATAGAATTGGAGAAAATAAAGGGAAGACCTGGAAGGAAGAAAGTGGTGAGATAGAGGGGAAAGTCCTGGGAGAAGAGGAATTTGAGGG
Source organism: Dipodomys spectabilis (assembly GCF_019054845.1). NCBI lineage: Eukaryota > Metazoa > Chordata > Mammalia > Rodentia > Heteromyidae > Dipodomys > Dipodomys spectabilis. The sequence continues at coordinate 615,929 of NW_024871297.1, read as the reverse complement.
AGAACAGGAGGGGAAGGATGACAATTGGCCACCAAGCCAGAGAAGTGTAGGCCTGTGGATAGTGGAGAGGCCTAAAGAGAAGAAGAAAATGAGGGAAGGGAAAAAGGGAAATGAAGTAAAGTTCTATAAAGAAGGAGAGAGTAAGAGAATAGGAAAAAGCCTTACCTATTGAAGTTTGGAGCTTTGGAGATGATAATTTGGGGGGCTGGTGGTTTGCACACTAATGAACTATGTGCAGGGCTGCCCATTGGAGGTCTGAGATTTGGTGGTTGGGCCTGGCTTGTCACTGAGTGTACAGCCCAGGACAAGGTAAATGCAGGCCCATTTCTAGTGTAAATAAAGTTATCCTCAATATGCCTCATTGGATTGTCTTGTTTTATGCATCTTAAGTATACGAGTTCACAAGTTAATAGTGTCAAAGGCTATGAATTTTGTAAAATGTTATGAGGTCATAATAGGTTTGCAAAACCCAATGGGACAGTGATATCACAATGGCAATATGATGTCACAATATTAAGTCATAATAATATTTATATGTTATAATTAGTTGGTGATGCCATAATGGTGATGAGGTCAGAATAGGTTTATGATGTCACAACGGATTGATGATGTCACAATGGCATGCTGGACTTCAATTTTTCTTTTTTTATTGTGAAAATACTATACAGAGGGGTTACAATTAGATGGGCAAGATAATGAGTACATTTCTTATCAAGCATTGTAGCCTCCTCCTTTGTTTCCCCTTCCCATCCCTTTCCATCCTCCCCCTAACCCCCACCCAATCCTCCCCGTCTCCCCCTCCCCTGCACCAAAGTTGTAAAGTTCGTTTTCAACATAACAACTTGTACATAACTCCAAATGAGAATATAAATTCAGAATGGGATTGTGAGATCTACAAAGTAATGCATTGGCCCAAATATTATGAACTCCCAACAGGTATGTGATGTCACAATGTGACACAATGTTCATGATATCTGACAGAGTGATGACACAATTTTCATGATATCAGAGTTCATTTCTAATATCACATGTCATACCTGAAATATGAAGTCAAAAACAGATTATGAGATCACAAAGAGCCTATGTATCAAAAGGGCATATCAAAATTATGAGGAGAGGACCAGTTAATGATGTCACACTGGTGACCTGCCTCCAAGGGTTTGTAATATTAAAATGGTATAATATCTCAATCAATGACCACAGTGATTATATGGCTAAACAACTGAAATTTTTTGTCACAGAGGCCGTATGCTTTTTCAAAGGTGCTAAGAGGTCATACCCGATTAAAATGTCACAATGTGATTGATGTCACAATTGCAATGTGATGATGCGTAGGTTTGTGATATCATGGTGGTAATGAAGTCACGCATGCATATGGTGTGTGTGTGTGTGTGTGTGTGTGTGTGTGTGTGTGTGTGTGAACTGAGAGCTTAGGCTCTATCCCTGAGTTTTCTTGCTCAAGCCTCCTGCTCTGCCACATGAGCCACAGTCCCTCTTGCTTTTCGATGGTTAATTATAGGTAAGAGTCTTGAGGACTTTCCTGACCAGGGTGGATTTGAAGCATGATGAGGCCCCAGGGAAACAAGAACAAACAGAACTTGCAGGTACAATCCCTATGGTGGGCGAACCTGCCCCCTGCTGGCCAGATGCGGGACATGTGGGGCCGTGCCATTGTCTTCTACAGTTCAATTGGGGGAAGTGACCAGGGCCAAGCTGACTTTTGCTCACCCTGAGTGGTGATGCCAGAGCAGGTCTGTTCCACCCTAGGACAAGAGAGCTCCAGGAGGCCCGGCTCCCAGGGGCACAAGGAAAGAATAGATCAGCTCCAGGCCCAGCTAAGAGCCTTGGCCCACGGACACCCCTAGTTGGCCTTCCTGATCACCATAAGACCTATCAAAGAGAAATCTGAAAAAAAAAAATTGGAGCTGTGGGTCAACGTGTTAGAGCTCTAGCATTGAACCAAAGAGATCAGGGACAGTGCCTCCAAACTTTGAGTTCAAGACCCCAAGCTGACCCTCCCCCATAAAACACCGGTTGGCTATAGTAAACTAGTAGGATTTGTGAAGTGTTTCTGAAGAATGGTGATACTGAAGAAAGCACCCGAATTCTAATGATAACTGAACTTGTGAGCTATGTGTGAGTCCTTCACAGGGTGCTGTTTGCTGGGGCCTTTCCACATGGAGTTTTGTGCTGAGTCCTCAAAAATTGCTGTTTGCTGAGTCATCCTAAAGGATGCTATGTGCTGAGTCCCTGAGAAAAGTGGGCCGTGCTGGGTTTTTGAAAGGGTGCTGTGTGCTGAGCCCATTACACAACATACTGTATGCTGAGTCCTTCAAAAGTTGTGGTTTGCTAATAATCCCAAAGGGTGCTGCTACGTGCTGAGCCATTGACAAGAGAGGGAGGAGGTGAATTTTTCAAATGCTGTGTGCCGAGACCTTAACACAGGGTGCTCTGTAATGTCCTTCAAATGGTGCTCTCGGCTGAGTCCTTTGAGTGTGTGGTATGTGTTAAGTCCTTCCACAGCCTGGTATGTGCTTTCAAAATTGTGTTATGGGCTAAGTTTTTCCAAGGGTGTTGTGCACTGAATGTTTTACACAGGGTGCTATGTACTCAGCCCTTCAAAGGGGTCTGTGTGTATCTTAACACAGGGTGCTATGTACTGAGTCCCTGGGAAAGAGTGTTGTGTGCTTGAGTTTTTCAAAGCATGCCATGTGCTGAGTCCTTTACATGTGGGCTATGGACTTCCTCATTCAAAGGGAGCTGTGTGCTGAGTCCTTTACACAAGGTGCTTTGTGCTGTTTTTTGAAGTGTGCTGTGTGCTGAGTCATCTCAAAGGATGCTATGTTCTGAGTCCTTGAGAGGCAGTTATCCCCAACAATCACACACACACAAACACACACACACACACACACACACACACGGGTCACTGTACACCTGCTTGGTGTGTGGAGTGGAGGGGGATGGAGGAGAGTCTCCTCCAGTGGTGGGGCTGAGGGGAAATTTGATCCCCCAGGCTGGTACTGGGGTTGGGGGAATGATGAGCTGAGGTCAGGTTACAATTGCCTTGGCCTAGAAGCCTTAGGGCCCAGTCAGGGCTGGGTTTGCAGCAGGGGTGGAAGGTGGGGCTGTGGGGAAAAGGGCATGGCCAAAGAGAGGTGGGGTGGGACCCAGAGCACACTGAGTTGGCAGCGAGGGTGGGTGCACCCCATGGGGGCAAGGCAGTCCAGGAGAGGTGTTGGGGCAGAGAGAGAGAACAGAGAGAAGAGCGAGCACACACACAAGGGCAAGCAGCTTCATCAGCTGGCGACCTCCTCAATCTTACCGCAGATCCTGGCGGGGAGTGCAGAGCATGTGGAGCATGTGCAGCAGGCACATTACCACAGGAAGCCACGCAGAGGCATGATGGACATGGCAGTACTGACTCTGGGGTCTCAGAACAGGTAACATGGCCATCGCAGTGGATGAGGTGGGGGCACGGAGCCATCACCTACAGCTTCTCCCAGCAGCACACATGAGTGGCTGCCCCATGGGCCTACACCCTGCAAACCCTCCTGCCAAATCCCCCTCTCCCGCTGATCCAGACCCGCGCCTCCTGCCTCCCTTCTCCTGTCCTACTATCGCCTGCCCCACACTGCACAGTCTGCCATGTCCCTGCCACAAATGTACCCCAGGGGTGGGGGGTGGGGGTGGGTATCGACCAGCGGATCCCACCCCCATCAGTAGCAGCCAGTGTCCCAGGAAATGGGGAGGTGCAGGAATGGGTGAGGAGGGGTCATTACAGAGCCCCTGGCCTGGAGCAGTGGGAGCCATAGAGCTGCATATCTGCACCTTTCCTCTCCCTGGTGAGAACCTGGTGGCTTTAGTCAGAGGTGGGGAGCAGCACCTCCACAACTACCTTCTCAGGTCTTTCCTTTTTGCTGGGGGTGGTAGGTGTTGGATGCAGAAGAAAGGCCCTCCTGGCTTTATGAGCCCTTGTCTTCTGTGCTTGGTCACCCTTTCACCTGAGGAGGGTCCCACACACCACTAGGTATGTGAGGGCACTTGGAGTCAGACAGAAGGTGAATGTCTGGGAGGAACACACCCCATCTGACACACATACACCTGGCCTGGCCCCCGACCTCAGATGTCAACAGTACTCAAAGGTTGATCACATTTCCTAGGTCTCCCAGCATCTGCTGGCTCCCAGTCCATCTGGTCTCCTAATGCTTCCCAGGAATCTTCCAAGGCACCCAGAAGTACCTAGGCTGTAAGTAGAGAGTCTGTCCATGTATGCAGCCTTTAGGACCCCATACATTTCCCCAACACTGTCCCCACCCCAGGTTAGACACCCCTCTGGGGCACTGTGACCTCATGCTTGTTTTCAGTCCCGGCTCTGAGGAGCCACCTATCTCGGGACACCTTCACCCAGTGTCTTGGCCTGGGATTTTGGTGAATGGGGATTCAAGCCTAGTTATTCCCAAGGGAAAGGGTCTGACCCTTGAGAAAGGGAGAGGCAGAGTGGTTCTGCGTTATTAGAGTAGTGATCCCTTGGGTGGGAGCCCCTGGTTTGACAAGGGACCCCCTGTGCTCCAGCTTGTACTTTGTCCCAGAAGAGGAACCAACAAACTCAGGAGAGGCACTGCTCTGAGTTTATTTGTGTGTGTGTTTTTGTGAGTGTGTGTATGCATGAGAGAGAGAGAGAGGGATGGAGGGAGAGGGGGGGAGAGAGAGAGAGAGAGAATCATCTTTCTCCTTATACAGGCTGACTGTGCTCAGGTGAGTGATCAGTTGGCAAATTGCAGGTGGTGCATGGAAGAGTCTTCTGTCACATGTCTGGATTTGTGTGTGTGTGTGTGTGTCTGTGTGTGTGAGTGTGTTCATAGAGCAGGGAGATGAGAACAATGAAAACTTATTTAAGTTTATCTAAAAAGAGCAAAAGCATTTTATTTATGTGTATGTGTCTGTGTATATGTTGTTCTTTTTCATCAATGGCAAGTATGAGTCCAGCCATAATTTTTGTTTTCTCCTTCATCGTTTCATGGCTCCTTGGGGAAAGTTTCAGTAGACGTTCCTTTCCACCTATCTTTTCCCCCTTTGCTATAGCCCACAGTAGCTGCTAGGCCTGGGTGGGTCTCCCCTAGGAGGCCTGTGTGAATCAGAGACCAGAGTTGACACCTGTCCTTCTGTCTTCAGCCAGAAGGCTCATGAAGCGAGTGTGACTGAAGCCATACTCTTCTATCCAGACAGTCTGCTCTCATGTGTATGGTTAGAGCTAATTCAAGGGTTAAGAATGTGTCTGCCAAACATAATTAAGGAACGAGATGGGGGGGGAGTAGAGCAGAGGCTGTGAAGCCAGAGGGTCTGGGGAATGGTGAATAGTGTGGCATGGCACATGTTTCACCATGACCAAGGATGAGAGGGCAACCTTACACAGGGCATTGACTGTGTCCGTGGGCATCTGGACAGGGGGCTCCGGGTCCCCACTGGTGACATGGATTCCCTCCCGGGGCAGTGCACCGGTGGGCACTCCTCCCTGAGGTCCTGGAGACTCCAATTTGTGTCCCGCTGGGCAGTTTATAGCTGGGCACTGGTAGGCAAGTGCGTTCCCCCTGCTGGAACCCACTCAGTATCAGGCCGTGGCAGTGAGCTAGGGCTCTCTGAATGCCAGTTTCTGTAACCTGCTGTAGGTTGTCTGGAAGGAAAGGGGGACCGTTGACTTTGGAACCCTTTAAGTTTGATTGGGCAAATGTAATGCCACGTTTTCCAGGGTTTTATCTTGAAGCTGGCAATTTCCCCTGGGATTATGGGTCAAATTAGATGTACCATTTCAGCCACCACACAACGACATTCAAAGCAGTATAGGCAGAGTTCCCTAGCCAGATGGTCTCCTGTTATGAACGTCGTGCCTTGACTGCCTTTCTCTGGCAACTGTTGATTCTCTTCCTGCTCTCTCTAGGGTGACCACCACAGTCGAGGGCATCGTGGGGAGCAGAGATTGTGATCTCGCCATCGCCAGCCTGCCAGCTGTGAGCAGAGATGTTTCCCAGCACCTGCACTGGACTCTTGGAGATTCAGAAACCCGGGATGCCTCAAGGATCCTTTCTCTGAAACATGAAACTTGGGGGCAGGATATGGTAGACCATCCTGGCTGGCCCCAGGGGGAGGAGAGGAGGCCCCTTCAGTCAGGCTTTCAGCTCAAGGCAACCTCGTTCATACCTGTGTGGGGAATTGAGTGCCACAGAGATGGTCAGCTGCTGGACAGAGATCTTTGAGAATATAGGCATCCCAGAGGCCCCAGAATCAAGCAAGTACACGTGGCTCACTTCCTCAGAGCCAAAAGAGTTAAGTGCAGTGGCACCAGGAGGGCGGGAAGAGGGAGGAGGGAGAACTGTGGAACAGCTACATCAGGCTTTGCCCCCTACCCCAAGATGCTTACCTGTATCAGATGAGAATTTTCTGTAGTATTGTCATAGGAAGATGCTCATTTATTTATCTAACAAACAGTTACAGTGTGTGCCAGTCTCCGGGGGGTTCATAGACGATGAAAGGTTCCAGTGCTGGATCCACAGCACATGAAGAAACCTTGGTTTGAGCTGGATGCCGATGCTTCATGCCTGTCATCTTATCTACTTAGGAGGCTGAGATGGGAGGATAGAGGTTTAAGGCCGGGGCAGGAAAGCCTGTAAGACTCTTATCTCCAACTAACTACCAAAAAGAAAATGCCAGAAGTGGATGTGTGGCTGAAGCCGTAGTCTGTTGGCCTTGAGTAAAAATGCCGAGGGATGGCACCCAGGCTCTGAGTTCAAGGCCCAGGAGTGAGAGAAAGAAAAAAAAGAGAGAAGAGGGAATTACGGAGAGAGAAAAAGAAGAAAGGAAGGAAGAAAGAAGAACATGCAAGCCTTGGTTTGGAGTCCCTGGATCAAGGGAGTCAACCATTCACAATTTCTGTGGGGCCAGTTTCAGAGCATAAAGGCAGTATGTAGAACCAAGCCACTAACCCCTCAGCAACTTCATGACATCCAGGAGCTTTGTGGTCATTGACTGCAGAGGGAAGCAGCCTCGGGTAGAACCTTGGACTCAGGGTGGGTCACCAGGTTTCAGTCATCCCTGGCCCCTACGAGTTTATTTTCTGGTCAGATAAGAAGGAAATGTCTAAGGGCTAGGGAGGTGTTGGGGTGATGGAGTGTCAAGGGGGGGCAGCAAGGGATAAGAAGGAAGATGAAGAGGGAGGACAATCCCAGGTCAGGTGTGTCAGGACATTAGAGCCATGACCTCGCCTTTCAACCTAAACCATCACTGATAGAGTTTTTGACACAACCACATGGCTATTAAAAGTCCTGGTGCCTGTTAACCACCTGGCTGTCATCCACCGCAGGATGCCTGTGCAGTACAACTTTGGGGACTGGGATTTCCAGGGCTCAATCTGAAGATCACATCCCCAGTGTTCATTTCTCGACCAGAGACAGAGGTAAGCATGCCACTGTCACAGTACAACCAGGGAATGAGGGCAGGAGTCGGGACCCGTGTTGCCCCAAGACTTCCTCGAGGGGGCGCTAGGACCCCATGACTGCCATTTTTAGAGGCAGAGGTGGGTCTGTTTGCTGGCTCAGCCTTTAGTGTAAATGGCAGATCTGGGATTAAGAGAGGACCAGCTGGGGCTGGGAAGGTGGCTCAGTAGTAGAGCGCTTGCCTTGCATGCCTGAGGCCCTGGGTTCGATTCCTCAACACCACATAGGCAAAAAGAAAAAAAAAGCCGGAGGTGGCACTGTGGCTCAAGTGGTAGAGAGCAAGCCTTGAGCTGAAGAGCTGAGGGACAACGCTCAAGCCCAGAGTTCAGGCCCCACGACCGGACCGAAAAAAAAAAAAAAAAAGAGAGGGCCAACTGAAGGAAAGGTTGGGTATAGGCTGGTGGGAAAACTAGAGGCACTGGACTCTGAGTAGGGTTGTTTCTTTGAGGACACTCACAACCTAGGAACATTCCTGGGATGATGAGCCCTTTTCCCCTTCCCAAGAGAGAGGGATCTAGGGCCCTCCAGTCTGCATCCCTTGGGTGAGAAATACTTTCGTTCCCACATCTTGTGGTTACATAACTAGAACTCACCTCACTGCCCAGTGTTGAGGCTGTACATTGAGAGATCCTGAGTCTTTGATAAGGTCAGGGGATCCTCAGTATGAGATTGTACTTGAACATCCTAACTTGGTGTACGGTCAGTCCCATCTAAGACTGCCATAATGTAGGCCATAGAATCTAGAGAATCAGAGCAGGATGGGGTCTGTTCTGGGAGTCTTGAGTATTATGTGTTAACTTCGAGCTCCCTTGTGCCCACCTGCTTCCTTTTCTTGGGTTGGTCTTTGCTTGAAAAAGCTTGAAACTAGGGACTGGGTCCTATCCCTTGTCTTTGATGCTCAAAGCTAGCACTCTACTATTTGAGACATAGCTCCACTGCCAGCTTTTTGGGGTGTTTAATTGGAGATAAAGAGTTCTCATGGACTTTGCTGCCAAGGGTAGCATCCAATTACAGTCCTCAGATCGCAGTCTCCGGAGGGGATAGGATGACAAGCATGGAAAAGTATGTTTCACCGGGTCCCAGTAGCTCATGGCTGTCATCCTAGGTACTCAAGAGTTGAGATTTGAGGACCATGGGTCAAAGCCAGCCTGGTCAGGAAAGACCCTGAGACTCATATGATCAAGGAACTGCCAGAAAACTGGAAGTGGTGCTGTGGCTCAAGTAGTTGAGTGCTTGCCTTTTGCTGAAGAGCTCAGGGACAGAGTTCGAACCCCACAACAGAAAAAAAGAAATAAATTAAGACATTTTTGCCTGAAAAGGATGGTGGAGGTATGTGTTTGTGGGGGGGGCAGATGCTGTGGTTGGGAGACCAGGTGCTAGCCTCACTATGCAGACATTTCTAAGAACTCCCCAAGTTTGCCCCAGTTTGAAGCCACAGCTTGAAGAGGACGTGGCCTGTGGCAGGCAGGAAGTGGGCAAATAGGTGTAGGAGTAGGATTGTTGTGTCTGTATTCTCTCCATTGAAGGAAGGATTTGGATGCTGGGTGTCAAAGTCTGAAGTCAAGGGTTGCAAGAAGTTTGTGGCCTGATGAGATGGGTTTCCTCTGGGTATATGAAAATGAAAGTGGCTGAAGCCGGAAGCCGCCAGTGGCTCACTACTGTCATCTTAGCTACTCAGAAGGCTGAGATGTGAAGACCATGGTTCCAAGCAAGCTTGGGCAGAAAAGTCTGTGAGACTTGATGTCCAATGGACTATCAGAGAACAGGAAGTAGTGCTGTGGCTCAATTGGGGAACGCTCATCTTCAGCTCAAGAGCTGAGGGACAGCACCCTGGCCTAGAGTTCAAACCCCCATGACCAACAACAACAAGAGATGACTAAATTTTCCGTATAGCAGTGTGTACGGTAGGAAATGCCATGCTGGTCTATGAAACATTCCAGATATGTGAGAGGCTCATTGTTTTGTCTACAGTGGGTCTGAGGTCAGGAGTGCCACCTTCTCAGGGGTGGGATGTGATCCTAATGGAAGGAGTTCATGGTTCTCTTCTGCTGAAACCTTGGGCTATCTGCATGTGTGTGTTTGCGTTTGTATGTGTGTGTGTGTGTGTGTGTGTGTGTGTCTGTCTGTCTGTCTGTCTGTCTGTGTCTGTGTAAGTTGGAGGTAGAAAAACTGGGCCTTGAACTCAGGGCCTAGGTGCTGTTCCTGAGCTTTTGTGCTCAAAGCTAGTGCTCTGATACTGAGCCACAGCACCACCTCTGGCTATTTGGTGGTTCACTGTAGACAAGAGCTTCACAGACTTTCTTGCATGGTCTGGCTTTGAACAATGATCCTCAGATCTCAGCCTCCTGAGTAACTAGGATGACAGACAGGAGCCACACGTGCTGGCTTTGTGTGTGTGTGTGTGTGTGTGTGTGTGTGTGTGTGTGTGTGTGTGTGTGTAGAAGTGGGTTGTAACAAAGAGCGCCTGAATCTTTGGTAACTTCTAACTGCTGTCTTTGGGGGGTGCATGGGCTTTATGGCTGATGTCTGGGGGCCTGGAATGGTGAGATGCTTGAAGGTGACTCAACATGGCTAAGTTATAAGACCAAGGGATGTGTGCCTTAGAACTGTCTACTCCCTTGGGCCTGGTTGGTGACAGAGGGAGCTTGGGAGGACCTAGGGATGAGGCCCACAGGGGGTGGCTCCCCAAGAGTACAGACAGCCTGGCTAGAACTTACTAATGATGCAAGCCCTGTTAGTATGGAGCATATTGGCATGGGTCAGACTCTGGGTCTTCTTATTATGACGTCTGAGGGGCGAGGCCAACTTATTTTAAATATTGATCTTTGATCTTCAGATCTCAGCCTCCTGAGTAGCTAGGATTATAGGCATGAATCTCTGGCACCGGGCCTCTGATTATTTTTGGTATATTAGGGTTTGAACTCAAGACCTTAGGCTTTCCAGTCAGATCTTCTACCACGGAAGCCAAGCCTTTCTGTCTAGATGGATTCTGTTTAGATGGATTGTCCCAAACTCTTAGTCCATGACAGCTGATTCCTGACCACAGTTGAAGCTCTGAGTTGACCATCAGACCTCAGTCTCCTCACAAGACAGTTGTGAGGAAACAAGGGATCAATACAGGGAGATCTGTGGGGCAGGGCCAGGCATAGAGGAAGTGGTCATCAGATACGGTTCTTGGCAATTATGTGAGCATATGACAGGAAGATACTCGGAAAGGGCTGGAGTATGAGGGGTAGCTGTAGATGGGTGCTCAGCTGGGAGAGAGGTAGTCTGTTTTAGCCAAGAAGAAAAGTGTGGCCAGATGCTAACAGCTCATGTCTCATATTCCTAGCTCCTCAGGAGTCTGAGATCTGAGGATTGCCATTCAGAGGCAGCACAGCAAGAAATGTCTGTGAAACTCTCCTCTCCCAAGAACCACCCAAAAGCTGGAAAAAAGCTGTGGCTCAAGTGGTAGAGTGCTAGCCATGAATGAAAAAATGAGAGACAGAGCACTGGCCCTGAGTTCAAGCCCTAGTACCAAGATGTATACTTGCTCATGCATGCGCGTGCACACGCGCGCGCACGCACACACACACACACACACACACACACAAAGGAAGTTGGTAATGATGAGCTGAGCTAGAACTGGAGGCAGTCCTGAGGCATAGTCACAGTAAACTCTCAATCCAGATCAAATGGTTTCTCCCTAAGTCCTTCTTGGGCTGAGGGGTCTGGGCCATGGCAGTAATTTCCATGGAACCTACCCCTCCATCCGTGCACGGGGCCACAGGACCAAGGGAAGGACACTAGGGATGCTCCTTTGTAGTCGGCCCACGTTTGTAGACCTTCATCTGCACCCAAGCACTGGTGAGGAAAGCAGGGCTCCAAGCCCTGGGACTCCTGTGATAGCGACTGCTATAAGCAACAGCCTGTTGGCTGTGGATTCCTGAGCCTACAATCCTTTCATAAGCTCAACTAAACACCGGCCCAAGGTGTGCCTGACAAATTCACTCTTGTGATATCTAGATGAGTGGATGTTACCTGGTGTGACATTTTTCAACTCCTGCCCCTCCTGGCCCAGAACCATGGTCTGAGATGGTGATTTACTGCTCAGATCCACATTGAACCCATGACAGATGCCATTCTGATGATCTCCATGCCCCAAGGCTCGACACTTCTCTGGTATTGTGGCCCGCTCTGTAGGCAATGGCCTCCAAATAGGCTCCACTCAAGACTTGTAAGACACCTAGACATTGTAAGACCCTCAGGGCCTCACTGGAAAGTACGTTGCCTAGAGCAACAGAGTGAAGTCCAAGCAGGCCAGGTGTTGGTCATGGAGCTTGAACTCTGGTCCTGGGCTCTGTTCCCCAGTTCTAAACTTACCACCTGAGCTACAGAACTACTTCCAGTTTTCTGGAGGTTCCTTGGAGATCAGTGTCTCCCTGAGTTTTCTGCCCGGGCTGGCTTTGAACTGCGATCCTCACATCTCAACCTCCTGAGGAGCTAGGAGGACAGGTATGAGCTACCTGTGCCCGGTTGATCTCGCCTTTCACCACAGTGGACTAGGAGCTCCTGAAAGCTTTTCTTTATTTCTTCTATGCCAGTACTGGGGCTTGAACTCAGGGTCTGGGCTCAGGTCTCTTAACATTTTTCCTCAAGGTTAGCAATCTACCACTTGAGCCACAACTAAATTTCTGGCTTTTGGTAGTTCATCGGCAAGAAGAGACTCACTAACTTTCCTCCCCTGAGCTGGCTTGACTGTCGATCGCTATCTCAGTCTCCTGAGTAGGTAGGATTTACAGTGTTAGAGCCACTGATAACATTGGGCTAGAAGCTTTTCTTAAGCAAGCATTCTTCCCTGCATTTGCCCTGACTCCTCCATGCAAAGAAGGTCTGAGGGTCAGGAGCTGTGAAAAATAGGATTCCAGCCACAGGAAATGACTGGGGGCCCTGGTGTAAAGCCAAGCTAATTTTCCCCATGGGCCTCATTCTAGGACCCCCACCCTCTGCTCTGTGACTCAAGTACAAGCCTTGACCCAGCCTTGAATGCCCTGCCAGACTTTTCTGAAGCCACAGAGACTATATTCAACCACACCACCTGCTCTACAGCACACCTCAAAACCTTGGCCCATGCTGTATCTTCTGCCTAAGGCTCTCTGTCCTGTATCCACATCTTAGAACTCCTGTGGAATTTTGACACTGGTTATATCAACTCCTGGAGCAAGTATTTCCTTCCCTTGTCCCTCTTTTTTATATTGAGTTGTTAGAGATGGAATTTTTTGCAGGCTGACTGGCAAATGCTTTATCTTAGTGTGTGTGTGTGTGTGTGTGTGTGGTGTGTGTGTGTGCATGTGTGTGTGTGTGTGTGTGTGTGTGTGTGCCTGTCTTGGGTTTGAATTCATGGCCTGGATGCTATCCTATCCCTGAGCTTTTGTGCTCAAGGTTAGCACTGTACTACTTGAATCACAGCTCTATTTCTGGCTTTTAGCGTGTTTAATTGGAGAAAATTTTCTCATATAGACTTTCCTGCCTGCAATTGTGATCCTTAGATCTCAGCTTCCTGAGTAGCTTACAAGTGTGAGCCACCAGCACCTGCCCTCTAACTTACATCTTACCTATAACCTTGGTCCTACCTGAGTTCCAGAAAAATATGTCTCACCAGATTCACTTTTCTTTTGCCAATCTTTGTGCTTGAACTAAGGGTCTGGGCAAGTTCCTGAGCTCCTTTTGCTCAAGGCTATCACTTAAGCCACAGTGCGACTTTTGGCTTTTGTGGTTTGTGTGGTACTGAGGAATTGAACCCAGGACTTAGTGAATGCTAGGCAAGCACTCTACCACTAAACCACATTCGCAGCCCAAGGTTCACTTTTAACGGGAGTTATGAGGGTGGGATTTATTGGCATATCTCTTTTGGCATAGAAATTGCTGACTATTTCATATCTTTGCTAAGATTTGGGACCAGCCTTTGACTAGTCAATGAGGAATGATAAACAACTGATAGCCACCAGGCCCCACAGTTCTAGGCTCACATCCTACCGATTGATAGAGAATATGGAGACAGAGACCTTGACAACTCCTACAGTCTAGGAACTGTGGTCTCCCTGGAGGCAGTACCTGGCAGCTTTGTGTCCCGGTGGGACACCTTAGCCAAAATATAAATCTTCAGTTATTAAATGGTAGAGAAGGATGCTTTGTTCAAGTTGCCAGCCCAGACTTAGTACTATCTGAGGGCTTGTCCCAGCTTGCCCAGGTTGGGGAACTGGGCATGGGCAATCTGCTGAATGCCCATCATCCATACATCATACATCCATACACAGAGATATGGAGTTATTGCCTCCTTTGGGGGGAGGGGAATTCCGTGTTTGTACTATGAGCCTAGGCCCTGTCCCTGAGCAGCTTTTGCTCAAGGGTAGTGCTCTGCCCTGGAGCCACAGCCCCATTCATGTTTCTTTTTTTTTTTCCCCTGTGATCTATTTGAAATAAAGTGTCGCGGACTTTCCTGCCCTGGTTGAATTCAAATTGGCATTCTCTACATCTTAGCCTCCTGAGGAGCTAGGATTACAGGCAGGAGCCCCTGGGTCCTGGGTTTCTTTTCTTCTTGTTGTTCTTTTTTTGTAATCATAACAATCTGAAATCTTTATGTTGTCATTCCAATGGATTGCATTCGAAGTAAACATCTATCTATCTATCTATCTATCTATCTATCTATCTATCTATCTATCTATATTGGGCACTCCTGTGGCTTGAGCACAGGTCCTCAGAACTTCCTGGCAGCTCAGTTTTCCGGAGGCTGGGGTGCTAAGACTGTGACCCCATTTATCGATTGGCCATTGTAGGACATGAGTTGAAATCCCAGCATGACCAAAAATTTATTCGTGGAATAAGAAGCCAATTTTGACACATTTTTTTCCCTTCTGTGTGAAAGTCCTGGGTCTAAGTATCAGATATAATCCATATGCAAATATATCCTATGTGATATGATGTAATAAAAGAAATGTTATATGTGTAAGAATACTAATTAAAAAGGGTAATAAACATCATATACAGTAAACCCATGTATTTAAATAGATCTCATATATTAATATTACTTTTTCCAGTGCTGGGGCTTCAATTCACATCCTGGAAACTGGTCTGAGTTTCTAGTCTTCAAGGACAGTGAGCCTTTCCCCTTCACCCATACTGCCACAGAGTTATCCAGACCCTGAGTTCAAATACAAGGCCTGCCAGAAAAATGGTGCAAATTCCAAGCCAGGGCCTTATTATTATTATTATTGCCTGAACACAGGGATTGCACTCAGGTTTTGGCATCTCTGCCACAGCCAACTCTTGGATCCTAGGACCCGAGTTCAAATCTTGGGGCTGGCAAAAATAAAAATAAAAAGGAGGAGCATAAAACTGAGAAGTTCAAGAAGGTGGTTTTACTTTCTTTTCCCTTTGTATTGTGACCATCCTGCATGTAAATGACAAGGCCCAGAAATTGTACATGACCTTGCATTGCTGATGTTTGGTGTTCTATTAAGGAAGCCATACCCGAAATTGGCAACTTAGGTCTGGAGGTCGAATCCCGGGATTGCCACTAATGAATGGCGGAGATTCTAAGAAACCCATTCCCATATATATCCATACAAATGGAATCTTATAAAAGTAACAATTAAACTAGTAGTGTATGATTGTATTATAAAATTATACACAACAATTATACTACATTGACTAATTTTCAATTAATACTTTATTTTGCATTCAATCATGATACTTAAAAAAGGAAGGAATAATTTAATTACCAATAATCAGTAGTAATATTGTATATGCAATTCCATAGTACACAGACATCTCTGTCTTGTTTTATGCATCTACATCTCTCTCTCTATATATATATTCATCTATCTATCTATCTATCTATCTATCTATCTATCTATCTATCTATCTATCTATCTATCTATCTATCTACCAATCTACACAATCTATCTGTTTATACTCTTGTCACTACTGGGGCTCAGTGGTAGAGTGCTCGCCTAGTACATACAAATACCTGGGTTCAATTCCTCACTACCATGTGCACAGAAACATCCAGAAGACCTGCTGTCGCTCAAGCAGTCCAGCATTAGCTTTGAACATAAAAGCTTAGGGACTGTGTCTAGACTCTTACTCAAGACCCAGGAAAGGCACCAAAAAATATAGAATGTTCTGAGTGCAACTATATAATGATAGCATTGCAAATACCTCATCACAGAGCAAGCTGAGGGTCTGGTGCTGACAGCTGCCCTCAAACCTGACTTAGGCAGAGGTAAACCGCTGTAACCCAGCTCCACAGAACCAGATGCTGCTGGCTCACTCACCTCTGTCATCCAAGATACTCGAGGACTGAGATCTGAGACTTGTGGGCTTAAAATCCAGCCCTGGCAGGAAGTCTGCAAAACTCTGAGCTGTGGCTCAAAGAGGTAGAGCTCTAGCCTTGAGCAAAAG